>NW_024070212.1:83801183-84020815 GCF_014754425.2 Oryx dammah | reverse complement strand
CAGAGATCTATGGTCTAGATGAATTTTTCTGTCTAGATTTATTCTCCACTAAAAACAAAGGTCTATGGTCTCAGTTCAGTTCAGTTACTCAGCCGTGTCTGACTCTTTGTGACCCCACCGACTGCAGCATGCCAGGCTTCCCTGTCCATAACCAACTCCTGGACCTCACTCAAACTCATGTCCATCGAGTCGGTGATGCTATCCAATCATCTCATCCTCTGTCATCCCCCTCTCCTCCTGCCTTCAGTCTTTTCCAGTGAGTCAGTCCTTCACATTAGTTGGCCAAAGTATTGGAGTTTCAGCTTCAGCATTAGTCCTTCCAGTGAATATTCAGGGCAGATTTCCTTTAGGATGGACTGGATCTCCTTGCAGTCCAAGGAACTCTCAAGAGTCTTCTCCAACACCACTGTTCAAAAGCATCAATTCTTTGGCACTCAGCTTTCTTTATAGTCCAACTCTCACATCCATACATGACTACTGGAAAAACCATAGCTTTGACTAGATGGACCTTTGTTGGCAAAGTAACGTCTCTGCTTTTTAATATGCTGTCTAAGTTGATCATGGCTTTTCTTCCAAGGATGGTCTAGGTGAATTTTTCTGTCATTGCTTCTGGGCCACCTTGGTGTACAGAGCTAGGAAATACACTTTTACAGGTTCATACCAGTCCGTGTTTGCACACATGTGTCTATGCATATATCTGTTTATTTCATAGCTACAATTATGAACAGTGAATTCATATTATCATCTTCCATTTCAGTCCAGTGACTTCAGGGTGCATTCTGATTTTCTGCATTTTCGTATTGTAACTCCCTTCTCCAGCATTGAGAAACCTGACTTCCATTTTACTCAGCTGATTTATTCATTTACTCAATCCCAAAACACATTTGAAGTAAGAATTGCTAATCCATGCCTTCTATAAAAAGGTAATGCTACAGTGCAAACTAATGCTGCACTTCAGTATGTTTACAGTTCTTTTTTTAAGATAACATTTACATACTGTGAGTTGAGTGAATAGCACTGTGTGGCATCTTTTATTAAAAGCATACCTTTGTGTAACTCACATTTTTATCAGTTGATAAATCATTTCTGTCACTACAGAAAGTTCCCCTATGTCCCTTTCCAGATAACCCCTATGTCCCAGAATCTCTTCGATTATTTTCCAGTATAGATATGTTTTCTCTGTTCTAGAACTTCTTAGAAATTGTAATATGAATTCTTTGGTGACTGGCTTCTTTTGCTCAGCATATTTGTGAAATCTACTGATGTTGCTGAATATATCAGTTCTTTTTTTTTTTAATTGCTGAGTAGTCTGCTAATGGAATTATTGCACATTGTAACACATTTTGCTTATTCATTTTCCTTTAGATGAACATTTGAGTTTCCAGATTTTGGCTAATATAAATAAAATGGATATGAACATTGGAATATAAAACTTTTGTGAACATATTTTTTCATGTCTCATTGGCAGTTACATAGAGTATGTAGCTGAGTCACACATTTTGTTTGTGTTATATTTAAAAGATCCCAGCAAACCATTTCCCAAAGTGGTCATGTTGTACATTCCCACCAGCAGTGCTTGCTGCTGGTTGCTCTAGTTACTCTGCCTATATAATGTAAGTTGGCCTTATCAGCCTTCTTCATTTTAGTTATTCCAGGGAATGGGTTAAGTGTGTTGAATTGTGGCTTTAATATGCATTTTTCTGATAACTAATGATAATGGTGGTAAGCACCTTTTCATGTGCTTATTTGCACTATATTTTACTATGTGCATTGTCTCTCTACACTGTTAGCCTATTTTTAAATTGGGTTGTTTGTCTTTATTACTGAGTTGTAAGAGTCTAACAAATATATATGCTGGTTATAGAATCTTTGTCAGATATGCATGTAATAATATTTCATCTTTCTGTAGCTCGCTGCTTTGTTTTCAAATGGTATCTATCAGGAATTAAACTTCTTAGATGAAGTCTGATTTATCAGTATTTTTTAGATTAGTGCTTTTTATGTACTGTCCAAGAAATCTGTCTAGTCTCTAGTCATGAAAATACTCTAGTATTTCCTTCTAGAACCTTTATAGTTTTATTTTTCACAGTTAGGTCTGTGATCCATCTTGAATTGACTTTTTTGAAAATAGTGTAATATGTGGGTGTCAGACTTTACTTTTATTTCCCTTATGCGTATCCTGTTGTTCCAGTATCATCAGGTGAAAATATTTTTATTTTACTCCATCAAATTGCTTTGGCACCTTTGTGAAAAATGATATAGCCATAAAATTTGGGTGATTTTCTGTATTCAGTTCCTTCGTACTGATGAATTTGTCTGTCTTTAGCCCGTAAGACTTGATCTTGACTACTATACTATAGCTCTAGAGTAAGTTGTTTAAAATCAGGTAGTGTGAATGTTCCAACTCTTTCTTCTCAAAATATGTTTTGACTCTTCTGTCTTTTTGCTTTTTTGGTCAGTTTCTCTTAAAAACCTTTTGTGATTATGACTTCAAGTTGTATATGATTGATGCCTTAACCATATTGAGAATTTCTGTTTTATGAATTTAGTATCTTTGTCTATTTGTCTTTAATTTCTGTAGCAATGTTGTACTGTTTCCAGCATAGTATTGTGTGTATCTTCTGTTCACTTCATTCTCAAATATTTAAATTTTTGCTATTACAACACAATTGCAAAAATTATTCTGAAGAGTTGCTGCTAATATATAGATACACAGTTGATTTTTATATGTTGAAACTTTTATATCTTGAATCTTAATGTCTTGCATTTGAAAACTTGTATGTTTTTCAGAGTTTCCCCTTTTTTTTGTTCAAACAACTTTACTTAGTTACTTTTTTATTTTCGGCCACACTACTCAGCATGCAGGATCTTGGTTCTCTGACCAGGGTCCAGTCCCGTGCTCCTGCAGTGGAAGTGCAAAGTCTTAACCACTGGACCACCAGGGAAGCCTGCAAAGTTTCTTAATTCACTTAGTGGTTCTAGTAATTTCTTTTGGTAAAAAATCCTAAAGAATCTGCAGTCATCTGTTAATAGACCTTTACCTCTTCCTTTTATTATTTCTGCCTTGTCTTTATTTTCCTTGCTTTGAATGGGAGCAAACATCTTGCTGTGTTCTGAGTCTTGGGGAGAAAATGTCCAATTAAGTACTGTCAAGTATGAAGCTAGCTAAATAGTTTTTTTAATATTTATTTGTTTATTTCTGGCTCTGCTGGGTCTTTGTTATTGTGTGGGCTTTCTCTAGTTGTGGAGAGTCGGCAGTACTCTCTAGTTGTGGTAGTTGTGGAGAGTGGCAGATACTCTCTAGTTGTGTGCCAGCTTCTCGTTGCAGTGTCTTATTTTGGAGCACGGGATCTAGGCTCACCGATCAGTAGCTGCAGCACGTGGTCTCTAGAGCACAGGCCCAACGGTTGTGGCACACGGGCTTAGTTGGCTCTGCTGCATGTAGAATCTTCCTGGACCAGGAATCAAGCTTGTGTCCCCTGCATTGGCAGGCAGATTCTTTACCACTGAGCCAACCAGGGAAGCCTGCTGTAGAGTTTTTAAATTGGCTTTTTATCAGATTGAAAGACTTCTCCTTTATTTCTGCCTTGCTAAGAGTTTTTATCATTTATCAGTGTTGATTTTTGTCTTAGGACTTCTCTGCATCTTGAAAAACAGATGGTTTCGTTTTTCTTTTTTTATTCTTTTAATACGATTAATTTTTGAATGTTAAAAAAATTTGTATTCCAGAGAAAAACCACCTTGGTCATATTTTCTTATCTTATACACGTATGACTCGATTTGATTTGTTGATATTTTGAAAGTATTTTTGTGTCTTGCCTTTGTAATAGATACTGGTCTATAACTTTTTTCTCTTGTAATGTCTTTCAGGTTTTGTTCTGCTAGTCTCATAGAATAATTGGGAAATACTCTCTCCTCCTCTATTTTCTGAAAGAGTTTATGTAAGAATGACATTATTTCTTCCTTCAATATTTGATAGAATTAATCAGTAAAACAATTGGATCTGTGGTTTTCTTTGTAAAAGGGCTTTTAATGACACATGTAATTTATTTAATGGTTCATAGGCTTTTCAGATTTTGTTTCATATTATGTCAATTTCCTAAATTGTCTTTTTCAAGGTATATATTTATTTGATTTAAGTTGTTTAATTTATTGGCATGAAGTTTTTCATAATATTCTATTGATGGTCCCTTTAATGATTGTAGGAGCTGTAATGGTGTTTCCTTTTTCATTCTTGATGTTGGTAATTTGTGTTTTCTTTCATTTTTCTTGGTCACCCTTGCTTGAGGTTCATCAATTTTATTAATCTTACACCCTTTATTAATTGAACAGCCTTTATTAGTTTCCCATAGTTTGAGTTTTAGATCTCTGTTCTTTATTCCTTTCCTTTTACTTACTTTGGATTTGATTTGCTCTTTTTCTAGCCTCCTAAAGTTAGATGATTGATTTTAAGCATTTCTTTATTTCTATTATAAGCCTCTAAAACTGTAAATTTCTCTCTAAGCACTGGTTTAGCTGTGTCCCTAAAATTTGATTGATTGCGTTTCTGTTATTATTCAGTTCAAAGTGTCTTCTAATTTCCTCTCTGATTTCTTTTCTGACTCAGGAATCATTTAGAAATGTATTTTTAAATTTCCAAATATTTAAGGCTTTTCTCCAAACTTCTCATTGTGACTGATTCCTAATTTAATTTCCTCATGGTTAGAGAATATAATCCATAAGACTTCATTCTTTTTAATATTTATGATACCTGTTGATCATCACATGTTTTATTGCAGTGAATATTCCATGTGTACTTGCAAACGATGTGTATTCTGTATTTTTTAACTGACATGCTTCACAAATATTTATTATATCAAGCTGATTAGTAGGGTTATTCAGATTTCTTCTGTATTTGACATTTTTGGTTAGTTCTTTCATTTATTGGGAGACTGATGTTAACATTCTTGACAATAATTATGGCTTTGTATATCTCTGATTCTGTCAGTTTTTGCTTCATCTGTTTTAAAATTTTGTTTTAGTTACATATAATTTTTTGATATGTCTTTCTGATGGCTTGACCCTGTTATAATTGTGAAATATCTGTGCCTTTGGTAATACTTTTTGTATTAAACCATTTTTTGATGTTAAGATAAATACCCCAGTTTTCTTTGCTTATTATTTGCATACTTATTTTCATCTTTTTACTTTTAACCTATTATGTCTTGATATTTAAAATGTTTCTTATAACTAGTATATATTTGAGCCTTGCTTTTTTATCCAGTCTGATAGTCTCTGCCTTTTTAATTGATGTGTTTAGTCCTTTTGCCCTTTACATAATTTTTGATATGGTTGTGCTTAGGGTCTATCAGTTTGCTATTTTTCATTTGTCATATCTGTTCTTGTGTTTATTTTTCTTTTCTGCATTATTGTCAGCTGATCAAGTAATTTTAAAATATTTTTATCACTATATAGTCATTTTAGTTTTTGTTGTTGCTCTTGGGTTCAAAGTATTTATTCTTTATCACAGACTATACTTAGAGTTCATATTTCACCACTTTACGTACTGTGTACATTTTTGGGTAACTTTATATGGTTTCTCTTTTTCTTTTGAAATTGAAATTCCTGTTTGAACTAGAGAACCAGGCTCAGTGTTTCAAAGTGATAATGAAAATTCAGAACATTACTGGCTTATCAGTTCTTACAAGTAACTGCACTAATGCAAGATGTTAATAATCAGAGAGACTGGGGAATGAGACAACCGTGAGAGAATATATAGGAACTTTGTACTTTCTGTTCAGTTTTTCTGGGAAAAAAAAAAGTCTATTAATTGTTTTAAGTAAAAAAAATCCTTTGACCATAAATGTTAAGAGTTTACTTTTAGACTTCTAATTGTCATTGATCCATATGTCTAGCTTTATGGTAGTATGACACTATCATGATTACTGTAGCTCTGTAGTAACTTTTAAAATTGGAAAGTATGAATTCTCCAACTTTTTTTTAAGCTATTGTTTTAAAACTAAGGACTGGAAAGTAGCTTATTCCTTTAGTTTTTCTTTTTTTGAATGTGGAATCAAACATTTTAAAAGTAAGTTTTGCTAAGCTCATATCTCAGTGAAAAAACAAATAATGGAAATTACATTATAAATACTTGTTTTCTTTATGCAAGGCTTGAAGCTGCAAAAGACGATTACCGTGTTCACTGTGAAGAACTTGAAAAGCAATTAATTGAATTTCAACATAGGAATGATGAATTGACTAGTCTTGCTGAGGAAACAAGAGCCCTGAAAGATGAAATAGATGTTCTTAGGTATGGCATGTCTAAATATAATTATGTCACTTCTCATTTTGGTATTCTATATTTTAATTAAGGAATCTTACAGTTATACCTGTGTATCAAGTATTGATCAGTTTTTATCCAAGTTCCTAGTCTTTACTTCTTTTATCTTTGTTGATAGTTATGTGAAGTTTTAGGGTAATATTTCATTCCTGTTGGGACAGATTTTCATATAGAACCATAAACCTTTCTCTTATTTCTGATTAAGCTGAGTTATTTTTAGATACATTTGACTTGACCTTCTTGTACTTACTAGTACATCTTGTGAAATTTTTGTGTAAGAAATGTATTCTCACAACCATATTTTGACATTTGATAAAATATAGATAAGAATCCTAGCATTTATTTCAAGATTATCCCAGGTTCTCTTATTGTCTTTGACAGTACAGAGTTTATAATGAGCTTTGGCTGTGAAATGTTAAGCAAAGAATCTGTTTAAATGATTTTTTATGTTAATTTTTCTTAATTAACCATTTCTTACACAGTTTTTAATGTTCATTTAAAACAAAATCTTTATAAGCATTACTTTTAACCTTCACGTGATATTGAAGTGATTCTGTTTGTTTATTTTTTTCTCCATCCCATTTGTCAGGTGTGCACAACTCTAAAGGGAAGTGCTTTGCCAAACAAATTGTAAATTCAGTCGTCTTACTGAATATATCAAATACTTAGAACAAACTACATTAGATTTATGCACAGAGCACAACTGGCATGTAAATTAAAATGCAGCTCAGAATTGTTCAGCTGTATTCACAAAACCATTCCTTTTTTATACATTGTTATATAGAATAGTTCGATAATACAGTGTGTCAAATTTCGAGCATTTTATTTTGATGACATTATAACAGAAGGGTTGAACTTTCTGAGCCCATTTCCAGATTTCTCACAAAGTTAATGATCTCTTTTCTTTCCCTCTCATTTTTTTTAACCAGTGGATAGTTCATTTGGAAGACTCATTTTCCAGCCAGAATAACACTGTTATGTGCATTTACTTGTTTTTATACAGTAATGTTTAATCTTTGTTATTATAGGGCTACCTCTGATAAAGCAAATAAACTGGAGTCTACAGTTGAGATATATCGTCAGAAGCTACAAGATCTGAATGACCTTCGCAAGCAGGTGAAAACTTTACAGGAAACAAACATGATGTACATGCATAATACAGTCAGCTTAGAGGAGGAATTAAAGAAGGCAAATGCTGCACGCACACAATTAGAAACATACAAGAGACAGGTAAGAAAATATCTAAAGTTTTTTAATCAATGAAATTGAAAGAGTGTAACTTTTCACTCCTTAAGCAGTGAATAAGCACTGTGCTGTGCTGTGCTGTGCTGTGCTTAGTTGCTCAGTCGTGTCTGACTCTTTGCAGTCCCATGGACTGTGTAGCCCGCCAGGCTCCTCTGTCCATTGGGATTCTCCAGGCAAGAATACTGGAGTGGGTTGCTATGCCCTCCTCCAGGGGATCTTGCCAACCCAGGGATAGAACCCACGTCTCATACATTGCAGGTGGATTATTTACCATCTGAGCCACCAGGGAAGCCCAAAAATACTGGAGTGGGTAGTCTATTCCTTCTCCAGGGAAACTTCCCAACCCAGGAGTAGAACTGGGGTCTCCTGCATTTCAGGTGGATTCTTTACCTGCTGAGCTACCCAAGAAGCCCCAAATAAACACTACTTGTAGTCAGTTGCATACTTATTATTATCACATGTATCTTCTATCTGTAATTTTAATTCAAGAGTTGATCATTGAGTTTGTGTTTTCTAGGTCTTTTGGACTTCCCTGATAGCTTAGTTGGTAAAGAATCTGTCTGCAGGGCAGGAGACCTCGGTTTGATTCCTGGGTCAGGAAGATCTGCTGGAGAAGGGATAAACCACCCACTCCAGTATTACTGGGCTTCCCTTGTGGCATTTTTATTGGCTACTGAGCTTTTGTATACTTTGGGGATATTTTATTGTTTCATTAACATTTCTGATAACCAGGGATAAATACCTAGAGAATGGAGTTATAACCTAAAATATTCTCTTTTGCTATTTGTCAAACACCCTAGAGAAACAGTAGAAGACTTATTTTTTTTTTTGCTAAATTATTATTTGTGTATTTTAAAACTTGTTTTAACTTTTTTATTTACATGCCATTTCCACAAATATTTAGAATTAGACTGTAATCTTACTATAAATTTTATTTCCAGTTTTTCATTTATTGATCTCTGAAATGCTATCAATATTATATACTCTTTATTTTCTACTTTTGTTTCTGATAAAAGGTTCAGGATCTTCATGTTAAACTTTCCTCTGAATCCAAAAGGGCGGACACACTAGCATTTGAAATGAAGCGGCTTGAAGAAAAACACGAAGCTTTACTTAAGGAGAAAGAGGTAAACACAAATATAATTGATGTGAAATATGTATGTCCTGTTTTAGTTGTAATATTATCCTTGATGTTTAAGAATGGAAGTGATGTAACCAGTTCTTCTTTCTCCAAATTGAAATTAGTGATGTAAAAGAAAGTCTTGTAGAAATTCTTTATGCAGTTTTGTAAGTTTTCTTGATATGATAAGATGAAAGTCATGTCTTAGTGCATGTGTTCCAGCTCTAGACTGTCAATTCCTTGAAAGCAAGGACCAAGATGCAATTTTTAAAAGCTTTATTAGGATATAATTTACATATCATAAATTTCACCTATTTAAAAGGTATAGTTCAATGGTGTTTAGTGTATTCAGAGTTGGAAACCATCATCGTTTTAGAATTCTGTCATCATTCTAAAGAGACCCTGTGCCTGATAGCAGTTATTCTGCATCTGGTCCTCTTTTCCCCAGCCTTAGCAACCATTAATCTGCTTGCTGTCTGTGAATTTGCCTGGTCTGTCCCGAACATATAACCGTACACTCTATGACTTTTGTGACTGGGTTCCATCGTCTAGCATGATACTTTCAAGGTTTATCAGTGCTGTAGCATGCATCAGTACTGCATTCGTTTTTATTGCTGAGTAGTCATCTGTCAGACTTTATTTTGGGGGTCTCCAAAATCACTGCAGATGGTGACTGCAGCCATGAAATTAAAAGACGCGTACTCCTTGCAAGAAAAGTTATGACCAACCTAGACAGCATATTCAAAAGCAGAGACGTTACTTTGCCGACGAAGGTCCGTCTAGTCAAGGCTATGGTTTTTCCTGTGGTCATGTATGGATGTGAGAGTTGGACTGTGAAGAAGGCTGAGCACCAAAGAATTGATGCTTTTGAACTGTGGTGTTGGAGAAGACTAGAGTCCCATGGACTGCAAGGAGATCCAACCAGTCCATCCTAAAGGAGATCAGCCCTGGGATCTCTTTGGAAGGACTGATGCTGAAGCCCTCCAGTACTTTGGCCACCTCATGTGAAGAGTTGACTCATTGGAAAAGACTCTGATGCTGGGAGGGATTGGGGGCAGGAGGAGAAGGGGACGACCGAGGATGAGATGGCTGGATGGCATCACTGACTCAATGGACGTGAGTTTGGGTAAACTGCTGGAGTTGGTGATGGACAGGGAGACCTGATGTGCTGCAATTCATGGGGTCGCAAAGAGTTAGACACGACTGAGCGACTGAACTGAACTGAATTGAGTAATCTGTTATATGGATATACCACATTTTATTTATTTGTTCATCACTGGAAACAAAGTCCAATTGGGTTTTTTCCACATTTTGTCTGTTAAATGAATAATGTGGCTATCAACATTTATGTACAAGTTTTTATGTGGACACGTCTTCATTTCTTGAATAGGTGTTGAGGAATGGTATTGCTGGGTCATATGGTAGGTGTTTAACATTTTTAAGAATTACCAGACTTTTCTAAAGTGGATGAACCATTTTTCATTCTCACTAGCAGTTTGTAAAAGATTCCAATTTCTCCTAACTCTTGTCAAATCATATTGAATTTTAATTTTGGCTATCCTAGTAGGTATGAAATATATCCTAGTAGGTATGAAGTATTATATCATTGTGGTTTTGATTTGTATTTCCCTAATGACAAATGATGTTGAACATCTTTTCATGAACTTATTGACCATTTCTGATTTTATTTCTTTGAGAAATACCTCTTCAGATTCTTTAGACCATATTTTATTTGTTATTTGCTTTTTTATTTTTGAGTTCTAAGAGTTCTTTATATATTCTAGATACAAATCTCTTGTCAGGTACATGGTTTGCAAATATTTTCTCCCATTCTGTGAGTCATCTTTGCACTTTTTAAATGGTGTGTGTGTGTGTGTATGTCTATGTCTGTGTGTATATTGCAGCAGAATGGTTTTTTATTTGATGAAAACAAAGTTATCTACTTTTTCTTTTGTGTTTTTTTGGTGGTGTTTCTATGACACCATTGGGTAACCTTAAGGTTATAAAGGTTTATTCCTGTTTTCTTTTATATTTTTAGCTCTTATATTGACTCTGTGATCAGTATTGAATTAATTTTTATGTGGTGTGAGATAGGTTTCTAACTTTCTTCCTCTGTGTTTTGATATTCATTTGTCCCAGCACCATTTGTTGACATGACTGTTCTTTCCCCCACTGAATATTCTTGATACTCTTGTTAAAAATCGGTTGACATGGTCCTGTAATGATGGATATGTTATACCTTTATCAAAACTCATAAAAATGAAACAAAGCATGTACCCTAATGTAGACTTATGTCCTTTAGTTAATAATAGTGTATCACTTTTGGCTTATCAGTTCTTAGAAGTAACCATACTAATGCAAGATGTTAATAATAAGGGAAACTGGGGAGTTGGTGGGGGGATGACGGAATATATGGGAACTTTGTACTTTCTGTTCAGTTTCTTTTTAATAAAAAAAAAAACCCTATTAATTTTTTTAAAGTAAAAAGAAAGCATTTGGCCACAAATGTTAGAGTTTATTTCCAGATTTTTAACTGTCATTGATATATATGTCTAATTTTATGGTAATACCACACTGTCATGATTACTGAAGCTTTGTACTAAGTTGAAATTGGAAAGTATACTCGTTTGAAATAAGTTCTCCAACTTTTTCTTTGGAAAGGTATTATTTTAGTTATTCTGGGTCTCTAGCATTACATACAAATCTAAGGGCCAGATTATTGTTCCTGCAAAATAGCCAGATTGAAATATTGATAGAAATTTCCTGAATCTGTTGATCAGTTTGAAAACCTGGCCACCTTAATAGCATTAAGTTTTCTGATCCATTAATATGTCATAACATTCCATATATTTAGGTCTTTAGTTTCTTTCAACAGTGTTTTGTAGTTTTCATTTTATAAGATTCGCACCTTTTAAAACTGTTCGTGATTGTTTTATTCTTTCTAACGTCAGTGCTAACGTATAGAAATACAATTTATTTTTTCACATTGATCTTTTATTTACATCATTGTTAGATTCCCTTAGTATTTCTAATAGTTTTTAGTGAATTCTTTAGGATTTTTATATACAAAATCAGGACATCTGTAAATACAGATAGTTTTATTTTTTTACATTCTGAATGTCTTTTATTTCTTGTTAAATTGTCCTGTCTAGAACCTTCAGTACTTTGTTGAAAGAAATGGCAAGGTGAGAGTATCTTTCTCTTGTTTCCAATATTAGGAAGAAAGCATTCATTCTTTCACCATGATGTGTCTTATTCGTTGTGGATTTTATTTGTAGATGCCTTCTGTCAGGTTAAAGAAGTTTTAATTCCTAATTTGTTCCTTGTTTTTATCCTGAAAGGGATTGATTTTTTAAAATCTTAAACCAGTGTGTGTTCTTAAGGTAAATTCTACTTAGTCATAGGGTATAATCACTTTTGTATGTTGCTTGATCCAGTTTGCTAGTATTTTGTTGATGTTTTCCCGTCTGTATTATAAGAGATATTGGTTGGTAGTTTTCTTTTGATGTCATTGCCTGGTTTTGGGGTCAAGGTGATATGCTATAAAATGCATTGAGAAAATGTTCCTGCCTCTTTGGTCTTAGCTCGCCTGAAGTCTTTGTCTAGTATGTCCACTCACTAGTGTCATCTCATTGACTCTTTCTGTTAACTGTTCCATTTTTTTTTGCCCTGTGTAGGAATGTCTCTGTTTCTTTGCATGTATTTTGTTGTTGTGTTGAAAATATGACCTTTAAAATAATAATGTGTTTCAACTCTGGAAATCACATTTCCCCCCAACCTCAGGGTTTTTGTTTTTGGTGGTTTTTTAGTGACTCTTTTGGACTAATTCTATGAAGTTTTTTTTTTCCTTTGTAGTGTGCATCCACTGCATTCTCTGCTCAGTAACCATTGAGATCAGTTAATGATTTGTCAGCTATTTCCATAGATCTCCCAATCTCTGCCAAAGGACTCAATGTGTATTTAGTTTGGAAAACATCTTCAGTTCTTAGGAAGTTTAAAAAACTGCCTTTGTCTTTATTTCCTGTTTGCACAGGGCTTCAAGTTTATCCAGAGCTGAGACATTGGGGTCCTCTCAGGTTATTTCTGGGCATGCACACAGCTCTGTACATAGCTGACCACCTAGATCTCCAGGAATATGTTAGGACTTTTTAACATCCTCTATGGATGTCTTGTTTCTCAGCTCTTCCTTGTAGATTTTTGGCAAGAGTCTTGTTTGCCTTAACTGGCATCATGCCTTCAGCAGCTATAATGAAAGCAATTGCTGATGATTGTTTTTCACAGATGCCTAAGGAATATTTTCTGGCACAGCAAGCACCAAATTAGCTCAAATAATGAAAAGCATGATTGGGACTTCTCCAAGGTGCTGCTTGACAGACCAAATAGTGATAGTTTTCTTTTTCTTTTCTTTTTTTTTTTTTTTTTAAATATATCTAGCATGGAGCTTTTAAAGGAGAGTTTCATAGCTAGTCAGCCTCTCCAGGTGGTGGTAACCTCTGCTTTTCAAAGCTACTCAAGGCTACTCCATGGTTGGGGAGAAGGTGATAATAATCAGGATAGTTAAAAGAACAAAAATTTCACTGTTCTGAGGTTTAGCACATTTTCTTTAATAAGTGCACCTCAGATCATGGCAAACCTTTGATTAATCTTCAGACTTCTTGAAAAGTTGATTTTGACAGATTGCAAGTGTTCACATTGCATTTATGAAGGAACAGATTTATAGGGGTCCTGATGCCTGACTGTAGTTATAATTTACAGTGTTCAGAGATCCTTAGAACATCTGTACATACTGGCCTAAGGACCCTTGGAATCAGTTACCAATTTACTGCTAAGTTGATTTGAGCCACATAATGGACATTATAGGGTTTTATTTATTGATTTGAGGTATAGCAACATTTAAAATACAATTTTATGTTACTTTTCAGGTTCTGGAAAAATCATTTAAACCTGAGCCTTTTTTTCAGAGTGTAGAAATTTGTCATTGACTGTCAGCTGTAAAATAAAACGAGTTCAGTTCAGTGGCTCAGTCGTGTACAACTTTTTGCAACCCCATGCACTGGAGCACACCAGGCTTCCCTGTCTGTCACCCATTTCTGGAGCTTGCTCAAACTTATGTCCATTGAGTCAGTGATGTCATCCAACCATTTCATCCTCTGCTGTCCCCTTCTCCTCCTGCCTTCAATATTTCTCAGGAACGGGTCTTTTCCAGTGAGTCAGTTCTTCACATCAGGTGGCCATAGTATTGGAGCTTCAGCTTCAGCATCAGTCCTTCCAGTGAATATTCCAGCCTGATTTCCTTTAGGATGCACTGGTTGGATCTCCTTCCAGTCCAAGGGACTCTCAAGCGTTTTCTCCAACACTACAGTTCAAAAGCATCAATTCTTCAGTGCTCAGCCTTCTTTATGGTCCAACTCTCACAACCATATATGACTACTGGAAAAACCATAGCTTTGACTTATGGACCTTTGTCAGTAAAATAATTTCTCTGTTCTTTAATATGCTGTCTAGGTTTGTCATAGCTTTCCTTCCAAGGAGCAAGCGTCTTTTACTTTCGTGGCTGCAGTCACCATCTGCAGTGATTTTGGAGCCCCAAAATATAAAGTCTGACACTGTTTCCACTGTTTCCCCATCTATTTGCATGAAGTGATGGGACTGGATGCCAGAGTCTTCTCTTTTTGAATGTTGAGTTTTAAGCCAGCTTTTTCACTCTCCTCTTTCACCTTCACGAAGAGGCTCTTTAGTTCCTCTTTGCTTTCTGCCACAAGGGTGGTGTCATCTGCATATCTGAGGTTATTGATATTTCTCCCGGCAGTCTTGATTCCAGCTTGTGCTTCATCCAGTCCAGTAAAATAAAATAGGTAATGACATGAAGTCCTAGCATACTATCCCTTGGAGATAGTGTTTTTTCACAGATTCATACTTCCAATATGCTGTTTATAGTAATAGAAGGAAATAACAAGTCTCTCACATCTCTTACACACTAGACTGTATTCTAGATATTAGACAAACTTCTCCTCATTCACTGCTCAGAACACCTTTTAGGGGCTTATGAATCAGTATCTATATTTTGATGATAAAGATCTAAAGCCAAAGAGTCCGTAGCTTGCCTTAAATAATACAACTGGAAGTATATTGTAAAACTGAATTCAAGCCACACTCTGTTTGCCTCCAAAGTCCATATGCTTTTATTACTCTACAGTTACATTTTTGTACTCTATTGTATAATTACATTCATTTGGTTCAAAGATAAGCTATCTAGTGGGAAAATCACAAGCTTTGTGTTGTATCAAGTCTTGTTATTTATGTGATTTATGCAAGAGAAAATTACCCCTTAGCACTAAAACTAAAATGTTATTTTTAATTAAGTAGGGAACAATTATCAGATTAACATATTAAGGTAAATTATCTTAAGTATAAAGTACAATGCTTTGGGGTAAAATTAAATATTTTGCTTATATAAATCTTTTTTAGAGACTAATAGAACAGCGTGACACTCTGAAAGAAACAAATGAAGAGCTTCGATGTTCACAAGTACAACAGGATCACCTAAACCAAGCAGGTGGATTTTGTTGCATTTAGAAAAGGTTTTTAATGGTGGATACTGAGACACTAATCTATTGTTTTGTTGCTGATATTGTTTAGATGCATCTGCTACAAAAAGTTATGAGAATCTTGCTGCTGAGATTATGCCAGTGGAATATAGGTAAATTCGTTTTTATCAATTGACAACCCATACTTAATATTAGAAATGTGAATTCTTTTCATAATTTTCTAAGCCTTTATTTTTTCACTTTCTGAGTCATAGAGCTTGAAAATACTTTGCCTCATCTGCTTATACTTTCTAAATCATATTGTTATTGCTACTATAGCGTTTTAAAAATTTACCAGAAATAAAATTTCACTTACTAGCTGAATAACATATTCTGGTTTTTTGTAATATGGCCTTTAATGTGGTGAACTTATTTTCCTATCCTTAAACTCTTTGATATCACTGTAAAATGACAGTTATTTAATGGACAGGAATTTCCTTTCTTAAACTCTTGAAAACCTTTTAAATACATAGTTTTCAAATTCCCAGCAGTGAAACAAAGTAGGAGACGACCTGTCAATTGCAGGACGAGTAAGCCAGAGTTAAAATACACATTTTAGAGGTTCCTCTTGACCCAACTTTTATTTTGGTATTTTATTGCTGTCTTTACTTCTAGGTATTTGATTTACCTGGTATTTTTATGGTCTTCTTTTCCTTTTTGTGGCAACAATTTTACTTACTAATTACTTCACATCCTCCTCTTTATTTATTACTGAGATATAATTCACGCATTTACAGATATGCGGTCTGGTACGTTTTAATAGTCACAAGTTGTGCAACCATCATTGCTATCTAATTCTAGAACATTTTCATCCTCCCCAAAAGATACCCATTCCTGCCTCCCCTCCAATGCCAGCTCCAGGTAACCAGTAATCTACTCTTTATCTCTGTGGATTTGCTTATTACAGACATTTCATATTTGTGGAATCATACCATATTTGGCCTTTTGTGGTTGAATTCTTTCATTTTGCATAGTTGTTATAAGTTGTTGATTTTCAGTTTGTTCAGTTTTTTGCTGTTAAGATAGAGTTCCTTACAAGCTGGGCTGGAAACTAACTTGCACTTTTTAGTTAGTAATATCCAGTGATATTAATCATTTAAAAATAGTCCTATGAGCCTATATTTTTAAAATTATCATGCTAGCATTCAGAACAGAAATTGAGATTAATTGAAATTAGTTGCTTTTGGGTAATGGGATTTAGGAGGGCAGCAGGTAGTAGAGCATTATTTTTAATTTAACACCATTCCTATCATTTGCATTAAAAAAATATGTATATATGTCTTAAATGTTTTCTAGAAACAGAATTCTAAAGACAGTCATTAGCATAAAAGGATATTTAAAAATTATAGGCAGACTGTAATTTTTTAAATCTGTTGCTTTTTCTTCATGTTTTTTAAGGATGTACTGTATATTACTTTAATGTGCATAGTTTCTAAATTATCAAATAAAAATAATTAATATTATATCTTAGAGAGTTGCATAATAAACATTTATTGATTTATAATCTTGTACCTTTAAAAATTTACTATTTGTCTTTTGAGACATAGTGTTAGAGTGTACATTTTTTTTTTAAAGAAAAACTTTTAGAAGCTTTAGTAACATTTCAAAATGACAGCTGTTGAGTAGATAGAAATTTTCGTTTTTAAAAGCTAAAGAATTTTTTAAACTTTTATATTTAAAAAATTTAAAAAGAAATTTTGATTTTTAACATCAGGGAGGTGTTCATTCGACTGCAACATGAAAATAAGATGCTTCGATTACAGCAGGAAGGTACTGAGAATGAGCGTATTGAGGAACTTCAGGAGCAGCTGGAACAGAAGCACCGCAAGATGAATGAACTGGAAACCGAGCAGAGGTGACTGATGCTCCTTCCTGGTCGACAGTCATAGCCATTTCATTACCTAGCCACAGAATCATGACTCACAAAGGCGGAAGCTGTCATTGTAGTTCAGATAATTAGGATTTGTGCAAGTTTCGGGTTTTGTTTTTTTCATCTCTCGCTACCCATTATTTTTAGCAGACTTTGTTAAGCAGTTTGCTTGTTCTTGAATTTCATTCATCTGTCTTCACAAATGACAGAAAATTTAAAAGTGCAATCTGGTTTTCAACTGGAGTCCAGTGCACAGATGGTACATAGATTGTGGAATCAAATTTGAATGCCACCTTTACTTAACTGGGTTTACTTAAATTCACACTTAGTATCCCAGATATAAATTGGAGATGGCACCTATTTGCAGGTTGTAATGAAGATTACAGGTAATGTGTCTAAAACAAATGGTGTACTTATTTGATACCAGTGAGGTGCTTAAACTTTATAAATATTTTTTAAAAATTATGTTTAGGTGGTGCTTGGGCTTTCCTGGTGGCTCATTGGTAAAGAACCCACCTGCCAGTGTGGGAGATGTGAATTCGAACCTTGGGTCAGGAAGATCTCTTGGAGAAGGAATGGCTACCCACTCCAGTATTCTTGACTGGGAAATCTCATGAACAGAGGAACCTGGCAGGGCCACATTTCATGGGGTTACGAAGAGTCAGACACGACATAGTGACTATACTATACCAACATGTGGTGCTTACTAGTGAGCTTCTAAGCTCTTTTTGATATTAACTCATGAAATTCTTACAATAACTTTATGAAGTAGTAACTATGATAATCTCACTTAATGAACAAGGAAACTGAGGGTGCAAGGACGTTAAGAAACTTGCCCAAATCACACAGCTAGTGAGTTCTGGATCCTGCCTTTGAACCTTCTGTCAATCAGACATCAGAGTCTGTGCTGTTACCACTATTGCTATTGTGCCTCTTATAAATAGCATACTGGCAATAAAAGTATTTGGACTTGTTTGACATACCTTTATTGGATCTGCGAGATCACTAGGAATTTTAGAGACTTGAACCTTGTCTGTCAACATATCAATTGTAGCTAAAAGAAAAATAGCATTTTAGCTTCTTGAAGAGACTATTGAAAGTGAAATTCGCTCAGTCCTGTCCAACTCTTTGTGACCCCATGTGCTATACAGTCCATGCAATTCTCCAGGCCAGAATACTGGCATGGATAGCCTTTCCCTACTCCAGGGGATCTTCCCAACCCAGGGATCGAACCCAGGTCTCCTGCATTGCAGGCAGATTCTTTACCAGCTGAGCCATAAGAGAAACCCGAAGAGACCATTAAATATTGCTAATTTATATAATTCAGTATCAGCACTGGAGATGCTAAGTTTTAGCTTTTAATATAGGAAGGTAGACATGTGAATAGGTAATTATTATATAACAATGGAAATATGTAGTATTATAGTGAGCAGGGGATGTTTTGTCGTATACATATATATGAAGAGAAAGACAGATACTAACTGTCTTGCTGGTAACTTCAGTAGAGGTAACGATTAAGCAGGGTTATAAAGAATGCGATTTTGCCAAGCTAAAAAGCTACACTCATTGCTAGTGCCAGTCTCTTTAACGTTATGAAGAAATGGTTGGAAAATGGTGGTCTTCCTTTTCTTGCAATACCCTAGGAAATCTGAAACAAACAGAAACCTAGTTTCCATTCATTAAAAATACAACTGAAGGAAAACTGAGCTAGTTTTCTAATTTTTATTCCAGTGAGTTCACTGCAGAAATGTTATGCTTTTTCCACTGACTCATTAAGATACCTTAAACTTTTAAATGTGGGCATATATGCTTTTAGGATAAAAATATCTTTTAAAAGAATATTTCCTTGAAAGTAGTTTACTGTAGCATATATTATACCTAGCCACAGGTAGTTGTTCAGCTTTGGTTGTTGCTATTAAATGCATACTCTCTGAGTTAAATTGCATAAATGCCCCTGGCTTCCCTGGAGCCTCAGCATATGAAGAATCCGCCTGCAATGCAGGAGAAGTGGGATTGACCCCTGGGTAGGGAAGATCACCTGGCGGGGAGCATGGCAGCCCTCTCCAGTTCTTTTGCCTGGAGGATCCCAATGGACAGAGGAGCCTGGCAGACTGTAGTCCACAGGGTCCAAAGAGTTGGACACGATTGAAGCAATTTAGCACACATTTACGAATCCTTAACTACTTTGACTTTCAGTACAAATAAACACATGTAACCCATCTTATAATAGGCTGAGCAAAGAGCGAATCCGAGAGTTGCAGCAGCAGATTGAGGACCTCCAGAAGTCTTTACAAGAACAAGGCTCCAAGTCTGAAGGTGAAAGTGTAAGTAACTTAAAAATTATGATACTTCTGTTGTGGATGGACTCTCTGTAATTGGTCCTGATGCCCAAATTAATCTTATATTTGAAAGTGCTGCCCTTATCACTGGGGGGTGCCCTTAAATACCGTATATATCTGCATAACAGATGCAGTAACTTTGCCAATTTGGAGCCTATAAATCAGTAATATGGGTTTGGAAAGTGATTTGCATCTGCTGTTCTTCAACAGCTACCCCTTAGATTCATGTAATTCCTGATAGATAGCATGCTACAATTGAACCTTCACAGTAGTGCTGGGATCCCAACAGGACTGGCCTGAGAAAAACCCTAATAAGAGTAATTAGCAGTCAAAATTGAGGAAAAGAGAGAGTGAGAAAGTATTTCTGCCAAAAGAGCACTCAGGAAATAGTCGATCACACCAGCCTCCAAAGGACAGAAATCTTAAAGCAGTCTTGAAGTACATTGCCCCTTAATTCTTCCCTCCTTTCATACAGACTCATGGCCTTGCCATTTCTAATGGTTTTTATGGTCAGTAATTGTGAGGGTATAGAGATAAGAGAACCTAAAAGAGATCAAACAGTGTAACTGAGTAGACATAGCAGTGTTTCCCTAGTTTGATTTCTGAGTGGAGAGAAAAAGAAGTAATAATTGAGGGAGAATGTATTTAACTAAAACAACAACAAAAAGGAAGGGTGTGTGAGATTTTGATTGGATAGACTGTTAGGTGACATACCTGTATTGATGGGAGAGAAAACTATGGAGTGAGAGTAAATAAGATGAAAAGGAAGATTGAAAGGGTTGAGTTTCCTTTCTGTCTTTTATATGCTTTATATGATTTTGTCTTTCTTCCCTGGGAGCTTGGAAAATAGAAATCATCTCATGCATGGCGGCATCTCATATGTGCATATATACGGTATTGTACCTCTCTAATACAAATTTTGTTAAACCACAGTAGAGAATATTTTTAAAATAGGATCATTTGGGGGTAGTACATTTTGGATCACAGTGTTTTAAAGATTTTAAATTTATCACTATAAAAAATTTATTGGAGAGCTTTCCTGGTGGTCCAGTGGTTAAGACTCCATGTTTCCACTGCAAAGAGCATAGGTTCAGTTCCTGGTGAGGAAATTAAGACCCTGCATGCTGTGTGGTTCAGCCAAAAACAAACAAAAATTATTGGTATCAAAAATACATTTCAGTTATATATTTTAAACTTTTCAATCTATTTGGTACATGATACAGAACTACTATTGCCACTTAAATTCCTGTTCTTTTAAACAGGAAATTTTGTGTTTAAAAAAATTTTTTTTAACAAAATCCAGTTGCTTCATTTTGATGTTATTATTAGAAGTGCTTGCATTTAATGGTAAGGTTTTATTATAGAGATGATATAGTTTTTTAAGTCTGTTCTTCAGTGAAGGTCTAAAATCTTAAATTTTATAGTTTAGATGGATAATTCTTTAGATGTTTAAATGTTTGATACTCCTCAGTATATCACATTCAGCTTGCATTTGCTATTTTTCTTCAAGTTCAAATTTTACTTTCATTGTATTTAGAAATATGAAGCAGTTTTCTTTCTACTCTTGCACTATTCCTAATTTAATTTTCTGTTCTCTTTCCTGTCTTCTTTGAAGTAAAAATATACCTAAAATTTTATGTTTTGAAAGTATGTTATTAGAAATAAAAGTTTTAAAAACATTTATTATTTTATATAATCCATCTTCAAAAGGAGGTAAAGAGATTCTAATGTCTGGAAAACTTACCTTTGTCACAATAGTTATCTTACAGCAACTTTTTCTAATTTTTATAGTCCAGCAAACTAAAGCAGAAGTTGGAAGCTCATATGTAAGTAAAACTGATACTTCATTTCAAATGTGAGAGGAGAAGGATTTTATTTTAAAAGGTTATTAATACCCTTTTCTGATTTTGTTTATAAAAAGTAAAAACCCTGATGCAATCGAATGTTCAGCACTGTCACCAAAATGTGAGAAGAAACACATGGTAAAATCGAATGTTCAGCACTGTCACCAAAATGTGAAAAGAAACACATGGTAAAAGATTCAGCCTGCCTGCTCATGATCCCAAACTGCTATATTTTTCAAATTCTCAATTGTCATTTGAGAATTTACAAAATAGACAACTGTCATAACTAGATTATGTGGAAAGGAAAAGTGAAGGAGTCTCTCAGTCATGTCCAACTCTTTGCGACCCCATTATAGCCTGCCAGGCAGTGTGGGGTGTTTAACCTGTAAAATATTTAAGTTTCTTAGGAAAGTTAGGGTGGCTGGGGGGAAAAAACTAAAATATTTGCCATTCACCATGTGTCAGGCAGTTTACATCCTCACAACCAACCCTTAGAATACTTGCCAGGTATTATTACCATTTCACAGATAAGGAAATTATGAATCAGATAGTGACTTGTCCACAGTCCACAAATGTTATATGGCAGAAAGCAGTTTTCATTCTTAGGTCTCTCTGGCTCCAAACCTCCATGCTCTTTGCATTACTTAGGGAAAAACTAACAGAGGTCCATGAAGAACTACAGAAGAAACAAGAGCTCATTGAAGACCTCCAGCCAGATGTAAACCAGAATGGTGGGTATTTGTAAAAACCTGAATCAGACTTTATCTAAAGACTTGCCTTTTTAGTTGAAGAATGCTAGAATTGTGTATTTAAGTCTTTGGGCAATGCAAAGGTAAATACGTTGCAAGTAAAAATCATTGATAATTTTCAGTGATTTAAGTAATTAATAAATGATTATATCTTAAAGCAAAAAGTAAATCCGTAAATGAACTGAATGATATATAGGAGTATCAAACATTGTAAAATATAATAGAATTAGTAATATGGAAGTGTAAATAAAATTTGTAATCAGATTAAAATGAACTTCACATATGTAGAAAGAACATTTTATTTTGTGATGGTTGTGCTTAAATTATAAGCTGTATTTGCTCATTGAAATACTTGCTAGAAAGGAGAAAAATAGTTTGGTAATGCAGATTATTGATATTTTTAAGAAAAAATAATACAAAATGAACAGGGATGTCTTAGGTATAGTTCAGAAGTTTTAGAGAATTCACTATAAAGAAGGAATAAAAGGTTTCTCTTTTAAGTTTTCTTTATCAGTCTTTAGAAAATACATGTACTCTTTTTATGTGAGGAGGGAGTATTTCAAATTGGTCATGTCTCTCTTTTTTTCAACAATAGTACAAAAGATCAATGAGCTTGAAGCTGCTCTTCAGAAGAAAGATGAAGATATGAAAGCAATGGAGGAAAGATACAAAATGTACTTAGAGAAAGCAAGAAATGTGAGTGGCTTGTCTTCCAGTATTTTAGTCTCTGTGACTCGGGTTCTAATGGGGTCCATACCCCCCCTTCATGGATCTTTGTCACATTGCTTTGCTCCTTACCATCCTGCCTGGCCAGTCAGGTCACTATTTGCAAGGCAGACATATTAGCAGTATTTTAAGGCTCTGCAAAAAATTCTGTTCTTTTATTCAGTAAATAGAAACAGGTGCAATAACTGCACATGACTTCATAGGGACAGTTTAAATGTTGTAGTAACCTCACTGGAGAAAATGACTACTGTAAGTAACGTAATCTTTAGCTCTTACAATTAACATTTGCCTTTATGAAAATTGAGCTTTGAAAATATGTTTAACCTGTTTTAGCATTGTCTGTAGTAGACAACTAAAGAGTAGTCTACTGTCCACCAGACTATTCTTTCCCTTATTTCATACTTTTTCTTAAATATTTGTAAGTACTATTTTCATAAAATCTTTTACTTCCTTGAATATATTTTCTTCATTAACTGTAAGTATTTTCAAAGAATGTTATTGTACCTGCAGCAACAGGTAAACCCCATGACCTCAAGGCTTAACAAGGTAGGAGTTTACTTCTTGACCAGTGTGGGAGGGGCTCTACTCCGCACCATCATGCAGAGTCCCAAGCTGACAGAGGTTCAGCCTTCTTCACTCTGGAGTTCTCAGATTCACTTGACATTGTCCCACTGTGGATTGGGGAAGACAGCCAAGATTGCATGGGAGATACTCAGTGGAGCAGGTGTAAACCACTTCCCTCTCATTTCACTGGGCAGAGCTCAGGCACGTGGCTGCTCCCAACTTCTAGGGAGGCAGGCTTGGGAAACAGCCAGGCAGACTGCCACAGGTCACTGTCTCTGTTAGAAAAGTATAAATGCTTTCAGTGAAAATGTATTGTGAGGTTCCCAGAGACAACTGCTCATAACCTTTTGGTATATTTTCTTAACAGTGCATTTTTTTCAATGCCTATTATCTCTGTAATTGTTTACCATAATATGAACACACACTTAGTTTGTATGATCATATCACATATGATTTATGATCATATGATTTGTATTTTTAAACTAAATGTTCTCATGTTATATAGATATAATTTAATATTTAATGTTATACTAAGTACTGGGAATGCAGCAGCAAAGAAGACACTTTGTATATGAAGCAGACTACAAAATAAAGACTCGCTGGGTAGTATTCTTTCAGTTGAGTGGATATATCATAGTTTACCTGGTCGACGTCCTGTAGTTGGAAAAATTTTGTTTCCATGTCTTTTTTTTTTTTTTTTTGCTCCTAATAATAAGGCTACAGGCAGCATATTTATATAGAAAGTTTTCCCCCTTATTTTGGTTTATTGTCTTAATCTCATTCATAGGTTTTTCTATCAAATAAAATTATTAGGTCAAAGTATAAGAACATTGTTAAGATGCTTGAAATGATACTCCAAAACTATTATAACTACTTAGACGAAGCAGTGACAATGAATCCCTTGTTCTTGCCATCATCAAATATTGTCATTTAAAAAACAGCTGCTTTTTTGGTAAATATGATTTTGTTTTTTACCCTTATGCTACTTCAGGGCAGAGATTAAAGTAGTACCATGTGTATATAATAGAAAACTCAGAAAATATAAAAAAGTCACAACCATACTTTTAGCACTTAGAGGCAACAAACTATTATGTGTTCTTTGTAATTAAATTGTGATTTAAACACTAATATGTCTGCTTTTATAACGTGAACTTCTATGGGAGTGTCCCCTGACTCTGGTGAACTGTTGTAGTCCCATCTGCCGTAGTGCCTGCCGCATTTAGTGCTCAGTAAATTGTTTTGAATGAACCACAGTCATTTTTAGGGATGATTACCTTCTAGTCTTTTTTTCCTTAACTTCTGTAAACATAGATGAAATTTTCTGAATTCATTAAATTTTCAGTTCAGTCGCTTAGTTGTGTCCAATTCTTTGCAACCCCGTGGACTGCAGCACACCAGGCTTCACTGTCTATCACCAACTCCTGGAGCTTGCTCAAACTCATGTCCATCAAGTCAGTGATGCCATCCAACCATCTCATCCTCTGTTGTCCCCTTCTCCTGCCTTCAGTCTTTCCCAGCGTCAGGGTGTTTTCCAGTGAGTCAGTTTTTCGCATCAGGTGGCCAAAGTATTGGAGTTTCAGTAAATTTTAAATCCTTTAAAATAGTTTTGTAATTAGATCAAACAAATGACCTTATTGTTGGAAACTTGTTTTTGCTTGTAATTTGCACCTGATATTTCTGAGTTGGCTTTCCACCACAGTAGGAAAACACCCAGTAAACTAAGAAATTTCTATTACTCTTAACTGTGTATATTCAGCAGATTGTATAATTATTGAATTCATTTTAATTAAACTTAAAAAGTTTTAATTTATCTGATATGTCAGATAAATGTTTAAAAGGGTTATTTCAAGGCTTCAGTGCTAAAGCTTTATAAAGCTAAGTAACTATTTCTGAGTACTGTGTCTTGGAGAAAGGAAATTTGATTTGGGGATGTGTATCTTCACATTTTTAATATTGAATTTCTTTATAATGTTATTTTTATTATTCTACAGTTAACTCTTGGATCACTTTCTGGATAATGTTCCACTTTATTTACACTGATTTTATAGACTCTGTTCATATTTCAGTATTTGACAAAGTAAACATAAAAGATTTGTTTTGTTTTCCTTTAAACAGGTAATAAAAACTTTAGATCCCAAATTAAATCCAGCATCAGCTGAAATAATGCTACTTAGAAAGCAGTTGGCAGAGAAAGAGAGAAGAATTGAGATTCTGGAGGTAAAATTTCCATATGCATGCATCCCCTCTTAATTCTGTATAATCCTGATAATTAACTGCTGTCAGCATTTTCCATTAATGATCAAGTTTCACAAGGACTTAGAAGAGTAGCACATTTTAGCACTCAGTATGGTTATTACAGAGCGTCTCACTAGCCCACAAGATGGGCCTTTCCAAGCTCTTGTGCCCCGCTGCATTGTATGTCTCTCTGTCTGTAACAGCCAGTCATATAGCTAGTCCTTCTTTCTAGTAGAGTTCTGCTGTCGTGCTCCTTTTAAAATCAAAGCATGGATGAGAGTTCATTTTTAAAAAAAAAAGAAACAAAGCTCATCTTTTTTAAAAGGTACTGTACTCAGTTAACCAGATTCTTCTTCCCTTTTCTTCTCCCTGTAAGTCAACTAGGAAGGTTATGTTTTAGGGAAGTGTATTCATTTATCATTTTCTTCATATTATTTCTGAGCCATTAGATAGAGTGTGGTAAAAATATTTAAAGTCTTGAAGACTTTAGTATCTAGCATGTATACCAGTGTTATGGTGGCAGTTGCTATAAATGCTTGTCCAGGCCATGTCAGGCATTGTAAAAAGCACTGGATAGAGGCATCTCTTGGGAGAAATACTATTCATTCTTTAGGATCCAGTTTCAATATCTCCTCTTTTATAAAGCTTTCCATATATATCTTAGGCACAGTTAGGGATCTCTCCTTAGTGACTCCATGTACTTTGAACTCATGAATTCATTCCATAGTAGCATTTTTCTTTGTGACATGTGTTAGAGTGTCTTGAGGACAGGGGATGTATCTTATATCTCTGTAACCGCGGCATTCAGTATCACATCAATCCGAGGCCAAGGTTACAGCTTCAGTGTTAATGTATGTTAAAGTTATCACCTTCCTCTCTAATCGTCAGTCTGTTCATCTGTAAAATAATGGACTTGAATTGAATGATTGCTGAACTCTTAAGTTGCTCTGATTATTCACTTCCCAGAGAAAGCCCATGAGCCGAGTACACCAGTGTCGTTGCTTGACATGCAGCTCCCTAACAGCTGTGATGATAAAACCATGCCTCTAATACAGGGCTCTGAGGAAATCTTCAGTTAAGACCCTGCATATGGACTTTTAATTTATGGCTGCATGTCTGTATACACACTGCAGAAGTAAAGAGGAGAAAGCTAGTATTTATTGCAGAGGTTATTCTATCTGTATTCTCCTTGGGCAGTCCTCCTGGAGTACATGTGATCCAGAAGAGCATCTTGCCGCCTTTGTTTCCTGTACGCTTTTTGTTTCATGAGCATCTGTAGGAACATTCAGATGTTTTAGATTATAACATTTTATGTGAGTCAACTATATCTGGTGCTCAACAAGATTACAAAATCCGCCGTACTAGAATAATTAAGAAATGAATGTCAGTCTGTAGGGTGGCAAACAGATAGGGCCACAGCCAGCCTAGTATAGTCAGCAAGGACTGAGACAGAACAATTGGTGCTGAAGCTTTACAGGAAATTTTAAAAGACTTTTCAGGTTATTTTTCCCCACATCCCTTTTCTCCTTAGTTTTGACTCCTCCACAGGTGCAGCTCTGTTTTGTCACTGAAGCCAGTGCTTACTTTTTTCTCTAGAAAGAATTGCTCAGTTTCTGTTATTATTCAGTATCTGTTCTCCCAGTAAAGTTCCTAGATTTATTAGTCAGTCTTACTCTTTGCTAAAGGGGTTGGGCATATACTCCCCATGATTCCGCTTTACATTTTGTCTGCTGTATGTGCCTCCCAGCACATTCTTCACATTCTCTTGATCATGAGCATAATGAAAAAGTATCCATTTTTAGCAGTTAGGGTTTATTTCTGGGATTTTAAACAGTCCTCATATCTTTTTCCAGAGTGAATGTAAAGTAGCAAAATTCCGTGATTATGAAGAAAAACTCATTGTTTCTGCCTGGTATAATAAGGTGAGTTGAAATTTAGCCAGTGATTAGATGTCTTGAACCGTGCTTATCAAACATCTTGATCATGAACCATGGAAGGAATTAGTACAAATGAGAACATGTACAAATTAGTTCATGCTCATGTCTATGCATAATTGGACAAAGTTGATCTGACTCTGTGGGTTGCACTCAGGTATTTTGTCATGTGCTCTTTTATTTAAAAAAAAACCAAAACTGGTCATAATCCAAATTTACTTCACATTTTATTTTCACGTCCTTAGTTGATTCTGACTTTTTCAAAACCACTAGATTGATTTCATTACTCGCTAGCCTTTAAATTAATATACATGAAGCATTCGTGCAATTCATAAACATTTTAAAAATTGCCTCATTTGAGCTAAAGCAGTTAATATGTTGTTCATAAAGGGTTTCTGTGGAAATACAAATATCTGTATAATGCAAAATTAAGTGTTACTAGTGCTCAGCATTTAATATCCGTAAAGCTGATCTCAGTATGTCCTTTATTGTATTTATTTGTTTTAGTCCAGACACTGCTCTTCAAGAATTGTCTGTCTGTCCTAACAAAGAAAATAGTATAAAATAATTTGAAACGCATTTTATTTTATTATCCTTAGTAGGATGTTTTCAAGAGTAGCATTTCTTGATGTATATGGTTCTTTTGGGTATTCTCCATGGACGGAGGAGCCTGGTAGGCTGCCGTCCATGGGATCGCGAAGAGTCGGGCACGACTGAGTGACTTCACTTTCACTTTTCACTTTCATGCATTAGAGAAGGAAATGGCAACCCACTCCAGTGTTCTTGCCTGGAGAATCCCAGGGGCAAGGGAGCCTGGTGGGCTGCCGTCTATGGGGTCGCACAGAATTGGACACAACTGAAGCGACTTAGCAGCAGCAGCAGCAGCAGCATAGATAATAACACAGCTATTATCGACCTTAGCTACTGTGTATTTATTGATAGTAAGAGAGAGTTTCGGACTCTCCACCTGTGAACCCTGTACTTCAATCACATGGAGCTGGCTCTCCTTCCTCAAACGTGCCTTCTTCTTTCATGCCATCGTACTTTTTGTCTGTATTCTTTCCCTCCCTCCTCTGTTTGATAAAGTCTGCCTTAATTTAGCAAGACCTTGAAGGAAATTGTGTGAAATGTTCCCAGCACTTTCCCTCATGGGTTATCCATCCTAGTTAAGATCAAAGACGATTTATTCTTTTCCTTGTTGGTCTGTGGCCTCTTGACACATAAATTAGCAAAGATACTAGAGCCAAATAATGCTTTATTTAGTCGTTTCTCAGCCTGTGTTTTTTGAGCATTTAAGTGGCAACCCACTCCAGTATCCTTGCCTGGAAAATCTCATGGACAGAGAAGCCTGGTGGGCTGCAGTCCATGGAGTCGCAGAGAGTTGGGCACAACTGAGTGACTAACACTTACACTAACACTATGTACTAGTTACTGGTGAAGCTGTAACTGTGGAATGTGGTCTAGTGAGAGAGGAGTAATGACTTTCCTTAGTAAGGAACGAAATAGCCCACAACTACAGTAATTTGTTATGTACAGATTTATAGCTAGACCATAGTAAATTTGAAGCATTCTGTGGTTCTCAAATTTCAGCATGCATCAGAAGACTTGTGAAAATACATTATTGGACTTGCCTGCAGAGGTTCTTAGTCAGTGAGTCTGGGTAGAATCCATAAGTATAATTTGCACTTTTAAATTCCCAGTAGTGCAGGTGTTAATCCACAGGCCACACTTCAAGAACCATTGATCTGAGCTGTTCTCTTGTGCTGTGTCTGCTCATAGTGGCTGGAATATTGGCCTGACACGAATGTTTGCCTTGGAACTTTTTTTGTTGTTGTTATAATTAAGCTTAATTCTAGAACATTATTTTAAGCTATTGTTTTTAAAGATTTCAAATGTAATGGATTAAAATAGAGAAACTGGGTTTTATGCCCTGGTTTTCTCCTATCTTAATGGGTATTAGATTAGCTTCTGAACTCTTCTTTTTCTCTATAAGAAGTGAGGAGAACATCAGCTTTAGAGGATTGTTTTGAGGATTAAATGACTTTGTATAGGTGGAAAGCACTTTGCAGACTCTAATAGTCATGTTATTTGATTATTTTTGTTCAGAGTCTAGCATTCCAGAAACTGGGGATGGAATCTAGACTTGTGAGCAGCAGTGGTGCTTGCAAAGACACGGGGGCCTGCGCTCCTGCCCGGTCTTTCCTAGCACAGCAGCGGCACATCACCAGCACCAGAAGAAGTCTCTCTGTTAAAGTTCCTGCAGCGACAACTGATTAAACTGCATAAGAACACATAAACAGAAGTGTCCTTAAAATGTTTTGCATCTTTCAACTAACTGCAAAGTTGAAAAGAAGTGTATGTTTCTGGATAGCAGCTTTTTTAAAATCAAAAGGTATGCAATTTTGCCAGATTAATATGGAAACAGAATTTGGAAGTAGCTATCTGGGGGAGCACGTGTGAGTAATTGGAAGATATAATAAGGTAAAATTTCAAACATTTGTCTTTGGAAATTATTATTTCAAATTGACTTTGTATATTTTAAAGTTCTCAGTTATAGCAGTAATTAATTTGCAATGTGTAATCAGTTATAGGCAATTTAAAACTACTGTTCTGGTCCATGTAAAAATAGTGAACAGGTAGGCACATGGAGAACTATACAAGAGTTATATTTTTTGACTAAAAATACACAGATATTACCTCTGACCTCTCATTCTGTCATTGAATGGGTATATTTTATCATGTAATGGAAAATAACATTTGGAAGATTTGACTATATTGAAATGACTTCTCCATAGTAGAAGTGACTATTTGGAAATGTTGCAGATTTAGACAAGGTCATAGTTCTCATATGTACCTACTATAATAAACAAAGGCTTCTATATAACATGGTTGAAATGTTAAGGGTATGGACTTTTGACTTAAGAGATGGCTTTCTGACGGGAAGCAAGCTGAAAAGTATACTTGGTGTGAAATGCCCACACTATTTTTAATATAATTAATGAAGATTACAATTATTGCTTTTTAGCATAAAATTATTTTTGTTTTTAAGCAAAAAATTAAGAGGGCTTCTACTAAAAAAAAAAAAAAAAGATGAGTTAGTAGTTTACCTCTTCACTGAAAAGAGAGTGTACAGTGAAGGGTAAATTTGGAATAAGTTTTACCTTGTTTACTAATTAAGAAACCTGTCTTGGGCTGAGTTTATGGTATTCAGTTCATTTCTGCCCAAAGCTCTTTTTCTCAAAGGTGTTACTCCATTATTTTTAGTCATTTTTAAGAGTCACACTTTGGAATTTTAATTTGAGTAAAATCTGTGCTGTCCAATAATGTAACCAAAAAGCCACGATATGGCAAATTGATTACAATTAAAAATTCAGGTCCTTGGTTGCACTAGCTGCATTTCAAGTGCTCAACAGCCACATGTGGCTAGTGGCTACAGTATTGGACAGTGCAGATATAAAATGCAGAAACCTCCATTGGACAGTAGAATACTTAATCTTTTTATAAAAACCTGGAAATACTCGATGTTAGAATACAAAAATGAAAAAAAAAAAAGAAAGAAAAATGTTAGGACAATATCAGATATGAAAAGGAATTGAATTGTGATGTAACCAGCATCTTACATTCCTTTCAGTTGAATACCTTGTGTTGTGACATTCACAGTTAATTTTTCCAGAGCTGTTCAACAGTTACAGTACCGATCAGCACATGTCTAGACCAGGGGTCAGCAAACTTTCCATAAAGGGACAGATGGTCGATATTTCAGTAAATGTTTTCGACTTTGTGGGCCATATGATCTATTGCAAATACTTATCTCAGCTGAAAGTATAAAAGCAGCCACCATACACAATATGTAAATAAAATAGGTGTGGTTGTATTTCAGTAAAACTTTGCAGAAACCAGCAGTAGGCCAGACTTAGTAGGCTTATAGACCTCTGTTAAAGATTTTATTCTTAGCCTCTTAGCGTTTTTTTTTTTTTTTAAATACGAGTATTGTTCCATTTACAGTATTATTCAGATACTTGGTTTTTAGATTCTATGCCAGTAAATGTTTCTAATCACTGAAAATGTAAGAATTTAATACTCTATTTGGGTCTCTGAGATTAGGGAGCATCTGCCAGGATATTTTGTTTTATCAGGGTTACTTCTTTTGACTACCTCTTAGATTTTGGTGTTCTTTACTGGTGCAATTATGTTCTTGGGTTGCATTTTCCTATGTTTTTATAGTCTCTGCTTGCCTGTGAATTTTAGTGAAATGAAACTATTTTAGCATGCTAATTAAAATTTTCCAAGTATTATAGCATTTTGTACATTTTGGTCAGTGTAAGACATCTCCTTTAGTGTTTACTACTTGCTGTAATTGAAATTTCAGAAGCTCTTCAAGCTCCCTTTTAACGAAATCAGTTGTAAAACATCAATTTCAATAAATTAGAATTTTCACAGTCCAATTGCTTATAATTTTCCAGTTATTATATTTGAAGTTTCTAAATAATTCATGCAGTTTCTAAATAAGGATGTGAGGCTAGATTCTTTTTCCTAAATAGAGAGAAAGCAAATTTTGTGATTTATCACTTTTCTAGTTGATAGAATTTAACATGCTCAATATGTATTTATACTAATAAATTACTAACAGAATTTAAAGTTCTGTATTATGATTATCATATGGAAATTCAGGAACTGATCAGAAGTGAGAGTCTTTTCCACATCTGGTTAATATAGTGAGATTGACACCCTGTGGGTGGTAAAGCATTATAAATATTCATCTTGAACCATGATTTATACATGTTTGTGTTGTGAGGCTTGAGTGCATATTACCAGGGAAGAGAAATTCAGCATTTATCTATTTGATAAGCAACTGAATGTCCCAGTGACTATAAAGTAAAACCACTTTGGGAATGATCTTTAATTTTCAGCATTTTCTCTAAGATTAATAATTCCTTTATCTTTTTAAAATAAAAGTGTGTATACATATGACAATGATGTTTATCCTCTGCTTAACTTAATGTAATGCAAAATATTTCAAGTTCATTGTATTTTTTCAGTGAAGAAGACTGTTGAACTAATGATTTAAGATATATTTAGAATTAATGTCTTGTCTAGAAACATTAAACTGAGAATCCCTTGCTAAGAGGTCATCATCTTTGATAACTGGACTGCTAAGTTGAATGTCAAATACTTCTACTTCTATACCTGTTTCTACACCTCTGGCCCTATGGAATGGCTTTTAGGCCACAATATTTTCTGTGTTAGGTTCTCTGTATGTGTATTTAATGAATAACATTCCTATGTAAAAATGTATGTATGTGGTTTTATGCATACATTCATATTGTGAATCTGTACATTGCAAAGAAGTAAATTTGTAAAGCACAACCATAAAAGAAAATAGTGTGCAGTTATTCAACTTGATGTATCTTAAATGTAATTTTTAGTTTATAAAAGTTCTTTCTATTTTCTATGGCAAAGACTTTGACACTTAAAAAATAGAAGTGATACTGGATTTATTTTTGTAAGTATTTAGGATATTATTTTAAATAAATGATTGTCCAATATGATGGTTGTCAGATGTTTTAAGTAAATAAACTTTCTGATTCTGTGTCTGATATGTATTTTTAGTGGGTACAAGTGCACATTTATTTGCTGCTAAATAAAAACTTAAATATTTAGACTGGTAAAGAAAAAATAATTGCATTATTCTAATTTTGTTTTTCATTTGAATTTTTTTGGTGAATGAGAAGATGTGTAAAAGTGATTTTTGATGTATCATTTATGTCCCCAGTTTGCATATCATGGACTCTAGAATTTTTTTTTTTGCAAAATCTGATACTGTCCTTTAATATTCATTCTTCTCTTCTTTCTTTAGTCACAGAACCCCATACTTTAGCTTGTTACATTTACCATAGGGGATGCATGGGAAGGAAGTATGGATTAACTACTTGCCAAATTCCTTTGTGGGGCTTTCCAGGTGGGGCAGGGGTAAAGAATCTGCCTGCTAATGCAGGAGTTCAGGTTCGATCCTGGATCGGGAAGATCTTCTGGAGAAGGAAATGGCAACCCACTCCAGTCTTCTTGCCTGGGAAATTGTATGGACAGAGGAGCCTGTGGAGGGCTGCAGTCTGTGAGGTCACAAAGAGTCAGATGTGACTCAGCACAGCACAGCAGATTGCTTTGTAAAACTGGGTGGGCCATTTAACTACATTCTGGCCAAAGAGATGTGAATAATAGTGATGGGTGCCTAGTAAAAGAAAGGGCAAGCTTTCCCTAGTTCTCCCCCCTCCATTCCTTATCTAGAATGCCATGTGCCTGAGGGACGGTGCAGATTAAGAACATTTCTGTTATCAAAGAAAATCCTATTGGACAGCTCTACTCTAGATATCTCTGGCTTTCCTGGTGGCTCAGAGGTTAAAGCGTCTGCCTGCAGTGCGGGAGACCAGGGTTCGATCCCTGGGATGGGAAGATCCTCTGGAGAAGGAAATGACAACCCACTCCAGTATTCTTGCCTGGAGAATCCCATGGATGGAGGAGCCTGGTAGGCTACAGTCCACAGGGTCGCAAAGAGTCGGACACGACTGAGCGACTTCACTTTCACTCTAGATATCTAGGTTTATGTACGTACTCTACAGCTCTCTGAGGTTCCAGATTATAGGGGATAACAAAAATATAATGAAGTGAAACTTCCAGGCATCACCCTGCACACAGTGACATGCTCAGGTATACAGCTACGGTTGGATCCTTAAACTGACTAGTTTTCATGGTGACCTGCTCCATTCACTTTCCCACCTAGGCTGCAACAACTTGTTATCAATAAGTGGTTAAAAGTTGTAAATTAGATCACTTGTCTCGTTTCAACTCAGAAATTCCAAGATAAAATGAGAGATCTATTTTTTTCTATAACTTTCAAAGTCTTTTTCCTAGTGACCTTAATGCAGTCTACCTTTTTAAGAAAATGTGTCTGTTCTACTACACTAAGTTTCTTGAGGTCTTTGGCCATATCTGTTCATTTCTGTTTGCCCCACAACACTTGGCACAGTATCTTCCAGAGTCAGTAAATATGCACTAGCTGAACTAGAATTGCTGATGCTGGACAGAATGTTTTCTTTAGAAATCCACTCTCAAGATGCTCTGAGGAGATCAGGGCAGGGTGTGTTGGAAGGAGTATCTGAATAGGCAAACAACCCTCCACCCATAAATTCAATAAACTTCACAAAACTAGAGACTCCTACACACTGGGTGACTAAGAAAATACCCACGTTTAAACAGGTGGAAATGGCTGAGCCACTCTTTCCATGAACTTCATCATCAACAGCATGCCACACAATTGGCATTTGGGAGGGAACTGTCAACCACCAGCTTCAACTTGAGTGAAGGGTTTGGACCACACATCTAGCATCCCAATTTTTATGGCTGCCACCTGAAGGACTGGCTTCTAATCCTCTGGGAGCTGATGGGGCCTGGTCTTTGCTTGTTCCCCAAGACCTCAAGGAACTATAAGGTAGTTTTAAACTTGTGCAACACTTGCCCAGCTCCTTCCCCTTGGCTAGGTGCTGAGTGAGCAGGCAATCCTACTTAGGTCCCACCTGCATCCTGTAAGGGGTTTGACTGCTTATGTCACTGACTTTCCTAACTGCTGTCTGAGGATTTGCCTTCTAACCAGCCTGCATCTGGGAGCTAATGTTAGTGTTATTCGCTCAGTCATGTCCGACTCTTTGCAGCCTCATGGACAATACCCCACCTTACTCCTCTCTGTCCGTGGAATTCTCCAGGCAAGAATACTCGAGTGGGTAGCCATTCCCTTCTCCAGGGGATCTTCCAGGGATCGAATCCAGGTCTCCCACATTGCAGGCAGATTCTTGACTGAGCCACCAGGGAAGCCCCCTGGTGCTAATGGGTATTATCTGGGGGATATTGGGGTAGGTAATTATGCTTCAGAGCTTAAACGGGCATGTGGGCATTTCCTATGGTTTCTCACTGGCTTGCTCCAGTGACAATCCAAGCCTCCAGCTTCTCCCTAGAAAGAGCTGAACTATACAGTCAATGTCCTCACAGCTGGCTATCTAAGGGTCTAACTTGCCTTTCTTTGGGAGGAGATGGGGCCTGACCTGCATTAGTCCCCCAGGGTTAACAGAAAAAGAAACAATTCTGAATGGTCCTGCATGCTTTTCCCATTGCACTCCTCCGCTCACTCCAAAAAACCCAGCTCTCAGCACCACTCTAGAGGGATTAAACTGCATACTGGTGCTCTGACTTACAGGTGCTGCCCGAGAGTCTGATTTCTAACTTGCCTGTCTCTGAGAGCCCACAGGACAGGCAATGACCAGTCTACTGGGAGTTTAAACAGGTATGCAGGCACTTTCTGCAGCTCCTACCCTCCCCTGCCTGCAACAGTGATAAAATCAAGCTCCCAGCTTCTCCCTAGAGGGAGCTGAACTTCACATCAAGACCCCTACTTTCCAGCTGCTACCCAAGGGACTGCTTTTAACCCACCTATGAAACCTAACGTTACACAACATTTGCTAAGACCCTAGATAGTATATTGAAAAGCAGAGACATTACTTTGCCGACTAAGGTCTGTCTAGTCAAGGCTATGGTTTTTCCTGTGGTCATGTATGGATGTGAGAGTTGGACCGTGAAGAAGGCTGAGCACCGAAGAATTGATGCTTTTGAACTGTGGTGTTGGAGAAGACTCTTGAGAGTTCCTTGGACTGCAAGGAGATCCAATCAGTCCATTCTGAAGGAGATCAGCCCTGGGATTTCTCTGAAAGGAATGATGCTAAAGCTGAAACGCCAGTACTTTGGCCACCTCCTGCGAAGAGTTGACTCATTGGAAAAGACTGATGCTGGGAGGGATTGGCGGCAGGAGGAGAAGGGGACGACAGAGGATGAGATGGCTGGCTGGCATCACCGACTCAAAGGACGTGAGTCTGAGTGAACTCCGGGAGTTGGTGATGAACAGGGAGGCCTGGCGTGCTGCGATTCACGGGGTCACAAAGAGTTGGACACGACTGAGCGACTGAACTGAAACTGAAGCTGAAACTGGGAGCAATACAGCAAAGCAACCATTTGAAAGAGTGGTTGGTCTGAATGAGGGTGCAGAAATTTGCCACAGTTCTTCACCCAAGTTCATTGTAGGGCAAGTGAGTGATAAACTCCAGCTTCTGATGTCTCACTTAGAGAAGGACTTGGTTTACTCATTTAGTGCCCCAACTTTTCTAGCTGTTATTTGACCTACTGACTTGTCACCTTTTCTTGAGGCACTGAGGACTTGACATACTTAATTTTCCTGGGGGGCAATAAGAACAAAGATGAAAGTTTGGACAAGCACAATAGTCTTGAGAGCCACTCAGAATCTCTGGCCAGAATAATTGGTGAGGTTTATCTCATACTATACACAGAAAGTCCATGAAGCCTGCAAGAGGTGGGTGTTTTATCTGATGTGCAAAAACCAACAGAGAGTCAAGGAAAGCAAAGAAGGAAGTATGTTCCAAATAAAAGAACAAGTTTCCAGAAACTGATCTAAATAAAATGGAGATTGGTGATTTACCTGGCAGGGAATTCAGAATAATGGTCATCAAGATGCTCACCAAGGACTGAAGAGGAATGCATGAACAAAGTGAGAATTTCACACAGAAAATTTCAAAAAGTACTAAGAAATCACAGAGGTGAAGAATACAATAGCTGAACTGAAAAACTTTAATGGGCTTTGAAACAATAAATCAAGCTGAAGAAAGCATTGACAAACCAAAAAGACTGGCTGTTGGAAATCAGAGGAGGGTAAAAAGGGAAAAAAGATAGCTTAAAGGACTTACAGAAAGTTCAGAGAGTCCCAGGAGGAGGAGGGGACTTCCCTGGTACGTCAGTTGGCAAAGAATCTGCCTGCAATGTGGAAGACCCTGGTTTGATTACTGGGTCGGGAAGATCCCCTGGAGGAGGGTATGGAAACCCACACCAGTGTTCTTGCCTGGAGAATCCCCATGGACAGAGGTGCCTGGTGGGCTACAGTCTATGGGGTCATAAAGAGGCCGACATGACTGAGCAACTAAACACAGTGGAGCAGCACAGGAGGAGAAAGAAGGGGGAAGTTTATTCAAAGAAATAATAGCTGAAAACGTCACAAACCTGGAAAAGAAACAGCCATTCAGGTCCATGAATCCTAAAGGATACCAAATAAAATAAGACTCACACCAAGACACATTATAATCAAATTATTAAAAGGTTAAACAGAATTTTGAAACAAAAGAGAAAGAGAGAAAGTGATTTGTTAGGTACAAGGGGAGCCCCATAAAACTATAAGCAGATTTTTCATCTTGCCCTCTAGAAGAGAGTGTGATGATATATTTAAAATGCTGCAGAGGGAAAAAACCTGCTAGCCAAGAATACTATATCTGACAAAGCTGTCCTTCAAAAATGAAGAGGAAACAAAAGACTTTCACAGATAAAAGCTGAAGGATATTAAACAACATAAGAGCATAAGAAATTATGAAACTCATTGATAAATATATAGACAAAAACAATTCCATATTACTATTACAGTGGTGGTAAATTATTTTTCATTCTAGTATAAAAGATTGATTAATGGATACACAATATAAACAGATGTAAGTTGTGACATTACCATATAATGGGGGAGGAGAGAAAGATTTGTTTGCAAGTGAAGTTATCATCTTAAATAGGTAGACAGTTACAACTATATTTTATATAAGCCCCATGTTAACCACCATGTACACCACACCCTATCCTGGGACCAATTTGTCCCTGACCCTTGGGTGATGAGAGGGAAGGGCTCTGCTCAGATGCATAGGACATCTCTTACAGAAGGTCATATCTCCAATATTGAAAAGCATAACAAACCTACCACATACATATAAAAACTAATGTGGTGGCAGGGGAATACATATGGGACAAAAGAACAAGATAATATCACAGAAGAACTAACTGATGTAGAGACAGGCAGTCTACCTGAAAAAAAGTTCAGAGTAATGAGCATAAAGGTGATCAAAGAACTCGGGAAGAGAATGTATACACGGTCTCACATTCAGAGTGAGAACTCAGAAGTTTAAAAAATACTTAGAAAATATAAAGAACAAAAAAGCAGAGTTGAAGAATATAATAACTGAAATGAAAAATACACTATAAGGAATCAATAGTTGGCCAGACGATGCAAAAGAATGGATCAGTGAGCTGTAAGACAGAGTGGTGCAAATCACTGCTATGGAACAGAATAAAGGAGAAAAAAATGAAAAGAAAGGAGAGCAGTTTAAGAGATCTCTGGGACAACATCAACTATAATATTCGCATTATAGGGGTCCCATAAGGATAATAGAAGAGAGAAAGACCCTCAGAAAATATTTGAAAGATAATAACTGAAAATATTCCCTAGCCTGGGAAAGCAAACAGTCAACAAGTCCAGAAATTCCAGAGAGTCCTATACAGGATTAACTCAAGGAGGAACACACACACATCATAATCAAAATGAAAAAAATAAAAAGATGAAAAGGGAATATTAAGAGCAACAAATAAAATACAAGGAAATTCCCATAAAATCGTCAGATGATTTTTCAGCAGAAACTGCAGGTCAGAAGGGAGTGGCATGTCATATTTAAGGTGATGAAAGGGGAAAACTTGCAACCAAGAATACTCAGAGAGGCTCACATTCAGATTTAATGGAGAAATCAAAGGAAAATTTAAAAGAATTCAGCACCAAACTAGTTTTACAACAAATCCTAAAGGAACTTCTGTAGGCAGAATAAAAAGACAACAAATAGAAACAAGAAAGCATTGTAAAGGCAAACAGAGTAAAGGCAGGAATCTATCCGATCCTAAACTAGTGAGCAGGTTAAAAGACTAAGGTAGTAAAAAAACATTTATGATTGGGCTTCCCTGGTAGCTCAGCTGGTAAAGAATACAAAGTGGGAGACCTGAGTTCGATCCCTGGGTTGGGAAGATCCCCTGGAGAAAGGAAAGGCTACCCACTCCAGTATTCTGGCCTGGAGAATTCCCTGGATTGTATAGTCCATGGGGTTGCAAAGAGTCGGACACTACTGAGTGACTTTCACAAGGTAGTAAAATCACTTGCATCCACAAAAAGCAGTGTAGAGATACACGAGCAATTAGATGTAAAATATGATATAAAACAGTAATCAAGAGGGGAAAAGAGTACAAATGTAGGGTGTATAAAATGCATTTGGAATTAAGAGATCAGGAAGCAATATTTATGACTGCTCTAAGTTGCTGATCTACAGCTTGTTGGGACCTAACAAACGCCATAATAGGCTTCAGGGACTAAGGTAGGACTCACGGGAAAAGCTGAGTCATTGCCCAGTGAGGTCATCCCCGTGGATGCCAGGACTTATCTAATCAGCATACTCCCTGTAACCTGGTTTGAGTTTATCAGGATGTAAAAGACATCCCCCTGCAGCCAATAGCCAATTAGTAAATACCAGGAAACTCCTGCAGTCAATCAGCCCTTGCCAACTCTCTGTCTTTGTTCTAAACCTATAAATACTGCTGTAAATCTGAGCTTGGGGCTCTTGCTCCACTCCACTGCATTGGATGTGGCGGGAGCCCTAGCTCGAGCTAGAAATAAAACCCCTTCATGCTTTGCATTGCTGTGGACATCTTATTCTCTCAGTTTTGGGGACTTGGACTCTGGGCATAACACGGCTATACAGATTGCTATCCAAAAACTTTATGGTAATGTGTGTGTGTTAATCGCTCAGTCATGTCCGAATCTTTACGACCCCACAGACTGTGCCCGCCAGGCTCCTCTGTCCATGGATGGTAATGGCAAAGCAAAAATTTATAATAGATACGCACATTTAAAAAAAGGTTCTTCCTATACACACTCTGCAAAATGCTCATCAGTTGTGTTAAGGCTGGGACCACTTGTCAATCAAAAGCTGACAATCAGTTTTCAAGAAAAGATCACACCCACCATTATCCCAACATGGGGCTTGGGAATAAATGCCCAAGAGGGGATTTAAGGTAAAGAGGCACATAAAAGACAGAAAACATTTCCACATTTGTTCCCCAAAACTGTCTTCCTGCTGCTGCTAAGTTGCTTCAGTCGTGTTCGACTCTGTGCGACCCCATAGACGGCAGCCCACCAGGCTCCCCTGTCCCTGGGATTCTCCAGGCAAGAACACTGGAGTGCATTGCCATTTCCTTCTCCAATGCATGAAAGTGAAAAGTGAAAGTGAAGTCACTCAGTTGTGCCCGACTCTAGCGACCCCATGGACTGCAGCCCACCAGGCTCCTCCATCCATGGGATTTTCCAGGCAAGAGTACTGGAGTGGGGTGCCATTGCCTTCTCCGAAACCTGCCTTCCAGGTTTAGTTTATTTTGGTCACATTATTCTTAGCCCTGGTGTCCAAGGCCAAGGTAGTATTTCCTTAGGTAAACCAGAGGAATTGCTTCTCCATAGAACCCTATTTGTCAATCAGGAATTTACCTGCCCTGCTCACTTCCCAGGGACCAGTCTGAGGGAGAAGCAGGATAAGCTTGCTCAGTGCTACCAAGTGTGAGGGCCTTTCTGGCCTAGGTCAGTAGCTGCCCCAGGGCCCAACTTCTAACTCTTATCCACCATTTGGCACCACTTTGACCCAGGCCGTCTCAACAGGCCAGAAGCAAGTCCTTGTCTAAGGAAGGACACAGAAGGAGGCAGATCAGGGCTATGACTTTTATGATGTGCTTTATGGTTTCCAAACCACTTAAAATCCATTCTTTCCTCTGATCTTTACAGCAATTTTTCCTTTAGAGAAGGAGTCATTGTCCACTTTAAATCTTCTGGATGAAAGTGGAATCACAATGTAACTGATTTCTTCAAGTCCCACTGGAGACAGTAAAGCTTGAATGCAATTTCCTCTGTGTCTGGTTCCTATGATTTGTCCCAGAGGCACTGGATGCTGTTCCCTCACTTCAGAGCAGGACCCTGCCTCGAGCAGGGACAGGCCCATTCTTCCTGCTCTCCTTCACTCCCCTGCCCCAACAACTTCAGCCTCGGGGAACAGCACAGAGCCGGTGGCTGACTGGGGCAAGGGTCAAGCTAAGTCTGAACTTCAGGCTCAACTTCTCATTCTCTGGCGGCCTGAAGGTAAATTTTTGCAGAAGTGAGGTAAAAAAAATAAACAACTCAATCCTGGCCAACTGTTCTCCGAGGCACATCCGCTTTCCTGAAAGACAAAAATATGAGTTACCTGGTTAGGTGGTCTGTGTCAGCAAGGACGGAAATCTTCCACCACGTCTTGCAAAATCTGAGCAAAGTGCAGGCCTGCCTGGCCCTGGGCCTTTATGTACTCAGCTTAGTTGATCACAGCCACCTGGGGTAACAGAAGCCCTCCAAGCTCATTCCACAGTCACACATTCAGTGCCTTCAGGGGTCAGACAGGTGAGCAAAGATGAAGGGGCAGGGCATAGGGGAAACAAGTGAGGGCCAAGGTTGACCTATAAGTGTGGTCGAGCCAAAAGTCTTACAAAAATCCACTAGCAAAGGACAAAAGCAAACCTCTGCGTTTATCTCTTTCAATTTTCAAAAAACATGTTGAAAAGTAAAAGAAAGTAAGTGTTAAAGCAAGGTTTCCCAAGTATGAGTCACCTTTTCCCTATGTCGTTTCCCTCCTTCAAATACTAGGAATCTCCCTGCCAGGGCTCCCCTTGCAGGGCCGACCCCATTTCATCCCAGCTGCTCATCACCTGCTTCAGGCTTCCCCTAGCTCTCCCCTTCATGATGCCCTCTGCCCCCACTTGGGCTACAACACCCAACCCTGGTCTCTACCATCATGTCTCTTGAGGGTGTTTTAATAACTTACTTTCTCCCTAAGTAATACATGTTTAACTGCAAAAATGAAAAAAAAAAGTATAAAGACATTAAAGATGTTTGTAATCCCCAAATCCAGACAAAACCCTTGTTAACATTTGACATAGTTCCTCACTATCTCTGTAAAGATCCTCTTGCTCACTGTCACTGAGATGACCCTCTGTAGTTACAATACAATACAATACAATATTATAAATCAAATATACTTCAACAAAAATTTTAAAAAAGAAACCAGAAACTTTAGTCTTCAGCCATTTTAAGCCGATTCCTTGGGCACATGACCTTGGATGAGAAAAAACCTTATCTTAATTCTTATTTCCTTTCACTGAGAAAGGAGCTACTAATTGGTTTCCTAACTGTTAATAACAAAGTATAAAATAAAATAATTTGCTTGCAAATGAAATCTGTAATTAAAAGGATGTGTTACAACTCTCAATAACAACAACAACAACAAACTGTGAAGCAAGAATAATTATAATAGTTAAAATAAAACAGCTGAAACTTGTACCATGATAGGAAATATAAAGCTCTTGTAGACAGGAAGACTGGAAGGTTTTCCTACATCTCATGTCTGCTTTCATATTAGAAAGTTACTTGTCCAGTGTGAGCAAAGGTAGCACAGAACCAGTGGAAGAAAGACACAGAAGATCTATTCAGAATCAGTTCAGATACATGCAGGACAGTGTCCTACAGCAGGAAAGCCTGGGCTGTGAATCTCTCCTACATGGGTTCAAATTCCAGTCCCTCCCTTTCCGTGCCTTTGTGGCATGATCAGCAAAACTATACTGTCACAGAAAGTCAGTCTATATTTAATTTAACTTAATGATAAGAAAAGAAGAAGGGAATGGCAGCCCACTCCAGCATTCTTGCCTGGAGAATCCCAGGGATGGAGGAGCCTGGTGGGTTGCCGTCTACGGGTCACAACAGAGTCAGACAAGACTGAAGTGACTTAGCAGCAGCAGCAGCAATGATAAGAAAACTATTATGAATTTCAAGTGTCAACTTACTGTAGCATTTAGTTACTTTTTGGGGGAGACACTGCTAGGAAGAGCACAGGCTTTAGTATTTGATAAACCTGGTTAACCATGAGTTCTAGTTGTGCCCTGTGAGCTTTGAGACTGTAGATCCCATAGTTGGCCCTGATAAGCTCCACTTTTGAGCCTTATCTTCAGCGTGGTGATTGGAATTTGAACCTTGTAACGTTAAACTAGAACACCTGGTCCATGAGAGTTGCACTGGTCTTTTTTCTACCTAATCATTGTCATATTCACAGGGTTGCATAATTGAGACATAATAGGTGCTCGGGAAACGTTTATAGATATAAGGACTTAGGAAACAAATTGAAATGATCTCAACAACATCAGTTCAGTTCAGTTCAGTGGCTCAGTCGTGTCCGACTCTTTGCGACCCCGTGAGTCACAGCACGCCAGGCCTCCCTGTCCCTCACTAACTCCCAGAATTCACTCAGACTCACGTCCATCGAGTCGGTGATGCCATCCAGCCATCTCATCCTCTGTGAACATAACTAACTCTTTATCTGGTATACAAAAAGAATTTTTCTTACTCATTTTACAATATTATGAGTAAAACACCCAACTGCACCCAACTGGCTGGCTGGGAAACAAGAAAGAGTTTTCTCTGCATTCTCATTCATATTTCACATTATGCACCATATAAATGTAAAGGGTGGTTGTTGCTGTTCAGTCACGAAGTTGTGTCTGACTCTTTGCGACCCCACATACTGCGGTACACCAGGCTTCCCTGTCTTTCACTATCTGGGAGTTTGCTCAAACTCATGTTCCTTGAGTCAGTGATGCTTATCTAACCATCTCATTTAAAAAGGCAAAAGGACCTCTTCAGGAAGAACTTACAGAGTAGAATCTCATCTACTTAAGTCCATGGTACTTAGAATCACTTGTGATGCCCACAGTGCTAAGGAAGAAGCCTCCCCCATCCCTTTCTCAGCATTAGCTTTACATTTTTGTGAGTGGGAGGCCCCCAAAAGATCTCAGAACATTTAAAGCTCAATAAAGATGGTGAGTGTCCAATCTTCTTTGTGGGTAACAGGCAGAGGCTAAGCTCCTATCCCTCAAGTTTCTAGGAGAGAACAACGTGAAGCTGAAATCTCCATCAGAGTCAAGCCAGGGCTTAGGAAGTAAGGGCATGAGCCTTGGTGATGCACAGCCTAGGGAACCTTGAGGTGCAAACATCGGCAAGAGTGAGTCATGCTGGGTAGGGCTATCTGGAGACATTCCAACTAAAGCAAAGCATCAGAAGGAGAAGAGCAGGGAAGGGCAGAGAGAGGAACTCTGGGTGCCCACACTCCTATTTCTTGTTACTCACCTATTGAAAAAGGCAGGAAGGATTCCCTTTTCTTAAACTGTCCATTCTCCAGAAAATGCTCTGGATTGAAGGTGTCAGGGGTGGCCCACTCTGTGGGGTCGTTGTGCAGCGCAGTCAGGTTGGTCATGACCACGGTGCCCTGGAGAAGGCAGAAGAGACTCAGGCAAGACATGACACACACATGTGTGCAGAGCACAGCAGTCCCCCCGCTCCCACAGCCTAGGCTCCAGGGCTGACAGCACCCTGAACTCCCTCCATCTCCCCAGCTCACCACCTTCTGAGGCCAACCCCTAGCACCATGCTCTTTGCCATGGGACAGCTTACAATGGTGGACTGAAATTTTCTGCTGGGAATTTTATCAGGGAAGTGTGACTACTCAAGTGCAGAATGGATCTCTTCAGGGACTTGTCAGTGTAGAACTTGGGAGGGAAGGTGTGTGCATCAATAAGAGAATAATGTGACAGTGGGCAGGCAGTTCTGGACCAAAATCAACCCAGTTGCTCAGTGAAATGGCAGCTTCTCCAACATGAAAAATGTCTCATTCATCTAAGATTGTCCAACTCTCTTCCCTTCATCATCTAGCACATTCCACAGAAGAGTTAATGATAAAATCAGGTCGCCCGGTGAAAGGAATCACTGTCCTCCCGGTACACAGCAAGAAACCCAGGAGTCCTCGTTAGTGTCTCCCTTTCCCTCATTCTGCTTTCATCCCATCCTTCACCGGGCTGCTCACTTTTCCTTGAACTTCTTCTCGATCCTATCACCTCCATGTCATGCCCTCCACTGCCTGGTCCAAGGTACTACCTTGGTTGTCCACACTCCTCCAGTAGGCCTAACTACAACTCTATATCCTCTCCCCGCTCCAAAGTGCTTCACACACGGAAAGCAGAGTTAGCTCTGGACATGATTTGGTGGCCACTGCTGTCCATCCACTACATCCGGAACTTGATAGATGCACTCCAGTATTTCCCAGCAGTCTTCTATTAAGGACACATCACCTGCCCTCTATCTGAGTCATGGTCCTTCTGCCTGCACTCCCACTATATCCAGCCTCTTTCAGTTTCTCAATCATACCACTTGTTCCCATAACTTTCTACATGGTGGCCTCTGGGCATCCTCACTAGACCTGCCGGTGCCAGGGTCTTTGTCCCTGCCATGAGCCCCAGTCGCCCCTGCCTCTGTAGGAGACCTTCCCATATTAGTAGGTAGGTCTGGTCCGGTCTCTTATGAGGTCACTGCTATTTTCTCCTGAGTGCTGGTGTGCACATGACCCAAGAGTGGAGTTGATATTTCCTGCAGCCCTGTGGAATTCCTGCAAACAAAAGCTGCTGGCGTTCAAAGCCAGATTCCTTGGGGCTCCGGACTTTCACTCTTGTGGGCAGAATTTATGTCTTGTAATCGTTTTCCAGTTGCAAGTTCTCCACCCAGGGATTTGTTCTAGTCCTCACAGAATACTACATCAGAAAAAAAATCTTGTAGAACCAGTCTGTTGAGCTATGATGGTTCTCTGGAGCTAACTAATTACTACGAATATGTGGAGATCACCTGTAATATCCTTTAGACCTCAGAATTCACCCATAAAATGGTCAATCAGCAAGAAAATAGTAAATGCAATCACTGTGGGAATAGTTGCTTTTCCTAGGGCTGCAGGGACCGTGACCAAAACGAACCCAAAGGGAGGTTCTTCCAGTTTTGCCTTGAGATCAACACCAGGTTCAATACACAAAGAGGGACTCAGATTGGATTGGATTCACAGAAATAGACCAAGGTGGCGAGGAAGCAAGGTACTGTATATGTGCAGTGTTCAGGTGAGACACTATGGGGCAGAGGAGAGCTGTTTGCTGAGATCCTAGCAGTGATGGGCAGAGAGAGAGCAGAATTGCCTTTGTGAGGAGAGAGAATTTAATAGGGCCCTGCTGAGAACAGTTGCAGGAAGACTCTTTTGAAAACAAGTCAAATGAAGCAACTCCAGAGTGAGAACATGGTGTTGTACAAAAAAGATGAACCTGGGCGTCAGAACACTTCTATTTCTTTAACCCAACTCTTGTGACTTTGTAGCCAAGGGATCTTATACAAGATCAATCAGCTCTGAGCCTTGATGCAAATTTGTAAAATGAAGATAAGAGAATGATTGAGAATTAAGACATTTGGAAAGAATCTGTATAGTTCATAGTACATAACCGCTCCTTAAAAAGCATTCATTAATTCTCTCCTTTTGTGATATTTAATATGCACAGGCTTGGATTGATTCTCTTGTGAGGTAGTCCCATCAAGGGACTGTAAGTCAAGGCAATACCTGTTGGGGATATTATGTTAGAAACACCAGTTAATGTGACGGCCCAGGAGGTCTCAACTGTCCCTCATATTTTAACGTTCTATAGCCCCAGGATTGTGAAGCAGAATTTTCCAAAAATAAATCTGGCAAGTCACTATCCTATCAGAAGCCCTCCCATGACAAAGAAGAGGACTTCATGGCAAAGGCTGACGGAGAATTGCTGCCTGCACATCACGCAGTAAGAAGAATGAGAAATCTCACAGTAGAGAAAATTCAGCCTTTGCCTGAACGTGCTAGACGCAGGAATTTCTGTTCTCCCTCAGAACATCAGTTACCATTGACTTGATAATGTTCTGAAGATCCTACATGAAGAAAAATATCCAGTATTAGGTCAGTAAGTATCTCTCTCTCTCTCCCCATTTAAGTGTTTCGCTAAGACAAGAAAACATGTCACTTGTCCAGGTGAGAATCCCACCACTTAAAATATGAGCTTGAGGACCTGAGGCTACGAGTGGGGCCTTATTACCTTGGGCAGGTGGTATCCGGCCACGGTGGTGTCCACTACCACCTCCCGGGGCACGTTCAGAGGGATAACGTTCCCCATTCGCAGCACCTCATGGATGACAGCGTTGGTGTAGGGCATGGACTCTCGAGCAGCCATGCTTGGCTGTTGTGATTGGCCAAGCACCCTGTCAATCTCAGCTTGGACTTTTTCTGAAAAAAGCAGAGGTGGTTCTATTAGTCTGTTTTTCCATAACTCTCCTTGAGCCTGGTTAAGTTAAGGAATGTAATAACCAGCATCAAAATGGCTATCTTAGGCTCTCCAGACTAGCTTTTCAGGGAGGTATGAGAGTGGGAACTGAGCCCTGGTGTGAGACAAATTAGGTGGAAAACTCTTGCTCAACAACATTCCTGCTGCAAGTTCCTAAAGCTGTGTGAGCCTCAGGTTCCTCTTATTAGTGAGGGTTGAACCAACATTGCCTTTAGGAATATTGAGACATAGATGAACTAATTTATGGAAGCATACTGACCTGGCCTAGGCCCATCCACTAATGAGCTCACCTTGGATTTCGGGGTTAAGGGCCATGTAGAGCAGCCCCCAGCGCAGGGCGGTTGAAGTTGTCTCTGTTCCAGCAAGGAAGAGGTCCAGAGTGCTGTAGATGAGATTTTCTTCACAGAAACTTGAAGCAGCATCGCCCTTATGCTAGAAAACACAGCGATTATTGGCTTATCCAGATGGTTCTTAGTTGCCACAACATAGGAGGCTTCCTTCACCCTAGAGAGAACATGGGTGGAGAGATTCCCCCAAGAGAAATGACTTTTCCTTTAACCATCTCAGCAGGCAGAGGCTTATTATTGCAGTATCATGAGCATCTTCCTGCTTCAAGTGCTGGGAGCTTTTGTCACCCTGGATGGATGAAAATTGAGAGAATCTTTTTACTTCCATATTTTGGGAGAATCTATTATTTATTATCATGATGGTATATTATTATATTGGAAATATAATAATATTTGGATTACAATATTAGCCACACCATTCACTATGTGTATGACTTGACCAAGTTACTAAACCTTTCAAACTATGTTCAATACTCATCCCTCAACTGGCATTATGAACTATGTGAGATGGAAAGGTCATATAAGAAATCCTCAACAAATGTTTGTACTGTTATCATAAAGAATAAAATGAATTTCTCTGAAGTACAACAATTTTTAAATTTCGCATTAATACCCTCCTTTTTAGGTTAAGATTCTCTGATTCCAACAGCCATTCCTCATGGCACTTCGGCATCTTCACCACTTTCCTACAGAAGCTTCGGAGTGTCAGTGTTCCTCTGTGTGTGGTCGCACACCTGCACACCTTATAACAAGTGAAATCTCCTCCTCTCAGGAGAAATTAATGCCTCTATTAATGGTATAACAATAAAGTGAAATAGGAGACAGAGGAAAGTGCACAATTATTTCAGCTACAAGAGTTGAAAATGAGTCAAAAATTATGCCACTGTGGCAGTGATGAGTATTAACCAGAGGGCTTACTATGTTAAAGGACATACAACCTATTGGGCCTTTTCCATGCATCTTACAAATAACATTTGAAAGTGCATGAAATAGGGAGGAGGGAGGAAGGCAAAAGTCCTCCACTTGGGGCTAAACTTTAGCATCTGACTCATGTTCGCTTATGCTCTGCACTGGGGAACTGGGAAAGGGGTAGTGGACTGGATATTGGTTTGGCTATTAAAGTGCATGAGATAGGGAGGAGGAAGGAAGGCAAAAGTCCTCCACTTGAGGCTAAACTTCGGCATCTGACTCATGTTCACTTATGCTCTGCACTGGGGAACTGGGGAAGGGGTAGTGGACTGGACATTGGTATGGCTATTAATAAAACAATGCTTCTTTTTCTTATTGGGTCTTTGAGATATGGGCAGAGCATAGAGATTATACTGAAAAGGCAGTATTTGGGCTTTCCAAAGACCTCAGTTGAAGAAAGTAGGGAAAACCATTAGACCATCCAGATATGACCTAAATCAAATACCTTGCAATTATACAGTGGAAATGACATATAGATTCAAGGGATTAGATCTGATAGAGTGCCTGAAGAACTGTGGATGAGGTTCATGACATTGTATAGGAGGCGGTGATCAAGAAAAAGAAATGCAAAAAGGCAAAATGGTTGTCTGAGGAGGCTTTACAAATAGCTGAGAAAAGAAGAGAGGCTAAAGGCAAAGGAGAAAAGGAAAGATATACGCATTTGAATATAGAGTTCCAAAGAACAGCAAGGAGAGATAAAAAAGCATTCCTAAGTGATCAGTGCAAAGAAATAGAGGAAAACAATAGAATGGGAAAGACTAGAGATCTCTTCAAGAAAATTAAAGATACCATGGGAACATTTCATGCAAAGATGGGCACAATAAAGGACAGAAACTGTATGGACCTAACAGAAGCAGAAAATATTATGAAGAGGTGGCAAGAATACACACAAGAACTATACAAAAAAGATCTTAATGACCCATATAACCACGATGGTGTAATCACTCACGTAGAGCCAGACATCCTGGAATGTGAAATCAAGTAAGCCTTAGGAAGCATCACTATGAACAAAGCTAGTAGAGGGGATGGAATTCCAGTTGAGCCATTTCAAATCCTTAAAGATGATGCTGTTAAAGTGCTGCACTCAATATGTCAGCAAATTTGGAAAACTCAGCCATGGTCATAGGACTGGAAAAGGTCAGTTCTCATTCCAATCCCCAAGAAAGGTCATGCCCAAGAATGTCAGACTACTGCACAATTGCACTCATCTCACACACTAGCAAAGTAATGCTCAAAATTCTTCAAGCAAGGCTTCAACAGTACATGAACCATGAACTTCCAGATGTTCAAGCTGGTTTTATAAAAGGCTGAGGAACCAGAGATCAAATTGGCAACATCTGTTGGATCATCAAAAAAGCAAGAGAGACCATTCACACTGACCGCTTCTCCTGAGCAGATCAGCAAGACCTGGGGTGCTTGCGAGGAGCTCGACGCAGCACCGTCCCACCCCAGGCTGGGAGCCGGCAGGGGACATCTGTGTGCTCCAATCCACAGGCAAAACGCTTTGAAGAGCTCACCACACACACCTTTATGGTTCTCTTTAAGAAGCCTCATGGAAGCTTGAGGAGGAAAATAAGATGGCAGAGGAGTAGATGGACATGGAGTACGTATCTCTCCACAGATACACCAGGAATACACTTTCAGACACCGATGTACATGCAGAACACCAGCTGAGAGTGGACAGGAGTACCTGACCAGCAGAAAAGAATATACAGAACCATGCAAAACTCAGTAGGATGAAGGAATGAGGGGGAAAAACAGGAGTGTTACTAGGACTGGCCCTGCCCTCAGCCGGTGGGGGAACTGAAGCAGGGGTCTGATTCCCACATTGGGGCAATTGTATGAGACTAGAAACATTTATGGCTGAAAGTGAAACAGCTGATCTGTGGCAGCCTAAATGGAATGAGAGCGAGACAGTCCTTGCTGAAGCCATTCGTATGTTGGACAGGGACACAGGTTCCCTGGAAGGTGCAATGGCTGGGAGATGGAGTTTAGAGATTGTGGAGCAATCCCAGGGTGAGGGCTGCTGTTGATTACAGACAGACAGATTGAGGGGATGTGAACAAGAAGATTCTGGTGGGAAATGCCTGTGGAGAAAACTTGGGCAGCCATGGAGGCACAGCAATACTTCTGAGTCACGCAGTAGTGGCTGGAGCCATCACCAAATCCTCTCTCCCCACACTCCAGCATCAGCAGCTGAACAACAGATAGGCTGGCCCATCGAACGCCTGATGCACTGAACCCCAGAGTAGGACCTCACCCAGGGTGCCCCCTTAAGTGCCTGATACGCAGATCTACAGAGTAGGAGGCCAGCCAGGTGGGCCCCTCTGTGTGCCTGACGTGCCCAACAACAGAAAAGGACCGCAGGCAAGGGGGCCCTCTAAGTGCCTGAATGAGCAAAGCTACAGAGAAAGGCTGGCCAAAGAGGCTTTCTGATCACCCGCTACAAGAGGCTTGAAAAAAGACTCTGAGAGGGCCATAACTCCTACAATGGAGGCAGTCCATGTCTCCTCACACTTGGTGCTGCCAGGGTCCCCACAAGCCAAGAAGCTGTGCCACCTTCACGCTCAACTCTCAGTCGGGCAGAGCTGCCACAGGCCAAAAAAAGTCTTGCATGTATGCGCACAGGATCACTTCATTTGTGTCCAACTCTTTGTGACTCTGTAGACTGTGGCCTGCCAGGCTTCTCTGTTAGGGGGCTTCTCCAGGTAAGAATACTGAAGCGTATTGGCCAATATTTGTTACCATACTCTTCTAGAGCACTATATTTCTTCCTGCCCTAGCCGCCAACTCCTCCGAGTACCTGGTGCTGTCAGAACCCCTGTGACCCAAGCAGCTGGACCACCTCTGCACTTGACCCTCACAAGGGCAAACTCAAGTCCTCCAGTGCAGCCTCAGAAGCAAACCCCAGTGAAGGATGGATGACCCACATGCAGAGGTGGAAATAAAACCACAATTGAAACCCAGGGGGCAGTGTGGCTAAGGAAGAAGACCCAAAATCTTCCCACCAGCTGTACAAGCTACAGATTAAACCCACATGATCAACTAGGCAGTCTCTGTGCCTATGGAATATGTAAAAGGACACAGAGCTCGCACAAAAGAAAATGCACTGGTTCTGTTAGCTGTGGACATTGGAGGGAAAAACACACAGGAGTGGGACCAGATTAGAATCTGAGCTGCCCCCACAGCAGGTCCAGATATCAACACAGTGCATCCTAGAGAGGTGAGGTGGACTGTGACTCCCAGCGAGGGAAATGACTTTGACAGCAGTGATTCAGAAAAAACATTTATTATTCTTATGTTTTGATTTGTTCTGTAGATTCTTTTGGATTTTTTTTCTTTTTTCCCCCTCTTTCTGTTGTAGTTGTTGACTTTATTGGCAGTATGAAATCTAATTAACCTTTTGAGCTTCTTTTTTTTCTCAGTCACATTTTTTATTGTTTTTATAAACCTCCGCCTCTATGTTGGGCTTTCACAGTTCTGTGGAGTTTTCTTTTTTTTAATTTTAATTTTTGACTTTTTAAACCTATTATTATTTTTCTACATTTGTTCCTTTGTTTGCTTTTCCTACTGTTCTTTTCCCCTTGCAGTTAATCTTTAATGTATATAAATCTTCTTTATCCACCTGTATTTAACTTTGCATATCTATTTTTTCTTTCTTTACTTTCTTTCCTTTCCTCTCAACATATTTGTTAGTTTTATTTTCCTTGCTTTATTCCCCAATTGGCACCTTGCTTTTGTTTTGCTTTCCAGTTTGGGCTTTAGTTAGTTTTATTCTTAACTGGTAGATATAATTTTTGGTTTCCTTTGTTTGCCAGGTTAATCTAGTCTATTTTTGTTGGACTGTTTTGATTTTGCTTATGGGTGTGTATACATATGTGTGTGTGTGTGTGTGTGTGTGTATTCAGTGACACTTTTTATTATTGTTATAAACCTCTGCCTCTATATTGGGCTTTTGCAGTTCTGTGGAGTTTTCCTTTTTCTTTCTTTCTTCTTCCTTTTTTTAATCTTTTTCTTTCTTTTCTCTTTTCATAATTTTAATTTTTAAATCTACTATATATTTTTTCTACATTTATTCCTTGCTTTGCCTTTCCTACTATTCTTTTATTTTGCAGTTAATCTTTAATGTATATAAATCTTCTGCATCCACATCTATTTAACTTTGCATATCTATTCTTTCTTTCTTTTCTTCCCTCTCAACATATTTGTTAGTTTTGCTTTCATTGCTTTATTTGCACCTTGATTTAGTTTTGTTTTCCAGTTTGTGCTTTAGTTAGTTTTGCTCTTAACTGGTAAATATAATTTTTTATTTCCTTTGTTCACCTGGTCAGTCTACTGTACTTTATTTTCGTTGGACTGTTTCGACCTTACTTATGGGTATATAGGTATATGTGTATATTCTGTTATTTTAATTTTGTAACTGCCATTTGTCAGGGGTTCATCTTTGGTTTCTTGGTTTGGGGTATTTGTTTTAATCTCACTTAATACCATAGCAAACCACTTGTGGAATCTTTGTTCATGACCAGAGATCAAGCCCTGAGCCTTTGGAGTGAAAACACTGACTCCACGACCCTAGACTACCAGAGAACTAACCCCAGGGAGGATCAAATAGTGAGAACTCACACAAAGGAAGCCACTTGAATACAAAATATGGCATCACTCAACCACAAGTAGCACCCACCCTGTGCAGGATGCTTCATCTAAACAACAAACAAAACAATACAAACCCAATCATCAGCAGAGAGGATTACCAGCTCACTCAGCCTTGCCCATCTGAGGAAAAACAAGCAAACAAAAAACTCAGCACAAATCCCATCTTATACAAAGCTTACACAAACCACTGGACCAACCTTAGGAGGGCAGAAACCAAAAAGAAGAAATAATTCAACCTTGAAGCCTGAGAAAAGGAGACCTCAAAGACAATAAGTTAAAAAAAAAATAATGAAAAGGCAGAGAAATACTATGCAAATGAAGGAACAGACTAGAAGCACAGAAGTACAAATAAATGAAGAGGAAATAGGCAAACTACCTGAAAAAGAATTCAGAATAATGATAGTAAAGATGATCAAAAACCTTGAAAACAAAATGGAAAAAATGCAAGAATCAATTGACAAAGACCTAGAAGAATTAAAGAATAAGCAAAGAGAGACAAACAACACAATTACTGAAATTAAAAAATACTCTAGAACGAAATCAATATCAGAATATCTGAAGCAGAAGAATGAATCAGTGAGCTGGGAGACAAAATTGTGGAAATAACTTCTAAAGAACAGAATAAAGTAAAAAGAATGAAAAGAACTGAGGAAGACAATATCTCAGAAACTCTGAGAGAATATCAAATGCCCCAATATTCAAATTATAGGGGTCCCAGAAGAAGAACAGAAAAAGAAAGGATATGAGAAAATTTTTGAAGAGATTATAGTTGAAAATTTCCCCAACATGGAAGAGGAAATCGTCAAGTCCAAGAGGCACAAACAGTCCTATTTATGATAAACCCAAGGAGAAACACACCAAGACATATACTAATCAAACTAACAAAGACTAAACACAAAGAATATTAAAAGCAGCAAGGGAAAAGCAACAAGTAACATACAAGGGAAACCCCATTTGCTTAGTAGCTGATCCTTCAGCAGAAACTGCAGGCCAGAAGGGAATGGCAGGATATATTTAAAGTACTGAAAGGGAAAAATCTACAATCAAGATTACTGTACTCAGCAAGGATCTCATTCAAAGTTGATGGAGAGATAAAAAGCTTTTCAGACAAGCAAAAGGTAAGAGAATTCAGTACCACCAAACCAGCTTTATAACAAATGTTAAAGGGACTTATACAGTCAAGAAATTGAACTGCCTTATGACCCAGCAATCCCACTGCCGGGCATTCACACCGAGGAAACCAGAATTGAAAGAAACACGTGTACCCCAATGTTCATCACAGCACTGTTTATAATAGCCAGGACATTGAAGCAACCTAGATGTCCATCAGCAGATGAATGGATAAGAAAGCTGTGGTACATATACACAATGGAGTATTACTCAGCCATTAAAAAGAATACATTTGAATCCGTTCTAATGAGGTGGATAAAACTGGAGCTGATTATACAGAGTGAAGTAAGCCAGAAAGTAAAACACCAATACAGTATACTAACACATATATATGGAATTTAGAAAGATGGTAATGATAACCCTGTATGCGAGACAGCAAAAGAGACACAGATGTATAGAACAGACTTTTGGACTCTGTGGGAGGGGGAGAGGGTGGGATGATTTGGCAGAATGGCACTGAAACATGTATACTATCATGTAAGAAACGAATCGCCAGTCTAGGTTTGATGCAGGATACAGGATGCTTGGGGCTGGTGCACTGGGATGACCCAGAGAGATGATATGGGGAAAGAGGTGGGAGGGGGTTTCAGGATTGGGAACTCATGTACACCCGTGGTGGATTCATGTTAATGTATGGCAAAACCAATACAGTATTGTAAAGTAAAATAAATAAATAGTAAGAAAAAAAATACAAGAGAAGAAAAAGATCTACAAAATCAAACCCCAAACAATTAAGAAAATGGCAATAGGAACATGTATATCAATAATTACTTTAAATGTACATGGATTAAATACTCCAACCAAAAGACACAGACTGGCTGAATGGATGCAAAAACAAGACCCATATATATGCTGTCTATAAGAAACCCACTTCAGATCTAAAGACACATATAGAGTGAAACTGAGAGGATGGAAAAATATATTCCTTGCAAATGGGAGGTAAAAGAAAGCTGGAGCAGCAATCCTCATATCAGACAAAATCGACCATAAAATAAAGAATATTACAAGAGATAAGGAAGAACACTACATAATGATCAGGGAACAATCAAGAGGAAGAGATAACAATTGTAAATATCTATGCGCCCAACATAAGAGCACCTCAATACATAAGACAAACACTAACAGAGAAAGGAGAAATTGACAGTAGCACAATAATAGTAGGCAACTTTAACACCCACTCACACCAATGTGTGATCATCAAAACAGAAAATTAATAAGGAAACACAAGTCTTAATTGATACATTAGATGATATGGATGTCACTCATATCTTCAGGACATTCCATCCAAATGCAAAAGAATGCACCTTCTCAGGTACACGTGGAAGATTCGCCAGGACAGACCACATCTTGGGTCACAAATCAAATCTCAGTGAATTAAAGAAATTGAAATCATATCAAGCATCTTCTCTGACCACAATTCTATGAGACTAGATGTCAAATACAAGAAAAAATTGTAAGAAACACAAACACTTGGAGATTAAACAATACATTTCTAAATAACCAACAGATTACTGAAGAAATCAAAAGGGAAATAAAAAAATTTCTAGAAACAAATGGCCATGAAAACACAACAACTCAAAACCTATGGGATGCAGCGAAAGCAGTTCTAAGAGGGAAGTTTATAGCAATACAATCCTACCTCAAGAAACAAGAAAAAAACCAAATAGACAACCTAACTTTACACCTAAAACAACTGGGAAAAGAAAAACAACAACAAAAAATCCAAAAATTAGTAGAAGGAAAGAAACCATAAAGATCCAAGCAGAAATAAATGAAAAAGAAATGAAAGAAACAATAGTAAAGATTAATAAAACTGAAAGCTGGTTCTTTGAGAAGATAAAACTGACAACCCTTTATCCAGACTCTTCAAGAAAAAAGAGAAGAATCAAATCAACAAAATTAGAAATGAAAAACAAGAGGTTACAACAGACAATGGAGAAATACAAAGGATCATAAGAGACTATTATGAACAACTCTATGGCAATAAAATGGATAACCTGGAAGAAATGGACAGATTCTTAGAAAAGTTCCATCTTCCAACACTGAACTGGCAAGAAATAGAAATTATGAACAACCCAAATACAAGCACTGAAATTGAAGCTGTGATTAAAAATTTCCCAAAAAACAAAAGCCCAGAACCAGATGGCTTCACAGGAGAATTCTATCAAACATTTAGAGAAGACCTAGTGCCTGTCCTTCTAAAACTCTTTCAAAAAACTGCAGAGGAAGGAACACTTCCAAACTCATTTTACAAGGGCATCATCACCCTGATACCAAAACCATGCAAAGATAACACAAAAAAAGAAAACTACAGGCCAATATCACTGATGAAAATAGATGCAAAAATCCTCAACAAAGTTTTAGCAAACAGAATTCAGCAACACATCAAAAAGCTCATACATGATCAAGTTGGGTTTATTCCAGGAATGCAGATTCTTCAATATACTCAAATCATTCAATGTAATATACCATATTAACCAAATGAAAGATAAAAGCCATATCATTTCAATCGATGCAGAAAAAGAATTTGATAAAATACAGCACCCATTTATGATTAAAATCCTTCTAAAAATGGGCATAGAAGGAACCTACCAAAAAATAGTAAAGTCCATAAATGATAAGCCTATAGCAAACATTATTCTCAATGGTGAAAAACTGAAAGTATTCCCCCTAAGATCAGAAACAAGACAAGGGTGTCCACTTTCACCACTATTATTCAATATCATTCTGGAAGTCCTAGTTACAGCAATCAGAGAAGAAAAGGAAACAAAAGGAATCCAGATCAGAAAAGAAAAGAAGAAGGAAAGCTCTCACTGCAGATGACATGATACTGTACATAGAAAACCCAAAAGATAGTATCAGAAAATTACTAGAGCTAATCAGTGAATTTAGCAAAGTTGTAGGATACAAAATCAATACACAGAAATCACTTGCATTTCTATATACTAACAATGAAAAATCAGAAAGAGAAACTAAGGAATCAATCCCATTCACCACTGCAACAAAAAGACTTAAATATCAAGCAATAAACTTACCTAAGGAAACATAAGAACTGTACACAGAAAATTATAAGACAGTATTGAAAGAAATCAAAGACAACATAAATAGATGCAGAGATATTTCATGTTCCTGGTTAGGAATAATCAATATTATGAAAATGACTATACTGCCAAATACAATCTACAGATTCAATGTGATCCCTATCAAATTACCAGAGACATTTTTCAAAGAACCAGAACAAATTCATATGGAAACACAAAAGATCCTGAATAGCCAAAGTAATCTTGAGAAGTAAGAATGGAGCTGGAGGAATCAACCTTCCTGACTTCAGATTATACTACAAAGCTATAGTCATCAAGAAAAGATGGTATTGGCACAAAAAAGAAATATAGATCAGTGGAGCAAGATAGAAAGCCCAGAAATAAACCCATGCACGTATGGGTACCTTATTTTTAACAAAGGAGTCATGAATATACAATGGGGCAAAGACAGCTTCTTCAAAAAGTGGTGCTGTGAAAAGTGGACAGCTACATGTAAAAGAATGAAATTAGAACACTTCCTAACATCATACAAAAAGATAAACTCAAAATGGACTAAAGACCTAAATGTAAGACCACAAACTATAAAACTCTTAGAGGAAAACATAGGCAGAACACTGAATGACATAAATCAAAGCAAGATCCTCTAGGACCCACCTCCTAGAGTAACCAAAATAAAAACAAAAGTAAACAAGTGGGACCTGATTAAACTTTTGCACAGCAAAGGAAACTATAAGTAAGGTGAAAAGACAACCCTCAGAATGGGAGAAAATAATAGCAAATGAAACAAATGACAAAGGATTAATTTTCATAATATACAAGCAGGTCATACAACTCAAAGCCAGAAAAACAACCCAATCAAAAAGTGGGAAGAAGATCTAAACAGACATTTCTGCAAAGAAGACATACAGATGGCTAACAAACACATGAAAAGATGCTCAACATTGCTCATTACTAGAGAAATGCAAATGAAAACCACAATGAGATATCACTTAATACCAGTCAGAATGGCCATCATCAAGAAGTCTACAAAGAATAAATGCTGGAGAGGGTATAGAGGAAAGGAAAGGGAACACTCTTGCACTGTTGGTGGGAATGTAAATTGATACAGTTACTAAGGAAGATGGTATGGAGATTCCTTAAAAAGCTAGGAATAAACCCACCATATGACCCAGCAATCCCACACCTAGGCATATACCCTAAAGACACATGTATCTCATTGTTTACTACAGCACTATTTATAATACTAGAACATGGAACAAACTAGATATCTATCTACAGACGAATGGATAAAGAAGTCATGTATATATACACAATGGAATATTACTCAGCCATAAGAAGGAATGCATTTGAGTCAGTTCTGATGAGGTGGATGAACCTAGAACCTATTATACGGAGTGAAGTAAGTCAGAAAGAGAAAGATAAATATCATATTCTAATGCATATATATGGAATCTAGAAAAATGGTTCTGAAGAATTTATTTACAGGGCAGCAATGGAGAAACAGACATAGAGAATAGACTTATGGACATAGGGAGAGGGGAGGAGAGGGTGAGATCTACGGAAAGAGTAATGTGGAAACTTACATTGCTGCTGCTGCTAAGTCACTTCAGTTGTGTCCGACTCTGTGCAGCCCCAGAGACGGCAGCCCACCAGGCTCCGCCGTCCCTGGAATTCTCCAGGCAAGAACAATGGAGTGGGTTGCCATTTCCTTCTCCAATGCACGAAAGTGAAAAGTGAAAGTGAAGTCACTCAGCTGTGTCCAACTCTTCGAGACTCCATGGACTGTAGCCTACCAGGCTCCTCCATCCATGCGATTTTCCAGGCAAGAGTACTGGAGTGGGTTGCCAGTGCCTTCTCCGATTACCATATTTAAGATAGATAGCCAATAGGAATTTGCTATGTGGATCAGGAAACTCAAGGGGCTCTGTGTCAACCTAGAGGGGTGGGGTGGGGAGGGAAATGGGAAGGAGGTTCAAAAGGGAATGGATATATATATATAATTATGATAGATTTATGTTGAGATTTGAGAGAAAACAACAAAATTCTGTAAAGCAGTTATCCTTCAATAAAAAAAAATTAATTGAAAAAAAAGGAAGAGAGTTCCAGAAAAACATCTACTTCTGCTTTATTGACTCCACCAAAGCCTTTGACTGTGCAGATCATAACAAGCTGTTGAAAATTCTCACAGAGATTATAATACCAGACACCTTACCTGCCTCTTGAGAAATCTGTATGCAGATCAAGAAACAATAGTTAGAACAGGGCATGGAACAACAGACTGTTTCCAAATTGGGAAAGGAGTATGTCAAGGCTGTATATTGTCACCCTGCTGATTTAAATTATATTCAGGCTACATCATGCAAAATGCTGGGCTGGATGAAGCAAAAGCTGGAATCAAGATTGCTGGGGGAAATATCAATAACCTCAGATATGCAGATGATATCACTCCTATGGCAGAAAGCAAGAGGAATTGAAGAGCCTCTTGATGAAGGTAAAAAGAGGAGAGTGAAAAACCTGGCTTAAAACTCAACATTCAAAAAGTGAAGATTATGGCATCTGGTTCCATCACTTCATGGCAAATAGATGGCAAAACGATGGAAACAGTGACAGACTTTATTCCTTGGGGTTCCAAATCACTGCAGATGGTGACTGCAGCCATGAAAGTAAGATACTTGCTCCCTGGATGAAAAGCTGTGACCAACCTACACAACATATTAAAAAGCAGAGACATTACTTTGCCAACAAAGGTCCATCTAGTCAAAGCTATGGTTTTTCCAGCAGTCATGTATGGATGTGAGACTTGGACCATAAAGAAAGCTGAGTGCCAAAGAATTGATGCTGTTGAACTGTGGTGTTGGAGAAGACTCTTGAGAGTCCCTTGGACTGCAAGATCAAACCAGTCAATACTAAAGGAAATCAGTCCTGAATATTCATTGGAAGGACTGATGCTGAAGCTAAAGCTCCAATACTTTGGCCACCTGATGTGAAGAACTGACTCATTTGAGAAGACCCTGATGCTGGGAAAGATTGAAGGCAAGAACAGAAGGGGACAAAAGAGGATGAGATGGTTGGATAGCATCACCGACTCGATGGATATGAGTTTGATTAAGCTACAGGAACCGTTGTTATATAGGGAAGCTTCGTGTGCTGCAGTCCATGAGGTCACAAAGAGTCGGACACAACTCAGCGACTGAACTGAACTGAAAGACCTCAAGCCAAATGCTCTTAAAGCAATATCTTTATTTTGAATGTATCTGTATTCTGAGTTAATGATATTCATACACTCTAAAATAGGGGAAGGAAATGGCACCCCACTCCAGTACTCTTGCCTGGAAAATCCCATGGACAGAGGAGCCTGGTGGGCTACAGTCCATGGGGTTGTGAAGAGTCAGACATGACTGAGTGACTTCACTTTCACTTTTTACTTTCACGCATTGGAGAAGGAAATGGCGACCCACTCTAGTGTTCTTGCCTGGAGAATCCCAGGGACAGGGAGCCTGGTGGGCTGCCGTCTATGAGGTCACACAGAGGTGGACATGACTGAAATGACTTAGCAGCAGCAGCAGCACCCTCTGAAATAGTGTCCCTATTTTTCCAACCCTCTGGTAGGCTGAATAATGAATCACAAAGATGCTCATGTTCTGATCTCTGGAACTGGTAAATAATTTTTGACAGACAGAATTTTGTAGATATGATGAAGTTAATGATTTTGATATGGGCTATCCTAGTGAACCCATTATAATCAGAAGAGTCTCTGTAAAAGAAGGCAAGGAGCACATTGAGAGAATACGTGAGGATGGTGGAAGAGAAGAAGCTACATTGATGGCTCTGAAAATGGAGGAAAGGGGCCTAAGTTCAGGGGTACAGGTAGCTTCTAGACTCTGGAAAATCCCATCAGTGGATTCTGCCCTAAAGCCTGGAAAGAGCCAGCCCTGCCCCAACCTTGACTTGATAAATGTTAGTTGTCTTAAGCACCAAGTTTGTGGTGATTTCTTACAGCAGCAATAATATATCAGAATTGCCTCATTTGCCCTCAAAGAACACTACTCAGGAAAACACTCAGGTTCCCTCACCTTTTCTATTTCCTGGAGATAAGCATCAATGAAGTCTCTTGCTTCAGCAGGATTCCAGTCTCTCTTGTGGTTTTCAATAATACGGGCAACAAACATTTTCAATTTCTCCATATTACTAAAGAGTGCTTGGTGCGGACCCGGAAGGAAATTCATTATCCTTGGAAACGTATTGTAGAACTGATGGAGAAAACAAAACAGTCTTAGAGACAAGTGGGTACCAGATTTCTACTTTTGAAGACAAGGAAACCATTGTATCTATGTATTTTCTTTGCTTACATTAACCCTTTGAATCAACCTTGTCTCATCTTCTCTGTCACACCCCTCTTCTTTCCCCTCTGGCAAAGCATTTCAGCACTCCATCCAAAAGAGAACCATTTTCAGACCACTTCTCAGTACTCCATGTGTTTGTCATTCTAGGACAAAGCCCCAACATTTCTTACCTAGGTGCTTTAAGGCCTCCCATCAATTTCCCTGATTCTCTCCTCAACCCCTATCCCAGTCTATTTTCCACTGAGCTGCCAGAGAGATCATTTAACAATTTAATCAGATCATTCAACTATTTATCTTTCAATCCTGCAAAGATTTTCCATGACATTTAGAGAAATTCTACATCATTGTCCTGGCCTGGAGCTCCACATGAGCTGGCCTCTTCCACGCCTGTGCCCTCTTCTGCTATCACTCGCTGCCATCTTACTCGCTCTTAGTCTTTCTAGTCCAGCTCCATTGGTCTCTGTGACAACATCAAGAATGGCAACGTTTAGTCTTGGATTTGCTATTCCTTCAATGAAGATTGGTCTTCCTCTGGAAATTGTATAACTCTAGCCTTTGTTTCATTCAGGTCAGCTCAAGTGTCACTTGCTTGGAGATATCTTACCTGATAATTCTATAATGCAGTGCTTCTGGAACCTCTTCCCATCCCCCTATTTTCTTTTATTATTTTTTTCATGGCATTTTTCTCTACTATGTGTGTATATATCTTTGTGTGTGCATAAAACACCTCTTTCTAGCTAGGTAGCTAGTTACATTCAACATAGATGCATGTTTGACTATCTGTGCGTTATGATGTATTCTTCATGTGGATAAGACATTTTTAAAATTAAGTGGATTTTGGATATATTTTCACTAAAAATATCTGGTAGAAAACAGATAGACCAACATAATGGAAAATTGCCTAGACTTAAAATGAAACATACATGCCTTTGACTGTTAGCTCTATTGCTTTCTAGCTATAAGGCTTGGGAATAATAAGGATATTAATGACAATAATGAAGATGATGATGTAATTTGAAGGACTTGGTGTAACCACGGCCATTGGGGCACCAGGATTATTCTCCTTACTCAATTACATGAGATATTGTACAGTTAACAACAGCCAGTGGATCATTACGTGGATTTGCTTAAGCATTCCCATATCTACTTGCACACATTAGCACACATGTGAAATTGTCAGGTAAACTACCTGATCTATTTTGGGTCTCTAAAAAGTGCATGTTACCCCCTGCCTCCTGACTCATCCAACCTTTCCAGGAATTTCTTTTCCCTGGGAATAGTCAATACATGCTCCTGGTTTCTGTCATAATAGGGCAGAAGAAAATGGAATTACTGAACAGGGGCTGGGGTTTAGCATGATTAGAAGTGACAATAAGGAATGTTATTCAAGAGAAATACTGACAACAATAATCCTAGTAGCTCATATTCATTATGTTCCTTTAATGTGCCAGGAATCATGCTAACTGCTTTATCAGTTTGGGTGAGATGGGTCCATCAAACTCTAGGAAGTGCTGCTTGTGAAAAATGATTACAAGTAAATCTTCCATTAGGTATACAAGGATTTACCTCAACACTTGGGGCTGATTTTCCCCTAGAAGTATCTTCCAAATAAAGAAAAGAGACTAAGAGACCAAGCAGATGAACAGAGCTTTTGACAGACTTAAAACCCTAGCAGGACAAAAGGAGACAGCAGGGACTACCAAGGACGGGGTGAGTGTTGAATGCCTTAAATCCATATCCTACAAATTTAGAAAACTGGTAATAACAAATGTGGACGGGCATGGAAATAGTACAATAGGTGGAAATCTGTAAGGATTTTTACAAACAGCTGAATACGCAAGAGAAAGGAATGGATGTGTCCACATGAACAACAGAATAAGAATCAAAAACACTAAAGTCAACAGATTGATTTCAAACAGGTTTGTGCTGAAGTCAATTTTAAAAGGTTACATTAGTTAAAAAGGAAAGAAAGACCCAATCTAATCTGTGATGGACATCAGCCTAATGTCTTTATGAAAGATAGCAAGTGACAACTGCCTCACCTGGCAGTACACTGATGTCTGCAGATTTAAGACCTCATCCAGCATCCTTAGCAGCTCCTGGAACTGATCATCCTGGTAGTCAAACCGCTCCCCGAAGGTGATGGAGCAAATAATATTGGAAACGGCATTGTTAATTGTGAAGTGAGGGTCAAAAGGCTGTCCTGGAGGCAGGAGAAGAAATGGAGCCTTCAAATAGGATTGTTTCTATTTTACAGAGATTCTACTCTGCGTACCATATGACACACCGACTACAGAACCACCTCTGAGACTGTAACCCCAGGGTCTGACAACCTCAGGGTCTAATAAGTATTCAGTCAATGCCTGGGAAGTCTAACTGATGACCAGGATTTAAAACCAATACTGTGTTTAATACCGATCTTTTTCTTAATTCATGAGCCCCATGAGGACAGGTCATGGTTAGCTGTTCCCTGTTATCCCCTCAGCACCCTACACAATACTGGGCTAGGGACAGACAGGTAGGCACTGGTGAATATCTGGCTAGTGAACGTATGAGCCACAGTCCCTGCACGTGTCCTATGACATGCTCACCGTTCTCCTCTCTTATCGTCTGGATGAGGTAGGAGGCCTCCTCCTGAATGCGTTCCTCTAAGCTCTTCTTTCCTAAACCAAAGTTCCTAAGAGTTGTCAGGGCAAACCTTCTTTGTTCCTTCCATAACTGGCCACTGGACATGATCAAGCCTGGGAAAAGAAAGCCAACATTATGAAAGAAAGCCAACAAGACATGTGATGTATCAGATGAAAGGAAGAAAAAGGGCTGCAAGGTACTTGAAAATGAATCAGAGAAATAGTCCCTAAGCAAGGATATAATGGCTTGAATTTACTGATTGCTTGCAGTGCTATGCATATTAGCATTTTTAATGCATTCTGGGATTTAGTACTCAGAAACTCTCTGATGAAATCATTAGTGTAAAACCAGCCCCCCCATTTTTTGATGAGAAAAATGAGGCACAGGAGATAAAAGTACATTCTACAAGGTTACACAGTTGGAGCAGTTAAATAGGCATTCATTTTCAAGTCTGCCTGACTCTGATGCCCATGCTTTGATTCCTTGTCACATACCATATTTAAGTGTTTGTTATGGTACATATTAAGTATGCACTTATGGACTAGACAAAATCAAAACTCATAAGGAGAAAGAGCTTAAATATCTTAAAAAAACAGATGAATCACCCAAGAAAGAATTGTGAATGTGTGCAGAAAGAAAATCACAGGCAAAGGATAAAAAAATCCATTATGAGGTGTGCAGAGAACTTCATTTATTTTATAACACAGGTGAGACCACTACCCTCTCAATTCTTCATTCCAGTACACTCTTCCTTCTAATATCTCCCTTTCACTTCCACCACCTTAGTGAAGTGGCCCTCCCTGCTGTTCAGTCCAGGATCCTTTTCAGCCTCACGCTGATGTGTCAGCAGCATGAGATGCTTTTTTCTTGAAACACCCTTTTCCAGTGGTGCCCAGGACACCACACTCTCCAGACTTTTCTGCTAATTCTCTGACTTCACAGAAATCATCATACCTTCAGTTACCTTATCTCCTATCAAGTTTTGAAATGATGGGCCTTTTCGAGCTTGGGTCAAACCCTCCTCTCTCTTACCCTTTCCTCCATTTCTGTGAAATCTCATCAGCTCCAAATATTTCAGATATCATCTACTGATGTGAACATCTATATCTGTGCCTTAGCTGCAGACACATAACCAATTGTCTGCTTGACTCTCTTGGTTTTATACTCAGCATATTCATGATTTTATTCATGATTTGCTCCATACAACTCCCCACCCAGGCCAGCCACACCTTGTCCTTCTCCATATCCTCCTTCTTTCCTTTACCTACTCATGTGGGTGTCTACCTCATTCTCCCTCTGTCTAGGTCATCATGTCCTATTGGATATGCCTCCTGAATAGCTTAAATCCATGTATTTTCACAGTCAGTCTCCTGGTCTAACCTACTGAACTGCCATTTCTTGACGCCTCGCTAATCCAGGCCACAACCTTCTCTCACCTAAAACGCTACAGTAGTCTCCTTCTCCTTTTATCCCATTCTTGACATTATAGCTTAGAGAAGTCTTTAAAATGCAGCATGTAAATATGATGATTTCTTTTTCTACTTAAACCATTCAGGAGCCTCTGTTGTTACTAGGATAAAAGCAACATCTTTAAACATGAACTCTTTCTGGCCAAAGTTAGCATCTTCATCTTCATTTAATTATCTCCATTTAATCTCTGTTCTTCCCACAATGGATACCTTTCAATTCCTCAGTTCACTGTCCTTCTTCCCACCTCATAAACTTTTCATTCTATTCCCTCTGCTGGATTGCTTATTCACTTTATTACTTGTCATTTACTTACAATAGCTTTTCCTGAGTCTCAGGACCAGATTCGATACCCATACTAAGTGAACCCTGCTCTTAACTTCATAACACTGAGGACTTAAATTATTATCTTACTTGATACTGTTTTTCTTAATAGCATGAAGCTTACAGAAAAATCAAGAATTTTTTTCTGTTCTACTCACTATTCTGTCACTGGTGCCTAGTCTTACTAGGTTCACATGGCAGATAATAGAGAAAATGAATGTAAAATAATGGGTGAACTATTTCAAAGCGGAATAGAGAAATACCTGGGGAAAAAAAAACTGCTGTTTTGTTAGAAGTATAGATTTAAGTTTTTCATTTAGATTTTTGAAAATGGAAGTCTATTTAATGACCATTCTAAGTATTCATGCCAAACTCTTTTAACATAGATAGAAGGTTTGAGACACCTTTGGGGCACAGCCTTAATAATAGAGCATAAGGAACTGGAGGCAAGAAGGGATCACTTAATCAAAAGGAACAAGCTGATCCACATCCATTTTCTAGGGGAAGATTTCTGAGCGGGAAAGCAGAAAGAGAGCCAGAGGACGCATTGCCTTTTCTCTGCTTAAACAACACATCACATCACTGAGTGATGAGGATACTTATTTATCAAAGCACCCAGAGTGAGTTCATGCAGGTAATGTCACTTCTCCCAAATCCCTGACATTAGGGCTGACTCTGCCAGGTGCCCTGAGGGGGTGCCTTCAACAGGGAAATGCGGGCACTCAGGCTCCTTATGAGGAGCTTGGTCCCTGGGATTGTTGGAGATACTTTCACAGGCCACAAGAATATCAAACATACACTTACCAATGTAACAGCTTACCTTTGTTGTTTATGATGCGCTCTTGGAGAGGCATTACAGGGCGGTTGGAGAAGTTTTGGCCTTGGTGGACAAGCGCTTCTTTAATTAAGGGCAATCCAGTTAAAAGAACGGAAGGAAATGCCCCCAAATCCAAGCTAAAAATGTTCCCATATTTCTTCATAAACTGAAAAATAGTAGAAGAGTCATAGTTACATATGCACATCTCTGTGTGTCCTGAAAGGGAGGGTATGTATAGCTTTGGCAGCCTATATTAAGGGGAATTTGTGTGTGTGTGTGTGTGTGTATGCGTGTGCCTTGGGCTGTTGGAAATATTTCTGCCTGTTTCCATTTCTCTTGGTCTCAACTAGACTTCAGTTTATTCTACTACAGGACACAGGCATTCATGATAAATACTTATCCATATGTTCATCTTACCTGGATTGAGTGAGCATATGTATCCTGAGATTAAGGCATAAAGATACAATAAAATAAGCAAAGTCTCTAACTTCAAGTGTCTTAGACTCTAGTGAAGGGAGAAAATTCAGCCCATGTGACTCACCAGAGAAGGCAGAGATGTGTTTAGTGAATGTCTGGGGTAGAAAGCATGGACTTCATAGTAAATCATATCTGCTTAACCACAAGACAGTGTTCCCTTCTTCAACAGGTTCTAGGTGGCACAAAATTCATTACGGGGCTCGGCCCAGTCATGGACAAGAACTCACTAGCTGGAGCTATGTTAACTCTACGGCTGGCTAGCTGTGAGATCTCGGGAAAGCTGTTTCATTTTTTTTGGAGCCTGTGCTCCCCACCTATAAGAGAGAGAAAATTATTGTTCCCTTACAGTTTCTGGGGTGGGGTAATTCCCTGGCTGTCCAGAGGTCAGGACTTGGACTTTAGTGCCATGGACATGGGCTTAATCCTGGACAGGGAACTAAAATCTCACAAGCAGGGAAGTGAGCTCTCTACACCCCTGAAAAAAGGAAATAAAGTTTCTGTGAGGAAGAAAGAGGACAACAATAGGAAAGACAGTTTGTTTTCTGATACTGGCAGCCAGCCACTCTAGACTCTGGGGAATTAATGGGCTCCGTGAGCAAAGGAGCATAGGTGTACTTGTTTAAGGAGGCAGACAGAGCAAAGAGAAGATGTACAGGGGAAAGGCACTGGTGGTCACAGCCAGACACATCCACTGGGTGCCATGCTAACCACCTTTCACCTTTTGTCTCATTTCCCTCACACCACCATATGGCAGTAATGATAGTCATGTTTTAGTAAGCAAAGTGAGTCATGGAGAAGAAACTTAGCCAAAGTGCCAAAGATATATGGGACTGTAGGTATTTGTGAGATTTAAGGACAAAGACATAAAGCTGAAATAGCACTGGGAACTTAGAGTTTACTGGATGTGACAGCAATAAACTGAGAATGAGAGTAACGGGGCAAGGAGAGGAAGTGGGAGAAAGCACTAATAAAGGAAGAGTGTGGGGGTGTGTCACAGACAGCCAAGGGACCCCAGGCTAGGAGAGGTGCCTGGACAGAATACATCTCACTTGTGCAGGGAGCTGGGATACAGTGTCAGAAAGGTGTTAGAATTAGACTAAGAATGTCTTAATGTCAAAAGGTGAGTGTTTAAGAACCTGGATTTTGAAGGCAAACAAATTGCTTCGTATCCAGCTTCCACTGGTTACTTTCTATGTTATATTTGGTTAAGCTATATAACTTCCCTCTGTCTCAGTTTCCAAAGGTATAAAATGAGGGCTGTTACAAATCTCATCATTAGGATTCTGCTGTTAGTAATCAAAACAGTAAAATTAATAATAATATTATGTATTATTATTGATGTATTTAGAGTGTATTTTAGCAAATAATTCTTGTAAGATATTGACAAAAAAATAGAGGGGACATGTCCAGAGAGTGATATCATTTCCCTATCATAGTCCAATAAGATTTTTTTCTTATTCACATAAATGATTCTATAGTAAGCCAGACAGCTATGGTAGAAAACGTTTAGAAAATGGGGCATGGGAAATTAGGAAGGTTCTCATCATGCCAAACAGATCAGCCAGTTTCTTCACTGCCTTCTCACTTTGTTTCAGCTCATGTCACTTCTCCAATTTAAAAATCTCCTGTCCACTTTACTCCACACAACCATTCTGTTCAAGTTCACCCAAATTTATTTCAGCATTCTATAGAGGTTATCCCCAAGGTTTCCTATTCACAATGAACCATTTAATGACATCTCACTTGGTTACCGAAAATGTATACCACACCTTTCATCACATACTCTCTTGTATTATGCTGTCATTTGGTAAGTATGTCATAAATGCCTATTGGATAAATGAAACCCTGAAAAATCAATTACCTGATACCTATATCATGAAAAGCAGCATAAGTAAAGACCAGATGTAAGTTTCAAGTTCTTGTTTGGCCATTATCAGTTTTGAATAACTTAGGCAAATCACTTAGTTTTTGACTCAGTGGACATGAGTTTGAGCATGCTCTGGGATTGGTGATGGACAGGGAAGCCTGGCATGCTGCAGTCCATGGGGTTGCAGAGTTAGACACGACTGAGTGACTGAAACTGATTGACTGCATAGCATGTAAGGTTTACAGCAAGCACTTAAAGCACAATATAAAGAGATGTACTAAAAAAAACTATGGATAAATTAAAAAGGAATTCTTAAAAAATATTCGTGTGACCCACACGAGAAAGGAGAAATAGAGGAACAAAAAACAAAGTGAAAAATAGAAAATAAATAGTAAAATGGCAGACTTAAGTGTTTATACAACAAAAATTACACTATATACAAATGATCTAGATTCACCAATCAAAAGAGATATGGGTAGAACGAAACAATGAGCCACTTATATGTTATATATAAAAACTCATTTCAAGTATAAGCATATAAGTAGGTCAAAAGTGTAAAACTGGAGAAGCATGTGCTACACAAATACAAATCAAAAGAGAGCTGGCGTGGCTATATTATATCAAATAAAATTCAGGCAAAGAAAATCATCAGGGATAAAGAATGACATTATGCAATAATTAAAGAGCCAGTTCACGAAGATGAGATGACAATTTTAATGTGCATGAGCCAAATAAAAGAGCTGCCAAGTAAATACAGTAAAACTACCAGAACTGACCAAACACAGAAATAAACCTCTAATTATAGCTGGAAACTTAACACGCCTCTCCTAGTGATTAATAGAATGAGTAGATAAGAAGTCAGCAAGGGTATGGAAACACTAAAGAACACACTCATCTTTTCAAGCCTAACTGACATATGGTACAGAGCGCTCCACACAGCAGCAGCAGAAGAATTTTTTTTTTAAGTGTCTATCATGGGTCATAAAACCAACCTTTACACATTTGTTCAAAGTTGAAATCATATAGTATATATCAAATGACCCTAATGAACGCCAACTGTAAATCAACAGAAAGAAAAGAGAAAATCTTCCAATACTTGGAAATTAAAAAACACATTTCTTAAAGAAAGGTACAGGTTTAAGAGCCTAGCATTCTAGCTTTAAAATTCTATATTTTAATCATATCACTTAATGCTACTTAATGACATTTTTAAATGAATATTTTAGTGAGAGTGGACTGTTTATGGAGGAGCCTGAAAGTGAGGGGCTCTGTCCTTGTGGGGATGGAAGCAATGTGGTTGAAAAAGGGTGAGGATTTAGGTGGTGATTGCTCAGCAGGTAAAGAATCCACCTGTAGTGCAGGAGACACAGGAGATTTGGGCTTGATTCCTGGGTCTGAAAGATCCCCTGGAAAAGGAAAGGCAACCCACTTCACTTTTCTTGCTTGAAAAAATCCCATGGATAGAGGACCCTTGCAGGCTACCATTCATGGAGTCACAGAGAGAGAGGCAGGACTGAGATACTAGGCACACGCACACACATCCTCATTTTACACTTAGAAAAGGGAACCTCCAAAGGGGGAAATATAGCATCTCTCCTCCCCCTACCATGGATAAAATTATTAAAAAGACAAAATTATCATACTGTAAATTGAATGTCCCAGTAATATGTAACAAGACACAACTAAATGACTTACAAATGTATTATATCTGTCATCCTCAAGGCTCTAATAAATGAAACTGAAGGAAGACACAGGGTCACCTAGTCAGTCAAAAACATTTACTGAGAATGCAGAGGGGGTTCTGAACTATACTCTATCCAAGTATCCCTAACAGGAAAGAAATTATGCAGATACCCAAGCTCCTGGAAGCATATGAGACTTCAGATGAGTGCTACAGTTCAATATTTACACTTCTTTCCATCAGCTAGATGGACTGAGAAGCAAGTTTTGCTTTGTACATTACACCTGCAGCCCCTCACTCCCCCAAAGCGCATGGAGTCGGGATTCCTAAATTGTAAACAGTAAACAATAGGCAATGGCACCCCACTCCAGTACTCCTGCCTGGAAAATCCCATGGACTGAGGAGCCTGGTGGGCTACAGTCCATGGGGTCGCACAGAGTAGGACACAACTGAGTGACTTCACTTTCATGCATTGGAGAAGGAAATGGCAACCCACTCCAGTGTTCTTGCCTGGAGAAGCCCAGGGACGGGGGAGCCTGGTGGGCTGCCGTCTATGGGGTCGCACAGAGTCGGACACGACTGAAACGGCTTAGCAGCAGCAGCAGCAACAAACAGTTCACCCCTAGAAAGCACAGCTGGAATCATTCCACATGACGGTGAGGAAAGAGAAGCTCAAAGCAGGGTGTACCCGGTTCCCTGTTCCCGACTGAATGCCTCAGAGGCCCCCATGCTCCGGCCCTCGGTACCCGGAAGGCCCTTGTCCTGCAGGTCAGGGTCAAGACGTGGCCCTGACACCTTCGCCCGCTCCTACCTGCTGCAGCTTCAGGTGCCACTTCTCAGGGTCCAGCTGGAGCAAATTGCCTATGAAGGGCAGGCGGGGGGGCCCCGGCGGGTAGTTCTTTGGATGCCGTCTTTTGGTGAAATCAACAAAGAGGAGAAAGGCGAGTGTCCCCAGCAGGACGGTGCCAGGACGGAGAGCCGCCCAGAGGGCCGCCCCCAGGGAGCTCAGGGCCTCCAGCATCACTGCGATGTCTGGTTTCGCTTCTGTGAGGGTCTGTGCGTCCGTGCTCTCAGCCCGGTTCCCAGGCCCCGCCCCATCCTACTGTCTCACCCCGCCCTTCCCTCCTCCCACCGCGGCTCTTCCCTTCCCGCAGCGCTCAGCTAAGGCCCACCCCTGGCTCCCTGTGGCGCCGGGTCCACCTTACCCCTCCTTGCCTTTCCCCAGGTCCTGCCTCCTCCTCCCTTCGCCCCAGCTTTCCCCCACCTGAGTTTGTTCTTCTCTGGGCTGGAGCCCAGCCTGCCTGCTACCCACTAGACGTCAAGCGTGGGATTCCCTGGAGAACCTGCCTGGATGTCAGAAAAGGCTAGGCTGGGAGGTGTTTTTTATTTCTGTCTAAAGAATATTCACAGCCTTAACGTTGAGAGTTAAGTTTTATTCCATGAGAATTTTAGGACTTCAAGCCTGGGAGACAGCAACTCAACTAACCCGGAAAGAACTTCTCAGAGGAGGGGGCATGATTTGGGTGATGGGAGTCCCTTGGACTGCAAGGAGATCCAACCAGTCCATTCTGAAGGAGATCAGCCCTGGGATTTCTTTGGAAGGAATGATGCTGAAGCTGAAACTCCAGTACTTTGCCCACCTCATGCGAAGAGTTGACTCACTGGAAAAGACTCTGATGCTGGGAGGGATTGGGGGCAGGAGGAGAAGGGGACAAGAGAGGATGAGATGGCTGGATGGCATCACTGACTCGATGGACGTGAGTCTGGTAAACTCCGGGAGTTGGTGATGGACAGGGAGGCCTGGCGTGCTGTGATTCATGGAGTTGCAGAGTCGGACACGACTGAGTGACTGAACTGAACTGAATGGCAACCCATTCCAGTGTTCTTGCCTGGAGATTCCCAGGGACAGAGGAGCCTGGTGGGCTGCTGTCTATGGGGTCGCACAGAGTGGGACACGACTGAAGCAACTTCGCAGCAGCAGCAGTGTGGTGTGGGCAGGAACCAGATTATGCAGAAGTCTTGCAACAAAGGGCAGGTAGTCTGAATGGCAAAGTGTGAAAGTAAATTCGCTCAGTCGTGTCCGACTCTTTGCGACCCCATGGACTGTAGCCTACCAGGCTCCTCCCTCCATGGGATTCTCCAGGCAAGAGTACTGGAGTGGGTTGCCGTTTCCTTCTCCAGGGGATCTTCCCAACCCAGGGATCGAACCCGGTATCCCTCATTCCAGGCAGACGTTTTAACCTCTGAGCCACCAGGGAAGATTATTGTTAATTAAAGGAAAACCAGATATCTCAAGTTAAGGAATTCAGCGCTTTTCTGTGTGTGGGAAAATGCAAGAGTCTGGGCTCACTGACATCATTCCTTTGACAGACACCTCACCTATCTGGGGCCAGTATCCAGTGTCTTCACACCCTGAGTTTCCTCAGGGCTCACCATGGGGAGTGGCAGCAGTGTGATGGCTGCTAGGTGGCAGACATTCTTTCTTTCCTGAGTTCCCTCAAGGGTCATCAGCTCACCATCTGCAGTGGCTGCAATCGCTGATGCCTTTGACTGACATCCTTTGTTTAGTGATACGGCAGGAAATATTCCATTTCTCTTTAGTTGGTTTGTTTTTTCTTTTGCTCTCTTTAGAGAGCCTCTCATTCTGAGACCAAGGGGGCTCTAAGGTTTATGGTTTTGTCGTATTTCAGAGAGGTCCGCAGGCACTTGAGCTTCCTATTTTTCTATCAACTTTTCATGAAAGGATTGGAACCTAGCCTGGTGAACCATCAGAAAACCAGCATCCTCTGATGTTTCTTGTGAGCTACTCTACAATAAGGCACTGAACTCTCCACACAAACTGCTTCAGTGAAAAAATATGCAGGTGAATTCTTTGTTCCATCTAGCAGTTAAGGAAAAGTAAACATCTTTTCAAGCAAAGTTTGACGGAATTTGTTGCTAGTAGACCTGCCTTACAATAATGTTTAGGTCTTTAGGAAGAAGGAAAGATATATAGGTCAGAAACACTGATCTAAATAAAGAACACTAGAGAAAAAATAAAGTTATATTTAAATCTTACTTTTTCTTAATAGAGCTGATAATAGAGTGTGTTAACAATAGAAATAGCAACAATGTATTTGGTGATTTTATCATATAGATAAGTGATATGAAAGATGCAATGTTGGCTGAGCAGAAGGAAGGGATTAGGCACATTCCATTAAGGTCCTTGAACTTCGAATTAAGCAGTGTAGTACTATTTGAAGCTAGATTTGAATTAGTTGGAAATGTATACTGTGAACTATAGGTCAATAACTGAAGTTTTAAAAAAGAAATATAATCAATGTGCTAAGACAGAAGAGAAAATGGAGTTTTACAAAGTAGTTAAAACCAAAGAAGAGAGGAAAAAGAGTGAAAGACAAAAAAGAAACAAAAATTAAATGCAATGAATAGAAAACAGTAATGACTATGGTAGATAATCTGTATCAATAACCACATTAAATGTTAATATTCCAAACACATTAATTAAAAGAAGTTTATCAGAGTCCATCAAAAAAAAGACCAAGATGCTTCATTATCAAAATACGGAAACACAATTTATTTTTGTAGGTGTTGAATCCTGAGACTTTGCTGAATTCATTTATTATTTCTATCAGTTTTTCTGTATGTGTAATCTTTAGGGTTTTCTAGATATTAATATGGGTTTCCCATTTGGTGCAGTGGTCAAGAATTGACTGCCAATGTAGGAGACACAGAGAGACCCAGGTCGATCACTGGGTCTGGAAAATCCCCTGGAGAAGGAAATGGCAACCCATTCCTGTATTCTTGAGTGAAAAATTCCATGGACAGAGGAGCACAGTCAGCTACAGTCCGTGGGGTCACAAAGAGTCAGACATGAGTGAGCACAAATACACACACACACACACACACACACACATATTAAAACAATGTTATCTGCACACAGAGATAGTATTAGCTCAGCAACAAAAAGAACAAGACACTTAGGAATAACTTAAGCAAGAAGGCAAAGGACTTATACATTGAAAATGTAAAATATTGCTCAGCAAAATTGAAGAAGATGCAGATATGGAAAGACATCTCATGTTCAAAACTGAAAGACAATATTATTAAATTGCTCATGTTAGTCAATACAATTCCTATCAAAAGCCTAAAGGTATTTTTTTACAGAAATAGAAAATATAATATCTATATGAAACCACAAAGACTCTGAATAGTCAAAACAACCTTGGACACCTCACATTTTTGTCTATGAGCTGTCTATTAGATAACTGAGAGAAGTGAAATCATGTAATATTTGTCCTTCTGTGGCTGGCTTATTTCACTTAGCATAAAGTTCTCAAGGTTCATCTATTTCTAGAATTTGAAAAGATTTCTTTCTTCTTATTGGCAGAAGAATATTTCATTGTATGTATAGTCCACATTTTCATTATCCACTCATTCATTAATGGACATTTAGCTTATATCCACCTCTTGATTATTATGAATAATGGTGCTGTGAAATGAAAATATCTCTTCAAAATTCTGATTTTCCTTCTTGTGGATAAATGTCCAGTAATCACACTAGTGGATCATAGGGGAGATCTATTTTTAATTTTAAAGACTCTGTATGCTGTTTTCTGTAGTGGCTGCACCATTTTACATTCTTACCAATGGTGCACAAGTCTCCCAATTTGCCCACACTAGTAGTTTCCTGGGACTGGAGGAAGGGAGAAAATGCACATTTTCTGTTCCATGGGAAAAGAGTTCCAGCCATGTGAGATGGAAAATTTCTAGAGTTCATGTGTGAAACACAATGCTTAGAGTTAACACTACTGTACTATACACTTGAAAATGAGAGTGTTAATCCCTCATGTCCAGAGTCGTGTCCAGCTCTTTGCGACGCTATGGACTGCAGCCCATCAGTCTCCTCTGTCCATAGAATTCTCCAGGCAAGATACTGGAGTGGGTTGCCATTTCCTCCTCGAGGGCATCTTCCTGACCCAGGGATTGAACTTGGGTCTCCTACATTGTAGGCAGACTGTTTACCGTCTAAGCCACCAGGGAAGCCAGATCGCTAGATTCAGAGTCCAGAGTGCTAATCATTACACCATGGGACCCCAGAGCTGGTGGTTTACTGTACACTTAAAATTTTATAAACCAGGTAGATCTCCTGTTATTTGTTTTTGATTACACACACACACACACACACACACACAAACCCAACTATACATTGTCTAGGACAGACTGACTTTAAATATGGAGACACAAACAGATTGAAATTAAAGGGTTGGAGGAAGATATACCATGGTAACACCAATCAAAAGAAAACTGGAGTAACTGTATATTGCTGATATCAGAGCAAGGAAAATATTAATTAACTGTAAAAGGGCATTACATAATGATAAAGGGTCAATTCTCCAAGAAGACATAGCAATTCTATAATGTATATACACCTAATGATGGAGCTTCAAAAAACATGCAGGCAAACTGTTGGAACTGCAGGGAAAAATAGATGACTTTACCGTTATAATTAGAGACTTGAATATCCCTCTACTATCAATGGAGAGAACAAGAGGCAGAAAACAAATAAAAGCAAAGTTGAACCATGCAGCATTATCAGTTACCTGGATCCAACTTATACACATAGAACTTATCATCCAGCAAGAGCAGCATGCATATTCTCCTCAAGCTCATGTACAATATTCAAGAAATAGGCCATATTCTAATATCCAACATACTTTATTAAATATCAATATAGAAATCACACAAATTTTGCTTTCATAACAAAACAGAGTTAACTAGAAATCAATAATGGAATAATAGGTAGAAAACTTCAAACTAACTGACTATTTAATAACACACAGAAATAAACATGGCTCAAAGAAGAAATCTCCAAAAAATAAAAAAAATCTTTGAACAAATGAAAATAAAGCTTATCAATATGTGTGGATACAGTGAAAAGAGTGATTTGAGGAAAATTTATACCATTCAATGCATATATTAGAAAGAAGAGAAGACTAAAATAAACAATCTAACCTTCTAGATTCTAGAAAAAGAACAGAAAATTAAATCCAAAGAAAGGACAAGAAAATAAATAATAAAAATCAGTGCAGTGTTAAATCAAACTGAAAATAGGAAAACAATAGAAAAATGAACAAAAGCAAAAGTTAAAAAAAAATTTTTTTAATTGGCAAATGTCTAGCCAAGTTAACTAAGAAAAGAGGGCGTTAATTATTATCATAAATGAACAAGTGCCATCACTACTAATCTCATGGACATTATAAGAAGTAAATGTTATGAATAACTCTATGCCCACAAATTTGAAAACATAGATGAAGTGGGCCAACTCATTGAGACACAGTCTGCAAAAACTCGCATAAGGAGAACAAGAGATCTCAATAGCCTTGTATCTATTAAAGAAAAAAATAAATCATTAATAAATGTACAAAAGTGAAAATACAGATCCAGAAACTTTCAAAGATATATTGTACTAAATGTTAAGAAGCAAATTACAGTAAGTTGCTACAATCTATTCTACAAAAGCAAAGCATAGAAAATGCTTTATAATTCAGTCCTTGAGACTAGCATTACACTAATTAAAAAAAAAAAAAACAGTCAAAGACATCAGGAGAAGGAAAATTCGTATTTCTTGTGAACATAGTTGCAAAAATCTTCAAACTGGTATTGGTAAATCAAATCCAGAGATGTATACAAAGCAGTATACAGCATGATCAAGAGGGATTTTCTGCTAGACATGCAAAGTGGACTCCATATTTGAAATTCAATTGATGTATCTCCATCACATCAACAGGCTAAAGAAAAATATATGATTCTATCAATAGATTCTATCATTAGATGACACTACTATAATGGAAGAAAACTAAGAGGAACTAAAGAGTCTCTTGATGAAAGTGAAAGAGGAGAGTGAAAAAGCTGGCTTAAAACTCAACATTCAAAATTATGATCATGGCATCTGGTCCCATTACTTCATAGCAAATAGATGGGGAAAAATTGGAACAGTGACAGATTTTATTTTCTTGGGCTCCATATCACTGAGGGACGGTGACTGAAGCCAAGAAATTAAAAGATACTCCTTGGAAGAACAGCTTTGACAAACCTAGACAGTGTATGAAAAAGCAGAGACATCACTTTGTTGACAAAGATCTGAATAGTTAGAGCTATGGATTTTCCTGTAGCCATGTATGGATTTGTGAGTTGAACCATAAAGAAGGCAGAGTGCCAAAGAATTGCTGCTTTTGAACTGTGGTGCTAGAGAAGACTCTTGAGAGTCCCTTGAAGAGCAAGGAGATCAAACTGTCAATCCTAAAGGAAAGCAATCCTGAATATGCATTGGAAGGACTGATACTGAGACAGAAGCTCCAATACTTTGGCTACCTGATGCAAAGAGCTGACTCACTGAAAAGTCCTGATGATGGGAAAGATTGAAGGCAAAAGGAGAAGGGGGCAGCAGAAGATGAGATGGCTGGATGGCATCACTGATTCAACGGACATGAGTTTGAGCAAACTCAGGGAGGTAGTGAAGCACAGGGAAGCCTAGAAAGCTACAGTTAATGGGGTCACAAAGAGACATGACTTAGTGACTGAACAACAAATCAATAAATGCAGAAAAAGTATTTGACAAATTCCAACATCCATTCACAATAAAAACTCTTAGCTAATGAAGAATAGAAGGAAACGTCCTCAAGTTGAAAAATAATATCTACAAAAAACTCATGGCTAACACCATAGTGTCAAGGTTGAGAAACCAGATGCTTTCTCTATTATAAGATCAGTAAAAAGGTATACGTGGCCTCTTTGACCATCTTATTCAACATTGTACCTATAGTCCTAGCTAATACACTATGACAAAGACAAGGAAACAAATGCTGTATTTAGATTATAAAGAAAAAAACAAAATGTCTCTGTAGACAATCACAAAGAATTAACAAAATGTCTCCTAGAACTAGTAAGCAATGATAGCAAGGTTGGAGGATAGAGTCTTGGATTATACTACAGAAGCATTCATTAAACAAAAAATTAACACAGAAAAGTTAATTTCTTTCTTAAGTACCAGAAATGAACAATTGTAGTTTGAAATTAAAAACTTACTCCCAATGCAAAATATTAATAATAGGAGAAAAATGTGTGAGGAATAAAGAATGGGTATAGGGGAACTCTCTATTTCTCACTCATATTTTTCTCTGTAAATCTGTAAAACAAAATTGACAATCTGATTCTAAAAAGTTTATGTAGAAAGGCAAAAACCTAGAATAGTAAACACAAAATTGGAGTAACTGTTCAGGTAACAATTTTGGGGGACTGATACCATTGACTTCAAGATGTACTATTAAGTTGCATATATCAGGGTATGTGGTATTGGTGGAAGAAGACATACAGGTCATTGTTGTTGTTTAGTCACTCAGTCATGTCCGACTCTTTGCGACCCCGTGAACTATAGCCCACCAGGCTCCTCTGTCCATGGAATTCTTCAGGCAAGTATACTGGAGTGGGTTGCCATTTCCTTCTCCATATAGGTCATTAGAAAAGAATAAAGATCCCAGTAATAGAAAAATATAGTCCTTTGACAAAGGAGCAAATGCAGTTCAATGGAAAAAGGGTAATAATCATACAAGTGGTGCTGGAACACTGGACATCTCTATGCAAATAGGAATCTGGACACAGATCTTACATTTCTTACAAAAGATGACTCAAAATGGATCACAGACCTACATGTAAAATTCAAAGCTAAAACTCCAAGAAGATAACATAGGAAAATGCTGAGATGACCTTCAGCTCTTGTCAATGATTTTTGATAAACACCAAAATCATGAGCTATGAAAGAAAAAGAGTAATTTAGACTTCATTAAGATTTTTAAAATCCTACTTATCTGCAAGTGCACTTTTGAAAATTAGAAGAAGTGCATGCCGTATTTCTTTCAGAGAGTAACTGAAAGAGAGTAACTGTTCAGGTAACTATTGTTACCTGAACTGAGAGTAACTGTTCAGGTAACTATTGTTAGGAACTTCCTCTTCCTGTAGTCTATAGGAAGGACAGTAATTGCTCTGTGAACCCATTGAGGAAGAAATCAAATGGCCTAGGGAAAAAAAATAGAAATAACTAGAGGCTTTATCTGAGAAATCATAAAGCTTACAATTATACTTTAAAAAATTTTTATTTTTAATTAGAGCATAATTGCTTTACAACGTTGTGTTGGTTTCTGTCAGACAACATGAATCAGCCATCAGCATGGTTCAGTTGTCGCTCAGTCATGTCTGACTGTTTGCAACCCCATGGACTGCAGCACGCTAGGCTTCCCTGTCCATCACCAACTCCTGGAAGTCCCTCAAACTCATGTCCATTGAGTCAGTGATGCCATCCAACCATCTCATCCTCTGTCATTCCATTCTCCTCCTGCCTTTAATCTTTCCCAGCATCAGGATCTTTTCAAATGAGTCAGTTCTTCACATCAGGTGGCCAAAGTATTGGAGCTTCAGCATCAGCATCGGTCCTTCCAATGAATATTCAGGACTGATTTCCTTTAGGATTGACTGGCTTGATCTTGCAGTCCAAGGGACACTCAAGAGTTTTCTCCAACACTACAGTTCAAAAGCATCAAATTTTGGCACTCAGCTTTCTTTATGGTCCTGCTCTCACATGTCTACATGTCTACAGTAGACATGTCCATACATGGTCTACTGGAAAAACCATAGCTTTGACTAGACAGACCTTTATTGACAAAGTAATGTCTCTGCTCTTTAATATGCTGTCTATGTTGGTCATAGCTTTTCTTCCAAGGAGCAAGTGTCTTTTCCTTTCATGGCTGCAGTCACCATCTGCAGTGATTTTGAATCCCAAGAAAATAAAGTCTCTCACTGTTTCCATTGTTTCCCCATCTATCTGCCTTGGAGTAATGGAACCGGATGCCATGATCTTAGATTTTTGAAAGTTGAGTTTTAAGTCAACTTGTTCATTCTCCTCTTTCACCTTCATTGACAGGCTCCTCAGTTCCTGTTCACTTTCTGCCATAAGGCTGGTGTCATCTGCATCTCTGAGGTTATTGATATTTCTTCTGGCATTCTTGATTCCAGCTTGGGCTTCATCTAACCTGGCATTTCACATGGTGTACTCTGCATATAAGTTAAATAAGCAGGGTGAAAATATATAGTCTTGACATACTCCTTTCCCAATTTGGAAACAGTTCATTGTTCCATGTCCAGTTCTAACTGTTGCTTCTTGACCTGCATTCAGATTTCTCAGGAGGCAGGTGAGGTGGTCTGGTAGTCCCATCTCTTGAAGAATTTTTCACAGATTGTTGTGACTCACACAACGGGGCTTTGGCATAGTCAAAAAAGCAGAAGTAGATGTTTTTCTGGAACTCTCTTGCTTTTTTGATGAATCACATATCGCTTCCCTCTTGAGTTCCCCGCCTCCCCTTCTGGGTTGTCACAGAGCACTGGCTGTGCTCTCGGTGTTACGCAGCAGCTTCCCACTAGCTATTTATCTTATACATGGTAGGGTATTCATTTCAATACCACCCTCTCAATTTGTCCCACCCTTTCCTTCCTCAGCTGTGTCCACAAGTCCATTCTCTACATCTGTGTGTTTATCTGTACTCTGCAAATAGGTTTATCACTGTTGTTTTTATAGATTCTATATATATGCATTAATATAGGATATTTGTTTTTCTCTGACTTACTGCAGTCTGTATGACAGGCTTCAGGCTCGTCCACCTCATTTCAGCTGAATCAAATTTATTCCTTTTTATGGCTGAGTAATATTCCATTGTATATGTGTACCCCAACTTCTTTACCATTCATTTGTTGATGAACATCTAGATTGTTTCCTCATCCTGGCTATTGCAAATAGTGCTTCAGTGAACACTAGGATACATATGCCTTTTTGAATTATGTTTTTTTCAGGATATATGCCCACGAGTGGGATTGATGGGTCATTGTTGCTGTTCAGTTACTAAGTCATGTCTGACTCTTTCTGACTCCATGGACTGCAGCACACCATACATCCCTGTCCTTCACTATCACCCAGAGTTTGCTCAAACTCATGTTCATAGAGTCAGTGATGCCATCCAAATCCTCATCTTCTGTTCTCCTCTTCTCCTCCCATCCTCAATCTTTCCCAGAATCAGGATCTTTTCCAAAGAGTCAACTCTTCATTTCTGTTGGCCAAAGTACTGGACCTTCTGCTTCAGCATCAGTCCTTCCAGTGAATATTCTGGGTTGATTTCCTTTAGGGTTGACTGATTTGATCTCTTTGCAGTCCAAGGGACTCTCAAGAGTCTGCAACACCACAGTTCAAAAGCATCAATTCTTCAGTATTCAGTATTCATTATGGTGCAAATCTCACATCCATACATGACTACTGGAAAAACCATAGCTTGATAGCTTTGACTATATGGACTTTGTTGGTAAAATATCATCTCTGCTTTTTAATATGCTGTCAGGGTTTGTCATAGTTTTTCTTTTGAAGAGCAAGAGTCTTTAATTTCATGGCTGTAGTCAATGTCCACAGTAATTCTCAAGCCCAAGACAATAAATGTCTCTCTTTCCATTTTTCCCCATCTTTTTGTCATGATGTGATGGGACCAGATGTCATGATCTTAGTTTTTTAAATGTTGAGTTTTAAGTCATATGGTAATTTTATTCCTAGTTTTGTAAGGAATGTCCATATTGTTCTCCTAGTGGTTGTATTAATTTACATTCCCACCAACAGTGCAAGAGAGTTCACTTTTCTCCACATCCTCTCCAGCATTTTTTTTTTTTTGGTACATTTTTTGATGATGGCCATTCTGACCAGTGTTAGGTGACACCTCATTGTACTTTTGATTTGCATTTTTTCTAATAATGAGCAATGTTGAGCATTTATTTCATGTGTTTATTTGCCATCCGTATGTCTTCTTTGAATAAATGTCTGTTTAAGTATTTTGCCCCCCCCCCTTTTTTTTTGATTGGGTTGCTTGTTTTTCTGATATTGAGTTGCATGAGTTGATTGTATATTTTGGAGATTAATCCTTTGTCAGTTGCTTCATTTACAATTATTTCTCCCATTCTGAGGGTTGTCTTTTCATCTTGCTTATAATTTCCTTTGTTATGCAAAAGCTTTGGAGTATGATTAGATTCCATTTCTATTTCCATCAGTCTATGAGATAGGTCCAAAAGGATCTTGCTGCCATTTATGTCAAAGAGTGTTCCATCTAGATTTCCCTCTAAAACTTTATAGTTTCTGGCCTTACTCTTAGGTCTTTAATTCAGTTTGAGTTTATTTTTGTGTATGATATTAGGAAGTGCCCTAGTTTCATTCTTTTATATGTAGCTGTCCAGTTTTCCTAGCACCACTTAGTGAAGAGTCTGTCTTTCTCCATTGTATATTCTTGCCTCCTTTGTCAAAGTTAAGGTGCCATAGTGGGTTTACCTTGGAGCTTTCTATCTTGTTTCATTGTTCTATATTTCTGTTTTTGTGCCATTCTATGATGATCACTGAGCTTTGTAGTATAATCTGAAGTCAGGGAGCCTGATTCCTCCAGCTCAATTTTTCTTTCTTGAGACTGCTTTGGGTATTTCTAGTCTTTTGTGTTTCTACACAAATGGTAAAATTTTATTCTAGTTCTGTGAAAAATGATTGCATTGAATCTGTAGATTGCTTTGGGTAGTATAGTTGTTTTCACAATATTGATTCTTCTGATCCAAGAACATGCTATATATCTCCATCTGTTTATGTCATCTTTTATTTCTTTCATCAGTGTCTTATAATTTTCTGCAAACATGTCTTTTGTCTCCTTAGGTTTATTCTTAGGCATTTTATTCTTTTTGTTGCAATGGTGATTGGGATTGTTTCCTCAATTTCATTCTGATTTTTCATTGTTGGTCTATAGGTTTGAAAGGGATTTCTGTGTTTAATTTTATATCCTGTGATGTTACTAAATTTACAGATTAATTCTAGTAATTTTCTGGTGGTATCTTTAGGATTTTGTGTGTATAGTGTCATGTCACCTGTCACCAGTTAGAGTTTTACTTCTATCTGGATTCCTTTTATATCTTTTCCCCCCATGCTTCCCATTGCTAGGACTTCCAAAACTATATCGAATAATAGTGATGAGAGTGGGCACCATTGTCTTATTTCTGATCTAACAGGAAATGCTTTCAGTTTTTTTCCTCTGAGAATAATGTTTGTTGTGGGTTTGTTTGTCATGTATGGCCTTTATCATGTTGAGGTTGGTTGCTTCTATGCCCTGGAGAGTTTTTATCTGGAGAGTTTCTATCATAAATGGATGTTGAATTTTGTCAAAAGCTTTTTCTGCATCTGTTGACATTATATGGTTTTTATGTTTCAGATTTTTAATATGGTGTATCACATTGATTGGAGAATCCTTGCATCTCTGGGATAAACCCCTCTTGATTATGGTATATGATCCTTTTAATGTGTTGTTGGATTCTGTTTGCTAGTATTTTATTGAGGATATTTTACAACTATGTTTATCAGTGATATTGGCCTGTAATTTTTTTTTTGGTGGTATCCTTGTCTTGTTTTGGTGCCAGGGTGATGGTGGCCTCATATTAATAGAATGAGTTTGGGAGTGTTTCTCCTTCTGCAATGTTTTTGAAAGAATTTGAGGAGGATATATGTCAGCTCTTCTCTAAACGTTTGATAGAATTTGCCTGTGAAGCCATCCGGGCCTGGGTTTTTGTTTGTTATTAGATCACAGTTTCAATTTCAGTGCTTGTGACTGGCATGCCATTAATTTCTATTTATTCCTGGTTCATTATTGGCAAGTTGTACTTTTTTAAGGCTACAGCTATATTTTAAGGTATTATATGCAAAGTAAACTGTTACTTGATTTTATATATTACATTTATATTTATTCACAATAAAATATGTTTATATACTATATATTTGACATCTAATTGATTATATATGATATTTAATATATTAAATATAATATGTTAAATATGAACAATAAATGGCTTCCTGAAGGCATTGACTTGAATCCCTTACAAGGAGGGGGTGGGAATTTGCAATATAGTAGTGTCATCTTGCTAAGAAGAGAAAATACATTGGAATTTGGGATGACTGACATGGACCAATGTCCCTGGGCACTCATCCTTGGTGCCTATATCCTTCCATCTTGGTAGCTTAACAATAAGCAAGTTTAAGTTAGATCTCAGGGAGGAGAGCTTGTCATGGAGGTAGGCTCTGGGGTTCCCAGGGCAAACATAGAAACTCACCTAGGACACTGTCCTTGTTTCTTAGTCATCTGCCAGCTCCCGCCTCCTGTCTGTAAACACATAGGGGCGTGGGAAGTGGTTCCTCTGCTAGACCCCCTCCTTGGTGCATGTCCTCCAGTCATGCCTGACCTGAACACATTTCTACACAACTCAGGGTATCCTGAGTGCCCTGCTCCTCATCTACTTGTAACAGGCCAGCCTCTAACCTGACTTTAAATAACACAGCAGCCTGTGCATGTCAGTGTCTCTAAGGGAGGACGAGGGTGAAGGGAATAATATTCACAGCCTGGGTGCTTTCCAGTAAAATCTGTATCTCATCCACGATGTCACAGAACATGTCATATGCTGGCACACTATGTATCAGATACAGACACAAAGGAAGAGGGAAAGATGACCTGGAGCTTCCAAAATAGATGAAGAATAAGAGAGTTACAAAAGGACAGAAAACAAAATCCTGTGTATTGCTTTTACAGTAGAGAATTCATATTTAAGGGTCTCTGAAATACGAGCTTTGAGGAAGAAAGGAGACATTTTGCAAGTTCAGAAATTCAGCTACTCCCAGCCCTGTGTCCTGTAGCTTTCTAGTTAATTGTGATCACATGCTACTTGGGTCTGGGTCCCACTGCATCTATTAGGGCAGGATGAGGTTCCAGGAGTTTTCCATTGATTCCACAGGGAGTAGGTAAATGCCTGCCCTACTGACTCTAGTAAACATGATTCTAGTAAATCATGGCAAATGCACAGCAGAGCATGAATGGACCTTGGAGATGATTTAACAGAGTTCTTTTAACAGTTCAGGAGACTGAGTAGATAAGGGAAAGTATTTTGGCCAATTTGCAGTCTCCTATGAGGATGATCTGACTGCAGAAAAACAGAGTGAATGACAAGGTCTCAGATACTCAGGAAGTTCAAGGTCTGGTTTGATTGATTTCATTTCAGAAATGTCATTTAGGGTGTTTTCTAGAGATGCAGCTTTTTAAGAGTTTACAAAGAAAGTGCACTCTGGTGGGCAGCTGGGCTTCTCATTTTCTACTCTAGTGCAAATCATCTCCCTGCCCTTCAGGACATGCAATCATTTCTCCCAGACTTATTCGTGACTCTGACAGGCTCAGGCTAGCTCCAGCCAAACTCTCTCACTCCCTCTCTCTTGCCTTCTCTTTCTATTTCTGATTCCCTTTAATGGTTCCATGATTTAGCTTTTCTCTAAATCCCAAGCAACGGGGATGAAAAGCCCCATGTCCTCAAGGGCCTTTTTGTTCTGAGATATTTAAATTTCTCAAATTCTAACACTTGAGAAAAATAACCTTCTATAAGGATAAGTCCATTTTATAGGTGTGCTGATATTTGTCTGCATGGGGTTGGCATCCAGACTCCAGGGACTCTCAGTGGCACCTGGCCTTTCCATTGATACCATTTTCTCCCCTCAGTCACCACACACAGGAGGGCTAACAGGATGACGGCATTTCTGTTTCCTTCTATACTATACTTTACCAGTGCTCATCAGTTGTGTTTAGCCCGGGAATACTTGTCAATCAAAAGCTGACAAGCAATATATACAAAAAGATCACAACCATCAAGTTGTTAACACCAATCATGGGGCTGGGAGTAAATGCATGAGAGGATTTAAAGTAAGGAGGCACAGTGATGACAGAAAATATTTCCACATTTGTTTCCCTCTAACCTGTGAAGAAAGCAGAGCACTGAAGAATTATGCTTTTGACGTGTGGTGTTGGAGAAGACTCATGAGAGTCCCTTGGACTGCAAGGAGATCCAACTCGTCCATTCTAAAGGAGATCAGTCCTGGGTGTTCTTTGGAAGGACTGATACTAAAGTTGAGACTCCAATACTTTGGCCACCTCAAGCGAAGAGCTGACTCCTTGGAAAAGACTGATGCTGAGAGAGACTAGGGGCAGGAGGAGAAGAGGACGATAGAGGATGAGATGGCTGGATGGCATCACCAACTCGATGGACATGAGTTTGTGTAAACTCTGGGAGCTGGTGATGGACAGGGAGGCTTGGTGTGCTGCAATTCATAGGGTCGCAAAGAGCTGGACACAACTGAGCAACTGAACTGAACTGAACCTGAGTCCCATGTTTGGTTATTGTGGTGACATTCTTCTTGGTTCTGGTGTCCAAGGCCAAGGTAGTGTTTCTTTAGATAAACCAGAGAAACTCTTTCTCCATAGAAACCTGCCTATAAATCAGGAATCCACCTGCCCTGCTGTTTCCCAGGGGTCAGTCTGAGGGAGAAGCAGGATAAGCTTGCCCAGGGCTACCAAGTGTGAGTGCCTTTCTGGCTGACCTCCACAGCTGCCCCAGGCCCAACTTCTAACTTTTATCCACCATCTGGCACCTCTTTGACCCAGGCCATGTCAACAGACCAGAAGCAAAACCAAGTAAGGAAGGAAGTAGGGAGGAGGCAGATCACAGCTATGACTTTTATGATGTGCTTTATGGTTTCCAAGTCACTTAAAGTCTTTATTTCCTCTGATCTTTATAGTAGATTTTCCTTTAGAGGTGGAATCATTGTCCACTTTAAATCTTCTGGATGAAAATGAAATCACTCACGACATAAATCATTTACTCAAGGCCCCACTGGAGATGGCAAAGCTGGGGTTTGGTTCCAGTTTCCTCTAAACCAGTTCCTGTGACATATCCTAGAGGCACTGGATGCTGTCCTCTCACTTCTGAGCAGATTCCCTGCCTTGGGGGGTGTGGGAAAGCTCATTCTTCCTGCTTTTCTTCACTCTCCCCAACCCCAGCAACCTCAGCCCCGAGGAACAGCACAGAGCCGGTGGCTGACTGGGGCAAGGGTCAAGCTCACTCTGAACTTCAGGCTCAACTTCTCATTCTCTGCAGGCCTGAAGGTAAATTTTTGCAGAAGTGAAGTAAAGAAAATAAACAACTCAGTTCTGGCCAACTGTTCTCCAAGGCACATCCGCTTTCCTGAAAGACAAAAATATGAGTACCTGCTCAGGTGGTCTGTGCCAGCAAGGACTGAAATCTTCCACCACATCTTGCAAAACCTGAGCAAACGGCAGGCCTGCCTGGCCCTGAGTCTTTACACACTCAGCTTATTTAATCAGGACCACCTGGGGTAACCTAAGCCCAGGGAGGTCATTCCATAATCACACACTCCAGTGCCTTCAGGACTCAGATGGTCGAGCAACGGTGAAAATGCAGGCTGTGGATGAAACGAGAGCAGCCACGGTTGACCTATAAATGTGGTCTAGCCAAAAGTCTTACAAAAATCGATTAGCAAACAGTAAGGACAAAAGCAAAACTCTGTTTATCTCTCTCAATTTTCAAAAAAAAATTGTTGAAGTTAAAATAAAGTAAATGTCAAAGCAAGGTTTTTCAAGTATGAGGCATCTTTTCCCTATGTCAAGTATCCCCCCATCATGACCGGGAATCTTCCTGCCAGGGTTCCCCATGCAGGGCCAACCTCATCTCATCCCACCTGTGTTTGCCTGCTCCAGGCTTCCCCCAGCCCCTCCTTTTCATGATGCCTTCTTCCCCAACTTGGGCAACAACACCCCACAATAGACTCTATCATCATCTCTCTTGTGGGTGTTTTAATAGCTCACTTTCTCCCTAATTAATATATGTTCATGGCAAAAATGAAGAAAAAGTGTGAAAAGTATAAAAATATTAAAACATATTTTAATCCCCAAATCCAGAAAAACCCTTGTTAACATCTGACATAGTTCCTCTCTATCTCAGTAAAGATTCTCCTGGACACCATCAGTGGGATTACCCTCTGAAGTTAATTCTGAGCATGACTTTTGCTACTTTTTGCTTCCCCATGTAATGAAATATTCTTGGGAAATGGTTAATGCAGCATGCCTCTGTTTTGTACTCTGCCTATAACCAGTTGTTGAGAAAATAAAATTAGAGTTTCAGATAGACTGAAAACCACAATCAGAAAACTAACCAATCTGATCATGTGGACTATAGCCTTGCTAACTCAATGAAACTATGAGCCAGGCTGAGTAGGGCCACCCAAGACAGACAGGTCATGGTAAAGAGTTCTGACAAAACGTGGTCCAGTGGAGAAGGGAATGGCAAACCACTTCAGTGTTCTTGCCTTGAGAACCCCATAAACACTATGAAGAGGCAAAAAGATAGGACATTGAAAGATGAACTCCCCAGGTCGGTATGTGCCCAATATGCTTCTGAAGAAAGGTAGAGAAATAACTCCAGAAAGAATGAAGAGATGAAGTCAAAGCAAAAACACCACCCAGCTGTGGATATGACTGGTAATAGAAGTAAAGTCCGATGCTGTAAAGTGCAATATTGCATAGGAACCTGGAATGTTATGTCCACGAATCATGGCAAATTAGAAGTGGTCAAACAGGAGATGGCAAGAGTGAATGTAAACATTTCAGGAATCAGTGAACTAAAATGGACTGGAATGGGTGAATTGAACTCAGACGACCATTACATCTACTACTGTGGGAAGGAACCCCTTAGAAGAAATGAAGTAGCCATCATGGTCAACAAAAGAGTCCTCTATACAGTACTTGGATGCAATCTTAAAAATGACAGAATGATCTCTGTTCGTTTTCAAGGCAAACCACTCAACATCACAGTAATCTAGTCTATGCCCCAACCAGTAATGCTGAAGAAGCTGAAGTTGAATGGTTCTATGAAGGCCTACAAGACCTTCTAAAACTAACACCCCTAAAAAGATGTGCTTTTCATTATAGGGAACTGGAATGCAAAAGTAGGAAGTCAAGAAATACCTGGAGTAACAGGCAAATTTGGCCTTGGAGTACTGAATGAAGCAGGGCAATGATTAATTGAGTTTTACCAAGAGAATGCACTGGTCATAGCAAACACCCTCTTCCAACAACACAAGAGAAGACTCTACACATGGACATCACCAGATGGTCAATACCAGAATCATATTGATTATATTCTTTGCAGCCAAAGTTAGAGAAGCTCTATACAGTCAGCAAAAACAAGACCAGGAGCTGACTGTGGTTCAGATCGTGACCTCCTTATTGCCAAATTCAGACTTAAATTGGTCTAGTGGAAAACCACTAGACCATTCAGGTATGACCTAAATCAAATCTCTTAAGATTATACAGGTCAAGTGACAAATAGACTCAAGGTATTAGATCTGATAGAGTGCCTGAAGAACTATAGATGGAGGTTTGTGACATTATACAGAAGGCAGGGATCAGGACCATCCTCAAGAAAAAGAAATGCAAAAAGACAAAATGGTTGTCTGAGGAGGCCTTACAAATAGCTGTGAAAAGAAGGGAAGCAAAAGGCAAAGAAGAAAAGGAAAGATATACCCATTTGAATGAAGAGTTCCAAAGAATAGCAAGGAGAGATAAGAAAGCCATCCTAAGTGATCAATGCAAAGAAATAGAGGAAAACAATAGAATGGAAAAGACTAGAGATCTCTTCAAGAAAATTAGAGATACCAAGGGAACATTTCATGCAAAGATGGGCACAATAAAGGACAGAAATGACATGGACCTAACAGAAGCAGAAGATATTAACAAGAGGTGGCAAGAATACACAGAAGAGCTGTACAAAAAAGATCTTCACAACCCAGATAATCACAATGGTATGATCACTCACCTAGAGCCAGACATCCTGCAATGCAAAGTCAAATAGGCCTTAGGAAGCATCACTATGAACAAAGCTAGTGGAGGTAATGGAATTCCAGTTGAGCTTTTTCAAATCCAAAAAGATGATGCGGTGAAAGTGCTGCACTCAATATGTCAGCAAATTTGGAAAACTAAGCAGTGGCCATAGGACTGGAAAAGTTCAGTTTTCATTCCAATCCCAAAGAAAGGCAATGCCAAAGAATGCTCAAACTATCACACAATTGCACTCATCTCACACGCTAGTAAAGCTCAAAATTCTCCAAGCCCAGCTTCAACAGTACATGAACCGTGAACTTCCAGATGTTCAAGCCAGTTTTAGAAAAAGCTGAGGAACCAGAGATCAAATTCCCAACATCTACTGGATCATTGAAAAAGCAAGAGAGTTCCAGAAAAACATCTACTTTTGCTTTTTTGACTATGCCGAAGCCTTTGGCTGTGTGGATCACAACAAACTGGAAAGTTCTTCAAGAGATGGGAAATCCAGACCACCTGACCTGCCTCCTGAGAAATCTGTATGCAGATCAAGGAGAAACAGACATGATCTGGACATAGAGCTAGACATGGAACAACAGACTGGTTCCAAATAGGGAAAGGAGTACATCAAGGCTGTATATTGTCACCCTGCGTATTTAACTTATATGCAGAGTACATCATGAGAAATGCTGGAATGGATGAAGCACAAGCTGGAATCAAGATTGCTGGGAGAAGTATCAATAACCTTGGATATGCAGATGACACCACCCTTACAGCAGAAAGCTTAGAAGAAATAAAGAGCCTGTTGATGAAAGTGAAAGAGGAGAGTGAAAAAGTTGGGTTAAAACTCAACATTCTGAAAACTAAGATCATGACATCCAGTCCCATCACTTCATGGCAAATAGATGGGTAAACAGTGGAAACAGTGACAGACTTTATTTTGGGGGGCTCCAAAATCACTGCAGATGGTGACTTCAGCCATGAAATTAAAAGACGCTTACTCCTTGGAAGAAAAATTATGACCAACCTAGACAGCATATTAAAAAGCAGAAGCATTACTTTGCCAACAAAGGTCTATCTAGTCAAAGCTATGGTTTTTCCAGTAGTCATGTATGGATGTGAGACTTGGACTATAAAGAAAGCTAAGGGCTGAAGTATTGATGCTTTTGAACTTGAGAGTCCCTTGGACTGCAAGGAGAGCCAACCAGTCCATCCTAAAGGAAATCAGTCCTGAATATTCTTTGGAAGGACTGATGATGAAGGTGGAACTCTAATACTTTGGCTACCTGATGCAAAGAACTGACTCATTTGAAAAGATCCTGATGCTGGGAAAGTTTGAAGGTGGGAGGAGACAGGACAACAGAAGATGAGATGGTTGGATGGCATCACCGACTCAATGGACATGAGTTTGAGTAAACTCCCGGAGTTGGGGATGGACAGGGAGGCCTGCTGTGCTGCAGTCCATGGGGTCACAAATTTCAAACACAACTGAGCGACTGAACTGAAAAAAAAAAATGAAGAAATTGGTTTAAATTGCAGCAAATGAAAAATTTGTTTTAGATGGTACCAGATCAGTTATATTATAAATACCCAAAATTCTCCTAGAAAAATCCATATATTGGGATAAAACTGGACCCTTAGAGTCAGGATCCAGGGTTACATTACTGGTTTCATCAGTAACCAGCTCTGGGCTCTGAGTAAATTGCTTATTTTCATCGACATACACAATTTTCACTTGTCAAACTTGTGAAGTAATTGCTCTCCTAAGTACTATATATGGCTGATCAAGGACATCAGTAAAACAGGAGATTTGAGTTTGATTTATAAGTCATGGGACTTCCCTGGTGGCTCAGACGGTAAAGCATCTGTCTACAATGCGGGAGACCCAGGTTTGAGCCCTGGGTTGGGAAGATCCCCTGGAGAAGGAAATGGCAATCCACTCCAGTACTATTGCCTGGAAAATCCCATGGACAGAGGAGCCTGGTAGGCTACAGGCTATGGGGTCACAAGAGTGGGACACGACTGAGCGACTTCACTTTCACTTTATAAGTCATGAAAAGGAGTGCTACCTTATTTCAAGGCTTCATCCGGGATTATGGGAAACACAGACTTTCTTCTTGGTGCATGTACTAACTCGCCATCACTAACTAACCAGATCAGTTACTAGAAGTGAGAGAACTGACCTAGAGTTTTTGACAGAAGATCTTCCTAGTCTTATCTCCATGATTCAGTGATATTTCTGAAAATTGAGGACTCAGACTCTTGCCTTTCATGAAGATACCTGCTGCTTTGTTGGATCAAAAGGGAAAACTTAAATGAAGAAAAGAAAATGTATGTTTGCATAAGACCTTTGTAATCTCCTCAGCTGTGCATGTTTCCTAATTCCACATCTGACCTTCTTTCCAAGAGAAGGGAGGGTGCTTTTCACACCCCATTCCTTCAGGGAAGCTTTCTTTATAAAGTGCTGGATCAGGTATGAGGCAAGGCAACTGAGCCCTAAAGACGGGAGTCTGGTGGGAATAAACCTGACCGCAGTGTTGACACTTTAAGTCAGTGGATTTTTCCGGTTGCTAGTTCCTGTTCTGTTTTGCTAGTTCTCGTTTAGTCACAGCTGAGGGGATCCCCAAATTGCTAGCTTGGTTGAATCACTCTTCTCGGGCAGAAAGAAAGATAGTGAGATCACCTGACTTCAATACTGGCTCCAATTTCCCCCTCTCCCTGAACCCCCATCATTTGCAATGTGATTTCATAGCCCTTCCCATAAAATTTGTGCCATTTTCCCTTTCCCTTGAACTGGGGCTCACAGCGTGAGCTGCCTGGGCTCCGGAATGCAGTGGGAGTGATGGTCGCCAGTTCCCAGCCTGGCCCTTGGGAGGCACTGTGTGCTTTCCTCCCTCCTGGGGTCTTGTCTTCTACATGCACACCAGATGGGCTAGCTTGCTGGAGGAGGAAACTTGGAAAAGAGCCCTACTATCCCAGCTGATGTCATCCTAGATCAGCCTTTAGCCAGCTGACCTCCCTAATGGGCAAGAGAGCCCAGCTAAGAACAGTGGAGCTCTCAGTTCAACTGTAGCCTTGTGAGCAATAATATACACTTATTGTTTTAAGTCATTGAGTTTGCCACTTTTGTAATGCAGCAATGTAACAATTGATACATATGATATGAATTTAGTGAATCTTAAAATGGAAGGGCCTTTAAGTAGGAAAATTCTAAATGTGTTAGGGAGAGCACTAGATTAGAACTATATATATAACCAACAAGGACCTACTGTATAGCATAGGGAACTATACTCAATATTTTGAATAACCAGTAAGGTGGAAACCTAGAAAGAAAAAGATATATGTGTGTCTATAACTAAATCTTTACCATGTAAGTCAGTAGCTCAGCTGGTAAAGAATCCGTCTGCATTGCAGGAGACCCTAGTTTGATCCTGGGATCAGGAAGATCCCCTGGAGAAGGGATAGGCTAACCCACTCCAGCATTCTTGGGCTTCCCTGGTGGTTCAGTCAGTAGAGAATCTGTCTGCAAAGTGGGAGGCGTGGGTTTGATCCATGGGTTTGGGAAGACCCCCTGGCAGAGGGAGAACATGGCAACCCACTCTCGTATTCTTGCCTGGAGAATCCCCATGGACAGAGGAGCCTGGCAGGCTGTAGTCTATGGGGTCACAAAGAGTTGGACATGACTGAGCAACTAAGCGCACATAGCTAAATCACTTTGCTGTACACCTGAAACTAATACAATATTGTAAATCAATTATACTTCAACAAAAATTTAAAAGAAACCAGAAACTTGTGTCTTCGGCCCTTTTATGCCAATTCCTTGGGCACATGACCTTGGATGAGAAATAACTTTCTCTTAATCCTAATTTCCTTTCACTGAGAAAGGAGATGCTAATCGTTTTCCTAACTGTTAATAATTGGGTTGCTTTAAGTATAAAATAAAATAATTTTGCTTGCAAATGAAATCTGTAATAGGAAGGATGTGTTTCAACTCTAAATAACAAAAAATACAGTGAAGAAAGAAAAATTATAACACTTAAGATAAAACAGCTGAAACTCTGTACTATAAGAAACATAAAGCTCTTGCAGGCAAGAAGTCTAGGCTTCCCAGGTGGTGCTAGTGGTAAGAATCCACCTGCCAGTGCAATAGACTTAGAAGATATGGGTTCAAACCCTGGGCTGGGAAGATGCCCTGGAGGAAGGCACGGCAATCCATCCAGTATTCTTGCCTGGAGAATCCCATGGACAGAGGAGCCTGGCAGGCTATAGCCCATAGGGTTGCAAAGAGTCAGACATGACTGAAGCGACTTAGCACGCACCAAGGCAGACAAGAATTCTGGAAGGTTTTCCAACATCCTCATGTCTGCTTTCATATTAAAAAGTGACTTGTCCAAGTGAGCAAAGGTGGCAGAGAACCAGAGAAAGAAACAGAAGATCTAACTGGAATCAGTCCAGATACACGCAGGACAGCGCCCTATAGCAGAAAAGCCTGGGCTCTGTATCATGCCTACATGGGGTCAATTTCCAGTCCCTCCCTTTCTGTGCCTTTGTGGCATGATCAATAAGATTATACTGTCACAGAAAGTCAATGTATATTTAATTTAACTCAATGATAAGAAAATTGTTGCGAAATTCAGAGCATTCACTCACTGTAGCATTTAGTTATTTTCTTGGGAGACGTTTCTAAGAAATGCATAGGCTTTATTTGATAAACCTGGTCAACACTGAGTTCAACCTCTGCTCTGTGAGCTTTGTGACTATAGATACCATAGTTGACCCTGTTAAGCTGTAGTTTCCTCCCTTATCGCCAGTGTGGTGACTGGAATTTGGACCTTGTAACTTTAAGGTAGAATACATGGTCCATAAAAGTTGCACTGTTTTTTTTTTCTACCTAATCATTGTCATATTCTCAGGGCTGCATAATTGACACATAATAGGTGCTCAGAAAACATTTACAGAATTAAGGATTTGGGAAATTATTTAAAACGATCTCAGCAACAAACTTAACTCATTACCTCATTAAATATAAGACTTTTCCTTCCTTATTTCACAAAGTTATGAGTAAAACACCCCTTTGGAACTGGCTGGAAACATGAGAGAAAGAGTTTTCTCTGCATTCTCTTTCATATATTTTAAGTGATACACCATGTAAATGTATTCACTAGATTTATAAAGGATTGCTGTTATTCAGCCATCAAGTTGTGTCTGACTCTTTGTGACCCCATGTACCGCACTACACAGACTTCCCTGTACTTCACTATATGTCAGAATTTGCTCAAACTCATGTCCATAGAGCTGGTGATGCTATCAAACCATCTCATTTGAAAAAGTAAAAGGACCTCTTCAGGAAGAATGTATGATAGATAGAATCTCATCTACTTAAGCCCGTGGCACCTAGAGTCCCTTGTAATGACCATAATGATAAGAAAGCAGTCCCTTTACTGGAATCTCCCCTCCCCCTTTCTTAGCAATTAGCTTTATGTTTTTGTGAGTGGGAAGCACTAAGAAGATCTTGGAACACTTTAAGTTCTATAAAGATGGCAAATGCCCGACCTTCTTTTGTGGGTAACAGGCAGAGGCTAAGTTCCTCTCCCCAAAGTTCCTGGGGACTGAACAATTTAAAGCTGAAATCTCCATCAGAGTCAAGCCAGGGCTTAGGACATAGGAGAATGAATCCCGGTGATGCTCAGCCCAGGGAAACCTGCAATGCACCCACAGCAAGAGTGAGTCATGCTAGGCAGGGCTTTCTAGAGACATGCCAACTAAAGCAAGGTATCACAAGAGGAACAGGGCTGAGAGAGCAGAAGAAGGGCTGAGAGAGGGACTCTGGGTTCCCACACTCCTATTTCCAGATACTCACCTATTGAAAAAGGCAGAAAGGATTCCCTTTTCTTAAACTGTCCATTTTCCAAGAAATGCTCTGGATTGAAGGTGTCGGGGGTGGCCCACTCTGCAGGGTCCCTGTGCAGTGCAGTCAGGTTGGTCGCAACCAGGGTTCCCTGGAGAAGGCAGGGGACTCATGCAAGACATGACACACACCACAGATGTGTGCCGAGGGGCAGCGGCCCCCCGGGCTCCCACATCAGGGCTGATTGAACTTCTTCAGCCTCCCCAACCCTGTACCTGCTGAGCTCAACCCCTAGGACCCTGCTCTTTGCCATGGGACAGCTTACAATGATGGACTGCAATTGTCTGCTGGGAATTTTATCAGCAAAATGTGACTATTAGTGCAGAATGGGAAGGTGTGTGCATCAGTGAGAGAATAATGTGACAGTGGGCAGGCAGCTCTGGACCAAAATCAACCCAGTTGCTCAGTAAAGTGGTAAATATGGCAGCCTCCCCAACACGAAAAATGTCTGTTCATCTGTTTCTCCCATTCTCTTCCCTCCATTGTCTCACACATTCCAGAGAAGGTTTAATAATACAATCAGGTCACCCAGTGGAAAGAACCACTATCCTTCCCAGCTTGCAGCAAGAAACCCAAGAGTCCTCCTTAACGGCCCCCTTTATTCATTCTGCCTTCATTCCATCCTTTTCCGGGCTGGTCAATTTTCCTTGAAATTCCTCTTGATCCTATCACCTCCATGTTATTTTCCCCCACTGCCTGGTCCAAGGTACTACCTTGGTTGTCCACACTCCTCCAGTAGGCCTAACTACAACTCTATATCCTCTCCCCATTCAAAGTGCTTCACACACGGAAAGCAGAGTTAGCTCTGGACATGATTTAGTTATGTCACTCCTAGCCGCCCATCACTCCTGGAACTTGATAAAAACCCTCCAAATAGTTCTCCTCACTCAGATTAAGGACCTGTCACCAGCCCTCTATCTGAGTCACAGTCCTTCTGCCTGCACTCCCACTATATCAAGCCTTTTTCAGTTTCTCAATCATACCACTTGTTCCCATACCTTTTTGCATGGTGGCCTCTGGGCATCTTCATACCAGTGACTACTCACTAGACCTGCCAGTGCCAGGGTCTTTGTCCCTGCCGTGAGCCCCAGCTGCCCCCTGCCTCTGCAGGAGACCTTCCAATATTAGTAGGTAGGTCTGCTCCAGACTCTTATGAGGTCACTGCTATTTTTCCATGGGTCTCAGTGTGCACATGACCCAAGAGTGGAGTTGATGCTTCCTTTAGTCCAGTGGAATTCCTGCAATAAAAGGCTGCTGACATTCAAAGCCAGATTCTCGAGGGTTCCTCCTCCTGATGCCAGACCCTCAGGCTGGGAAGATTGCCTTGGGGCTCAGGATTCGCTCCTATGGAAGAACTTCTATAGTATAATTGCTTCCAGTTTGCAAGTTGCCCACCCAGTGGGTAAGGGTCTTGTAGAACAGTACATCAGAACAAAAAAAATCTTACAAAACCAATCTCGTGAGTTAGGATGGTTCTCTGCAGCTAAGTGAATTGTTATGATATGTGAAGATTACCTGTAATATCATCTAGACCTCAGAATTCATCCATAAGGTGGTCAATCAGCATGAAAATAGTAAATGAAATCGCTGCAGGAATAGCTGCTTCTCCAAGGGCTGCAGGGACCATGACCAAGGCGAGCCCAGAGCATAGGGTCTTCTGGTTTTATCTTGAAATCAACCCCAGGTTCAACACACAAAGAGGGACTCAGACAAACTGAAATGGATCCATGGAAATGGACTAAGGTGTTGAGAAAGCAAAACTGTGAATGTGCAGTGTGGAGAGAGGGCACTAGTGGGGACAGGAGAGCTGACTCCTGAGATCCTAAGAGTGATTGGCAGAGTGCAGAACTGTCTTTGTGAGGACGGGGAACTTAACAGGGTCCTACTGAGAACAATTTAAGGAGCTTCTTTTAAAGCAAAGTAAAGCGACTCCTGTGGAGAAAACATGGTATAGGACAAAAAAAAGATGAGCCTGGGGCTCAGAACACATCTATTTCTTTAACCCAACTCTTGTCACTTTGTACACCAGAGATTTTATGCAAGATCAATCAGCTCTGAGCCTTCATTATAAATTTGTAAAATTAAAAAAAAAGATAGAATTATTCTGAGGACTGATTAAGTTGAAAGAACCTATATAGTCCATAGTACATGATCACTGCTTAAAAACCATTCGTTCTTTCACTCCTTTTGTGATATTCAATGTGCACAGGCTTGGATTGATTCCCTTGTGAGGTAGTCCCATCAAGGGACTGTAAGTAAGGCTGGAAGCAATATCTGTGGGGATATTATGTTAGAAACACTAGTTTAATGTGATGTTGGCCCAGGAGGTCTTAACCGGCTCTCATATGTCAACATTCTAAACCCCCAGGATTTTGAAACAGAATTTTCCAAAATAAGTCTGGCAGGTCCCTATCCTGTGAAAAGCTCTCCCATGGCAAAGAAAAGGACCTCATGGCAAAGTCTGACTGAGAATTGCTGCCTGCTGTTTCCCCACAAGAATTAACAATGCACGTCAGTTAGTAAAAAGAATGAGAAATCTCACAGTAGAGGAAAGCCAGCCTTTGTCTGAACGTGTTTGACATAGGAATCCCCCTTCTCCTCTAGAACAACTATTAACATTTATTTGAACAAATATTCTAAAGACCCCATGTAAAGAAAAATATCTAGAATTACATCAGTGGTAATATATCTCCCTCTCCAATTAAGTGTTTCCCAAAGACAAGAAAACACATCACATTTGCCATTGAGATTTCCATCATTTACAAATATGAGCTTGGAGATCTGAGGCTGTTGGTGTGAGCCCTTAATTACCTTGGGCAAGTGGTATCCAGCCAGGGTGGTGTCCACTGCCACTTCCCGGGGCACGTTCAGAGGGATAATGTTCCCCATTCGCAGCACCTCGTGGATGACAGCGTTGGTGTAGGGCATGGACTCTCGAGCGGCTGTGCTTGGCTGTTGTGATTGGCCAAGCACCCTGTCAATCTCAGCTTGGACTTTTTCTGAAAAAAGCAGAGGTGGTACTATTAGTCTGTTTTTCCATAACTCTCCTTGAGCCTGGTTAAGTTAAGGAATGAAATAACCAGCATCAAAATGGCTATCTTAGGCTCTCCAGACTAGCTTCTCAGGGAGGTATGAGAGTGGGAAGTGGGCCCTGGTGTGAGACAAATTAAGTGGAAAACTCTTGCTCAACAACATTCCTGCTGCAAGTTCCTAAAGCTGTGTGAACCTCAGGTTCCTCTTATTAGTGAGGGTTGAACCAACATTCCCTTTAGGATTATTGAGACATAGATGAACTAATTTATGGAAGCATACTGACCTGGCCTAGGCCCATCCACTAATGAGCTCACCTTGGATTTCGGGGTTAAGGGCCATGTAGAGCAGCCCCCAGCGCAGGGCGGTTGAAGTTGTCTCTGTTCCAGCAAGAAAGAGGTCCAGGGTGCTGTAGATGAGATTTTCTTCACGGAAACTTGAAGCAGCATCGCCTTTATGCTAGAAAACAGAAGCGACTATTGGCTTATCCAGATGGTTCTTAGTTGCCACAACATAGGAGGCTTCATCCTAGTGAGAACATGGGAGGAGAGATTCCCCTAAGAGAAATGACTTTTCCTTTGACCATCTCAGCAGGCAGAGGCTTATTATTGCAGTATCATTAGCATCTTCCTGCTCCAAGTGCTGGGAGCTTTTGTCACCTTGGATGGATGAAAATTGAGAGAATCTTTTTACTTCCATATTTTGGGAGAATCTATTATTATATTGGAAATGTAATAATATTTGCATTCCAATATTAGCCACACCTTTCACTATATGTACAACTTGACCAAGTTACTAAACCTCTCAAACACTCTGTGTTCAGTATTCACTCCTCAGTTGGCATTATGAACTATGTGAGATGGAAATGTCATATAAGAAATCCTCAACAAATGTTTGCATTGATACCAGAAAGAATAAAATTAATTTCTCTAAAGTACAATTCTCGCAATTCCCCATTAACATCGTCCTGAGGTTAAACTTCTCTGATTCCAACAATCATTCCTCATGGCCCTCCAGCATCTTCACCACTTTCCTACGGGAGCTTAAATGTGTCCGTGTTCCTCTGCATGCCTGCACACCTTATAACAAGTGAAGTCTCCTCCTGTCAGGAGGAATCAATACTTCTATTAATGGTATAACAATAAGGTGAAATAAGAGAGGAGACAGAAAAAAATTCACCATTCTTTCAACTCTAAAAGCTGAAAATGAGTCAAAAATGATGACACTGATGCAGTGATGAGTATTAACCATAGGGCTTAATATGTTAAAGGACCTATATCCAATTTGGCCTTTTCCTGCATCTCACAAACAACAATTGAAAGTGCATGAAATAGGGAGGAGGGAGGAAGGCAAAAGTCCTCCACTTGAGACTAACCTTTGGCATCTGACTCAGCTTCACTTATACTCTGTGCTGGGGAACTAGGGAAGGGGTAGGGGACTGGACATCGGTAAAAGTAACAATATGACAATGCTTCTTTCCCTATTGTGTATAGGTCTTTCAGATATGGGTAGAGGACAGAAATAGACTATCAAAAGGCAGTATATGTGGGCTTTCCAAAGACCTCAAGCTGAATACTCTTAAACCAATGTCTTTATTTCGAATGTTATCATCAATTCTGAGCTAATGATATTCCTATACTCTGAAATAGTGTCTCCGTTTTTCCAACCTTGTGCTAGGCTGAATAATAACCCACAAAAATGTCCATGTCCTAATCTCTGGAAAGGGTAAATGTTTTTTGACAGATGGAATTTTGTAGATATCATGAAATGAAGGATCTTGATATGGATTATCCTAGCGCGCCCATTGTAATCAGAAGAGTATAAGAGGAGACAGGGAGCAAATTAAGAGAAGACACGAGGACAGTGGAAAAGAAGACATTACATCAATGGCTTTGAAGACAGAGGAAAAGGGCGTGAGTTCAGGGGTATAGACAGCCTCTAGATGCTGGAAAAGCGCATCAATGGATTCTGCCCTAGAGCCTCAAAAGAGCCAGCTTGCCCTGACCTTGACTTGATAAATGTTAGTTGTTTTAAGCCACCAAGTTTATAGTGATCTCTTACAGCAGCAATAAGATATTAGAATCACCTCATTTGCTCTCTAAGAACACTACTCAGGAAAACACTCAGGTTCCCTCACCTTTTCTATTTCCTGGAGATAAGCATCAATGAAGTCTCTTGCTTCAGCAGGATTCCAGTCTCTCTTGTGGTTTTCAATCATTTCGGCAACAAACATTTTCAGTTTCTCCAAATTATTAAAGAGTGCTTGGTGTGGACCCGGAAGGAAATTCATTATCCTTGGAAAGACATTGTAGAGCTGATGGAGAAAACAAAACAGTCATGGAGACAAGGAGGTGACCATTTTCTACTTTTGAAGACAAAGAAACCATTGTATCTCCATATGTATTTTCTTTGCTTATATTAATGCTTGGAATCACCCTTGTCTCATCTTCTCTGTCACACCCCTCTTCTTTCCCCTCTGGCAAAGCATTTCAGCACTCCATCCAAAAGAGAACCATTTTCAGACCACTTCTCAGTACTCCATGTGTTTGTCATTCTAGGACAAAGCCCCAACATTTCTTACCTAGGTGCTTTAAGGCCTCCCATCAATTTCCCTGATTCTTTCCTCAACCCCGTTCCCAGTCTGTTTTCCACTGAGCTGCAAGAGAGATCATTTCAGTTTAATCAGATCATTTCACTATTTATCTTTCAATCCTCCAATGACTTTCCATGACATTTAGAGAAATTCTACATCATTGTCCTGGCCTGGAACTCCACATGAGCTGGCCTCTTCCACGCCTGTGCCCTCTTCTGCTATCACTCGCTACCATCTTACTCGCTCTTAGTCTTTCTAGTCCAGCTCCATTGGTCTCTGTGACAACATCAAGAATGGCAACGTTTAGTCTTTTCCATCCACTATTCCTTCGATGAAGATTGGTCTTCCTCTGGAATTTGTATAATTCTACCCTTTTATTTCATTCAGGTTGGCTCTTGCTCAGAGATATCTTATTTGATAATCCTATAATGCAGTACTTCTGGAATCTCTTCCCATTCCCTTTTTTATATTTTTTCATGACATTTTCCTCTAATATGTGTGTATATATCTTTGTGCATGAAACACCTCTTTCTAGCTAGCTAGTTAGCTATGTTAAACATAGATATGTGTTTATCTATCTTACCATTATGATGTATTCTTCATACGGATAAGACATTTTTAATAAAATTAAGTGTATTTTGGATATACTTTCCCTAAAAATATCTGGTAGAAAACAGATAGCCCAACATAATGGAAAATTGCCTAGACTTAAAATGAAACATACATGCCTTTGAATACTAGCTCTACCGCTTTCTAGCTATAAGGCTTCAGGAATAATAATAATGACAATAATGAAGATGATGATGTAATTTGTCTGGGCTTAGTATAATCCGCTGCCATTGGGGCACCAGGGTTATTTTCCTTACTCAATCACATGAGGTCTATTCCACACTTAACACACAGCCAGTGGATCACTATGAGAATATGCTTAAGCATTCCCATATCTACTTGCCCATATTAGGATGCTCCATTTCATCTTTAAAGGGTTGTTGTAAAAATTGTTTGAAATAAAGTATATGGAATTGTCAATCATACTGCCTGAGCTATTTTGGGCCTCTAAAAAATGCTTATTACCCCCTGACTCACTGCCTCATCCAACCTTCTCAGGAATTTCTTTTCCCTGGGAATAGTCAACACATGCTCACTGAGGTCCCAGACTTCCTAAGTTCTGTCTTAATAGGAAGGAAGAAAATGGAATTACTGAATGGAGGGGTTACCATGATTAGAAGTGACAATAAGAAATGTTGTTCAAAAATAATACTGACAATAATAATCATAGTAGCTCATATTCATTATGTCCGTTTTCTGTGCCAGGATTCATGCTAACTGCTTTATCAGGTTAGGTGAGATGGGTTCATAAATCTCCAGGGAATGTTACTTTCAAAAACGATTACAAGTAAATCCTCCTTTACACACACAAGGGTTTACCCCAACACTTAGGGCTGATTTTCCCATAACAGTGCCTTCCAAATACACAAAAGGGGCTGAGAGGCCAAGCAGATGAGCAGAGCTTTTGACAGACTTACAACCCTAGCAGGATAAAAGGAGATGGCAGGGATTACCAAGGTCAGGGTGAGGGTTGAATCCCTTAAATCCATATCCTAGAAATTTAGAAAACTGGTAGGAACAAGTGTGGATGTGCATGGAAACAGACCAATGGTGGAAACCATTAAGGATTTTTACACACAGGTGTATATGCAGGAGAGATGAGTGGATGTGTCCACATGAACAATAAAACAGAAATGTTCATGGTAGCTTTATTCGTAACTTCCTCAAATTAGAAATCCCTCATATGTTCAATAAATCTGCAAGCATTATTCAAAAGAATAACAATCAGTGGCACCTGCATGCAGAGGAAAACTACACAGAGTAAATTAGAAGACCCAATAAATAAATTTCAAAACAATGAGCTGAGTTAGAGCCAGGCACAGAACCATACATCTGAGGGTCACAGAGGTGTGGGACTAGGGAGGGACATGGACAGAAGGGACTCAAAAGTGATGGCAGTATTCTGTTTTTTAAGGAAAAGAATGTAGTGTATACCTGTATGTCATGTAAAGTACTGTACTTTATACAAATGTTAGTAATGTTATTTATCAATAGTAAATACAATATTATAAAAAACATTAAAGTCAACAGATTGATTTCAAATAAGTTTGCACTGAAGTCAGTTTTAAAAAGTTATCTTTTAACTACAAAGGAAAGGAAGACCCCATCTAATCTGTGACAGACATTAACATATCTTTATGCAAGATAGGAAGTGACAATTGCCTCACCTGGCAGCACATTGATTTCTGCAGATTTAAGACCTCATCCAGCATCCTCAGCAGCTCCCGGAACGGAATATCCTGGTAGTCAAACCGCTCCCCGAAGGTAATGGAGCAAATAATATTGGAAACAGCATTGTTGATTGTGAGGTGAGGGTCAAAAGGCTTTCCTGGAGGAAGAAGAAGAGATGGAGCCTTCATATAGGATTGTTTCTATTTTACAGAGATCCTACTCTGTGTGACATATGACACACCGACTACAGAACCACCTCTGAAACTGTGACCCCAGGGTCTGACACTGGGCAAGTACTTAGTCAATGCATGGGAAGTCAAACTGATGACCAGGATTTAAAACCAATATGTTTACTACCCATCTTTGTCTTAATTCATGAGCCCCATGAGGACAGGTCATGGTTAGTTGTTCCCTGTTATCCCCTCAGCACTCTACACAATTCTGGGCTCAGGAAAGGCAGGTAGGCACTGATGAACATCTGGTTAGTGAACGTATGAGCCACAGTCCCTGCACCTATCCTATGACATGCTCACCGTTCTCCTCTCCTATCATCTGGATGAGGTAGGAGGCCTCCTCTTGAATGCGTTCCTCTAAGCTCTTCTTTCCTAAACCAAAGTTCCTAAGAGTTGTCAGGGCAAACCTTCTTTGTTCCTTCCATATGTGGCCACTGGACATGATCAAGCCTGGGAAAAGAAAGCCAACATTATGGAAAAAAGCCAACAAGACCCCTGATGTATCAGAAGGATGAAAAAGGGCTTTAAGGTGCTTGAAACTATTCAGAGAAGTAATTTCAAAGCAATTGATATAATGGATTGAATTTACTGATTGCTTGCAATGCTGGAGACATTAGCGTTTCTAATACATTCTAGGATTTAGTACTCACTCTCTGATATACTTCTATATATATCACAATTACCAAACTGCTGCTAAGTCGCTTCAGTTGTGTCCAACTCTGTGCGACCCCATAGATGGCAGCCTACCAGGCTCCCTCATCCCTGGGATTCTCCAGGCAAGAACACTGGAGTGGGTTGCCATTTCCTTCTCCAATGCATGAAAGAGAAAAGTGAAAGTGAAGTTGCTCAGTCGTGCCTGACTCTAGCGACCCCATGGACTGCAGCCCACCAGGCTCCTCCGTCCATGGGATTTTCCAGGCAAGAGTACTGGAGTGGGGTGCCATTACCAAACTACTACCCCAATTTTGCTGATGAGAAAATTGAGGCACAGGAGATAAAAGTATACTCTGCAAGGTCACAGAGTTGGAGCAGCAGAACAGGCATTCATTTTCAAGTCTGCCTGACTCTGATGCCCATGCTTTGACTACTTGTCACACACTATATTTAAGTATTTGTTATGTTACATACTAAGCATGCACTAATGGACTAGATAAAATCAAAACTCATAAGGAGAAAGTGCTTAAAGATCTTTAAAAGATGAATCACCTAAGAAAACAAAGAACTGTGAATGGTATGCAGAAAGAAAATTACAGGCAAAGGATAAAAAAATCCATTATGAGGTATGCAGAGAACTTCATTTATTTTATAACATAGGTGAGACCACTACCCTCTCAATTCTTCATTCCAGTATACTCTTCCACTCCTTCTAATATCTCCCTTTCACTTCCACCACCTTAGTGAAGTGGCCCTCCCTGCTGTTCAGTCCAGGATCCTTTTCAGCCTCATGATGATGTGTCAAAAGCATGAGATGCATTTTTCTTGAAACACTCTTTTCCAGTGGTGCCCAGGACACCACACTCTCCAGACTCTCTGCTAATTCTCTGACTTCACAGAAATCATCATACCTTCGGTTAACTTTCAGTTCAGTTGCTCAGTCATGGCCAACTCTTTCATGAATCGCAGCACACCAGGCCTCCCTGTCCATCACCAACTCTCGGAGTTCACCCAGACTCGCGTCCTTTGAGTCAGTGATGCCATCCAGCCATCTCATTCTCAGTCGTCCCCTTCTCCTCCTGCCCCCAATCCCTCCCAGCATCAAAGTCTTTTCCAGTGAGTCAACTCTTCGCATGAGGTGGCCAAAGTACTGGAGTTTCAGCTTTAGCATCAGTCCTTCCAAAGAAATCCCAGGGTTGATCTCCTTCAGAATGGACTGGTTGGATCTCCTTGCAGTCCAAGGGACTCTCAAGAGTCTTCTCCAACACCACAGTTCAAAAGCATCAATTCTTCGGCGCTCAGCCTTCACAGTCCAACTCTCACATCCATACATGACTACTGGAAAAACCATAGCCTTGACTAGACAGACTTTAGTTGGCAAAGTCTCTGCTTTTGAATTTGCTATCTAGGTCAGTCATAGCTTTCCTTCCAAGGAGTAAGCGTCTTTTAATTTCATGGCTGCAATCACCATCTTCAGTGATTTTGGAGCCCCCGAAAATAAAGTCTGACACTGTTTCCCCATCTTTATCTCCTATCAAATTTTGAAATGATGAACCTTTTCAAGCTTGGGTCAAAGCTTCTTCTCTTCTTACCCTTATCCTCCATTTCTACTAAATCTTATCAACTCCAAATATTTCAAATGACATCTACTGATGTGAACGTCTGTATCTGTGCCTCAGCTGCAGACATGTAACCAATTTTCTGCTTGACTCTCTTGGCTTCACACTCAGCATATTCATGACTGAGTTAATGATTTGCTCCATACAACTTGCCACCCAGGCCAATGAACACCTTGTTCTCCTCCACATCTTCCTTTTTTCCTTTACCTACCCATTTGGGTGTCTACCTCTATCTCCCTCCATCTAGGTCATCATGTCCTATTGAATATGCCTCCTGAATAGGTTAAATCAACTTGTCTTCACAGTCACTCCCCTAGTGTAACTACTGGACTGCCATTTCTTGCCACTTCCCTAGTTCAGGCCACCACCTCTTCTCCCTTAAAATTCTACAATAGCCTTTTGCTACTTTTATTCCATTCTTGACACTGAAGCTTAGAGAAGTCTTTAAAACTTACCATGTAAGTATGTTGATTCCTTTTACTATTTAAACATTCAGAAGCCTGCATTGTTATTAGGATAAAAAGCAATACCTTTAAACATGAACTATTTCTGGCCAAACTTAGCATCTTCATCTTCATTTAATTATCTCCATTTAAACTCTGTTCTTCCCACACTGGATACCTTTCAATTCCATAGTTCACTGTCCTTTTACTCATCTTAGAAACTTTTCATATTCGATTCCCTCTAGTGGATTGCTTCTTCATTTTATTACTTGTTATTTACTTATAATAGCTTTTCCTGAGTCTCAGGACCAGATTTGATACCCATACTAAGTGAACCCTGCTCTTATCTTCATAAAACCGAGGCATTAAATTTTAGCGTACTTGATACTGTCTCTCTTAATAGCATGTAAATTACACAAAAATCAAGAATTTTTTCTGTTCTACTCACTACTCTGCCACTGGTGCCTCTAGTCCTCGGTTCTCATGGCAGATAATCGAGTGAATGGATGTAGAATAATGGGTGAAATATTTCAAAGAGGGATTGAGAAATACCTGAAAAAATGGTGTTTTGTACAAGTATAGATTAAAGATTTTCATTTAGAATTTTGAAAATGGAAGTTTATTTAGTGACCATTCTAAGTACTCATGCCAAACTCTTTTAACATAGATAGAAGGCTTGAGATACCTTTGGGGCACAACCTTAATAATAGAGCATAAGGAACTGGAGGCAAGAAGGGATCACTTAATCAAAAGGAACAAGCTGATCCACATCCATTTTCTAGGGGAAGAGATCTGAGCGGGAAAGCAGAAAGAGAGCCCGAGGATGCATTGCCTTTTCTCTGCTTAAACAACACAACACATCACATCACTGACTTATGAGGATACTTATTTATCAAAGCATCTAGAGTGAGTTCATGCAGGTAATGTCGCTTCTCCCAAATCCCTGACATTAGGGCTGACTCTGCCAGGTGCTCTGAGGGGTGCCTTCAACAGGGAAACATGGGCACTCATGTTCCTTATGAGGAGCTTGGTCCCTGGGATTGTTGGAGATACTTTCCACAGACCATAAGAATATCAAACATACGCTAACCAATGTAAGAACTTACCTTTAGTGTTAAAGATATGCTCCTGGAGAGGCATTACAGGGCGGTTGGAAAAGTTTTCACCTTGGTGGACAAGCACTTCTTTAATTAAGGATAATCCAGTTATAAGAACAGAAGGAAATGTACCAAAATCCAAGCTAAAAACATTCCCGTATTTCTTCACATACTGAAAAATAGTAGAAGAGTCACAGTTATACATGCACATGTCTGTGTGTTCTGGAATGGAGGGTATGTAGAGCTGAGGGAGATTATATTGAGGGGAATCTGTGTGTGTGTGTGTGTGTGTGTGTGTATACCTTTGCTGTTGGAAATATTTATGCCTGTTTCCATTTCTCTTGCTGTTAACTGGACTTCAGTTCAATCCACTAGAGGATGTAGACATTCATTATAAATACTCATATATACGTTCATCTTACTTGGATTGAGTGAGCATATGTATCCTGAGAATAAGGCATAAGGATACAATAAAATAAGCAAGGTCTCTAACCTCAAGCATCCTAGAGTCTAGTGAAGTGAGAGAATTCAGCTCATGTGACTCACCAGAGAAGGCAGAGATAGTTTAGTGAATGTCCGGGGTAGAAAGCATGGACTTCATAGAAAATCATATCTGTTTAACCACAAGACAGTATCCCCTTCTTCAACAGGTTGTAGGTGACAAAAAATTCATTACAGGCCTAGGACCAGTCAGAGACAAGAACACACTAGCTGCAGCCATGTAAACTCTACGCTTGGCTAGCTGTGAGATCTCAGAAAAGTTTTTTCACTTTTTTTTTGGAGCCTCCACTCCCCCTGTATAAGAAGGAGAAAACGATTTTTCGCTTACAGTTTCTGGGAGGGGTAATTCCCTGGCTTGGACTTTCAGTGCCATGGATACAGGTTTAACCCTGGACTGGGAACTAAAATCTCACAAGCAGGGCAGTGTGCTCTCTACAGCCCCGAAAAAGGGGAAAGAAAATTTCTGTGAGGAAGAAAGAGAACAACAATGGGAAAGACAGTTTGTTTTCGATACTGCCAGACAGTCACTCTAGACTCTGGGGAATGAATGGGCTCCGTGAGCAAAGAAGCATAGGTGCAGTTGCTCAAGGGGGCAGACAGGACAAGAGTAAAGGGCTGATGTACAGGGGAAAGGCACTGGTGGTCAGAGATAGCCACATCCACTGGGTGCCACATTAACCACCTTTCACCTTTTGTCTCATTTCCCTCACACCACCGTATGACAGTGTGTACTCCCTACTAGGGAAGTTCAGTTCAGTTCAGTTGCTCAGTCATGTCCGACTCTTTGCGACCCCATGAATCGCAGCACGCCAGGCCTCCCTGTCCATCACCAACTCCTGGAGTTCACTCAGATTCACGTCCATCGAGTCAGGGATGCCATCCAGCCATCTCATCCTCGGTCGTCCCCTTCTCCTCCTGCCCCCAATCCCTCCCAGCATCAGAGTCTTTTCCAATGAGTCAGCTCTTCACATGAGGTGGCCAAAGTACTGGAGTTTCAGCTTTAGCATCATTCCTTCCAAAGAAATCCCAGGGCTGATCTCCTTCAGAATGGACTGGTTGGATCTCCTCGCAGTCCAAGGGACTCTCAAGTGTCTTCTCCAACACCACAGTTCAAAAGCATCAATTCTTCAGCGCTCAGCCTTCTTTACAGTCCAACTCTCACATCCATACATGACCACAGGAAAAACCATAGCCTTGACTAGACGGACTTTAGTTGGCAAAGTAATATCTCTGCTTTGGAATATGCTATCTAGGTTGGTCATAGCTTTTCTTCCAAGGAGTAAGCATCTTTTAATTTCATGGCTGCAGTCACCATCTGCAGTGATTTTGGAGCCCCAGAAATAAAGTCTGACCCTGTTTCCACTGTTTCCCCATCTATTTCCCATGAAGCTAGACCAAGTGTATCTTTTTTTGACTGCACACATTGCTGTGGGTCCTCAGTTCCCTGAAGAGGGATCGAACTCATGCCTCCTGCAGTGGAAGCGCATTTCTTAACCACTTGTCCATCCACCCTATGGCAGTACGGATACTATTTATGTTTTAGTAAGGAAAATGAGTCATGGAGAAGTAACTTAGCCAAAGTGCCAAAGATATTAAGGACTGGAGGTATTTGTAAGATTTAAAGACAAAGGCATAAAGCTGAAATAGCACTGGGAGCTTAGAGTTTACTGGATGTGACAGCAATAAACTGAGAATGAGCGTAATGGGGCAGGGAGAGGAGAGAAAGAGTGCGAGTGAAAGGAAGAGTGTCTGGGTGTGTCACACACAAACAAGGGTCCTGGGGCTGGGATAGGTTCCTGGAAAGAATACCTCTCACCTGTGTAGGGAGATGAGATACAAGGCTGGAAAGGTACTATGACCTAGACCAAGGATGCCTTAATGTCAAGTGAAACACTTTATACCTTGTTTTGTTTGCAATTAAAAATTGAATAGGAGAGGTAAGGTGAGTGCTTAGTACTTGGATTTTGAAGGCATACAAATCCCTTTGTATCCAGCTTCCACTGGTTATCTTCTATGTGATACTTGGTCAAGTTATTTAACTTCTCTCTGTCTCAGTTTCCAAATATATAAAATGAGGGCTCTTACAAATTTTCATCTTTAGGATTCTGGGGTTACTAATCATAATACTAAGGTTAATAATAAAATTATGTATTTTTTATTGATATATTTGGGAGTGTATTTTAGCAAAAGATTTCTTGTAAGATATTGACAAAGAAATGGAGGGGAAGTGGCCAGAGAGTGTATGAAGGGAGCCCATGCAGCAATCAGGCCAGACAAGTGATGCGTCATTTGCAATCAAAAATTTTTTGTTCTTGAATTGGTTACTATAAATGTTTGAAGAGAAGGGGAAGGAGGTAGATATATAAACTGAGCATCAACTGTATGCTAGGCACCCTGGCAGTAGGCTGATAATCCTAACTAATTTGTTTCTTATAACAACTCTATAATGTATGCCCAATTTTCAGAAAAAGAGGCACAGAGATATAGTGCATAGCTGATGGGCATAAAGTAGGACTGTTTCTAATTTGCTCTGTATGTCTCATCCTTAAAGAAAGCATGGACACATTCTCTCTCTCTTCTGCTGAGTGATGGAACTCCCTAAGGATTACCTGGTCACATTATTCCTCACTTAATTTCATGTGAATCCAATGGGATGTGAGTAGTGGTGATGTGTGCGTCTTCTGGGTCGTGTTCTTAAAGGAAAGTTGCTTCTCACCACCTCTCACTTTCCCCTTTCCATGGCACAGAACTTACACACAACTCTGTTGCAGGGCCAGAGCAACAAGACAGAAGCACTGTAGTTTTAGATGACCTTGTGGAGCAAAGCAGCCTTCCTATCCTGGTCTTCCTACCTACATCTCAACCTACTTGTGAGAGACAAATAAATTTCAATCTTTTTTACACCACTGTCTTTTGGAATCTTTTTGTTACAGCAACTCTATATAAACCCTTATAGTGGATTTAACCACCTTATCTACCATTTCCCCTTCTTAGTCCAATAAGAAATTTTTATTATTTACATAAATGTTTCTATAATAAGCCAGACAGCTATGGTAGAGAATGTTGAGAAAATGGGGGGAAAACTATGCTGAACAAATCAGCCAGTTTCTTCACTGCCTTCTTATTTTGTTTTAGCTCAAGTTGCTTCTCCAACTTAAAATCTCCTGTCCACTTTACTCCACAGAGCCACTTGTCTCTGTTCAAGTTCAGCCAAATTTATTTCAACATTCTAGGAGGGTATCCCCATAGATTCCCATCACAATGAACCCACCTAATGACATCTCATTTGGTTACCAAAAATTTATACCACACATTTCACCATATACTCTTCTTGTATTATACCTATCATATGATAAGCACTTCTTAAGTGTCTGTTGGATAAGTGCAACCCTGAACAAAATCAGTTATCTGCTAACTATATCATGAAAAGTCAAGTAACATAAGTAGAGACCAGATTAAGATTCAAGTCCTTCTTTGGCCATTTTCAGTGTTGAGTCACTTAGTTTTCAGTTTCCTCAGCCTTAAAATGGAGAAACAACCTCAGATGATACAATAAGCTGTGTATGCATAGCACATAAACTTTAGAGCAAACACTTAAGGCACCAATCAAAGAAACATGCTATAAACACTACAGTTAAATTAGAAAGGAATTCTTAAAAATGTTCAAGTGACCCACAAAAGACCAGAGAGGAGAAATAGAGGAACATAAACAAAGTGAAAAATAGAATGTGAATAGTAAAATGGCATACTTAAGTGTTCACACATCAAAGTGAAAGTCTCTCAGTCCTGTCCGACTCTTTGTGACTCCATGGACTATACGGTCCATGGAATTCTCCAGGCCAGAATCCTGGAGTAGGTAGCCTTTCCCTTCTCCAGGGGATCTTCCTGACCCAGGCATTGAACCAGGGTCTCCGGCATTGCAGGAGAATTCTTCACCAGCTGAGCTACCAGGGAATCCCTCAGACATCAAAAGTTATACTAAACACAAATGATCTAGATTCACCAATTAAAAGAGATATTGGCACAATGAAAAAATGACCGACCTATATGCTCTATATAAAAACTCATTTCAAGTATAATCATATAAATAGGTTAAAAGCGAAAGAATGGAGAAGCATATAGTATGCAAATCCTAATTAAAAGAAAGCTTGTGCGGCTCTATTATGTCAGATAACATTCAGGCAAAGAAAATCATCAGGGATAAAGAAGAACATGTAATAACTAAAGAGCCAATTCACCAAGATAACGTAACAATTTTACTATGCATGAGCCAAATAAAAAGAGCTGCGAAATATATAAAGTAAAACTATCAGGACTGATCTGACACATAGATAAACTTCTAATTATAGCTGGAAACTTTAACATGCCTCTCCTAATAATTGACAGAATTAGTAAATAAAAAGTCAACAAGGGTATGGAAGCATGAAACAGTGCGCTCGCCTCTTCAGGTCTGTCTGACATATAGCACAGAATTCTCCAACAGCAGCAGAAGCCGTTATTTCAAGTATGCATGGACTCTATTTTAGGTCATAAAACCAACCTGCACATATTTGTTCAAAGCTGAAATACAGTGTATGTCCTCTGACCCTAATGAATGCCGACTGTAAATCATTAACAGAAAGAAGTCAGGAAGATCTTCCAATACTTGGAAATTAAACAGCACAATTCTTAAAGAAAGGCACAGGTTTAGAATCTTAGCATCTTGGCTTTAAAATTCTATATACTCATCCTACCACTTAGTGCAACCAATTGGCTGTTTCTCCCAGAAAGTGATGAAGCCATCTCCATCTGAACTTGAGTTTGGAATACAGGCTTGTGTTGAAAGTGCTCCAGCAATTTCTAGGGAACTAGAACTATTCTTTTTTGAGCACCAACTATAACCTATTTTAACACTGAACATTCCTTTTATTTAATTATCACAACCACTTACCACAGTGTTGTCGGTCAGGAAGGTGCCTGTGCTGAGAGGCAGGGAGGCAGTTGATTCTTGAGACAGTGTTGAGTGATGAAGGGAATTTTAAGGAATTCAGAATGGCCACAGTTAGGGAGCCTTGATGGGAGGTGACTATAAAGTGGAAAGAGGCTACAAGAAGGGATCCATGTGGCTCCCTAAGGACTATGAGCTCTAGGAAGCAGCAGAAAGCACTAAGAAAATCTAGGCAGAGGATGACATTTTTAAATGAATCGTGAGAGTGGATTGCAGAGGGAGGAACCTGAAGCTGAGGAACTCTGTCCTTGTGTGGATGGAAGCAATGTAGTTGAAAAGTCATGAGGATTTAGGTAGGGATTGCTCAGTGGGTAGAGTCTACCTGCAGTGTAGGAGACAAAGGAGACTTGGGTTCGATCCCCTGAAGGGAATGGCAACCCACTCCAGTATTCTTGCCTGAAAAAAATCTCATGGACAGAGGACACTGGTGAGCTACAGTTTATGGGATTACAAAGAGTTGGACGTGACTGAGCGACTAAGCACATGCACATACATCCCCATTTTACATATGGAAAAGGGAGCCTCCAAGAGGGGAAGTATATAGCATTCACCCCTACCCCCACCAAGAATAAAATTATTGAAAAGACAAGTGATCATACTATAAAGAGAATGTCCCAGTAATACGTAACCAGACACAACGAAATGACTTTATTTTTCGAAATGACTTTAAAAACATGTGTCTGTCACACTCCAGACTCTAGTAAAAGAAACGGAAGAGACAAAGAGTCACTTGGTCAGTCGAAAAACATTTACTGAGCATATAGAGAGGATTCTGAACCATATTCAATCCAAGGATCCCTGACATGGAGAGCTGCCCAGAGGGCCGCCACCAGGGAGCTCAGGGCCTCCAGCATTACTGCGATGTCTGGTTGCAAATATTAAAGCTCCTGGCAGTATGTGAGGCTTCAGATGAGAGCTACAGTTCAATATTTACACTTTTTCCATCAGCTATATGGACCAAGAAACACTTTTCGTTTTGTACAATAAACCTGCAGCCCCTACCTCCCCCAAAGCGGATCGTGTCGGGACACTTAAAAAGTAAACAGTTAACAACAGTTCTGGAGAAGGCAATGGCATCCCACTCCAGTACTCTTGCCTGGAAAATCCCATGGACGGAGGAGCCTGGTGGGCTGCAGTCCATGGGGTCGCTAAGAGTCGGACACGACTGTGCGACTTCTCTTTCACTTTTCACTTTCCACTTTCGTGCATTGGAGAAGGAAATGACAACCCACTCCAGTGTTCTTTGCCTGGAGAATCCCAGGGACGGGGGAGCCTGGTGGGCTGCCGTCTATGGGGTCGCACAGAGTCGGACACACTGAAGCGACTTAGCAGCAGCAACAACAGTTCACCCCTAGAAAGCACAGCTGGAACCATTCCAGGCGACGGTGAGGAAAGAGAAGCTCAAAGCAGGATGTACCCGGTTCCCGACTGAATGCTCCAGAAGCCCCCATGCTCCGGCCCTCGGTACCCGGAAGGCCCTTGTCCTGCAGGTCAGGTCAGGACGCGGCCCTGACACCTTCGCCCGCTCCTACCTGCTGAAGCTTCAGGTGCCACTTCTCAGGGTCCAGCTGGAGCGAGTTGCCGACAAAGGGCAGGCCCGTGGGCCCTGGCGGGAAGTTCTTTGGACGCCGTCTTTTGGTGAAATCAACAAAGAGGAGAAAGGCGAGTGTCCCCAGCAGGACGGTGCCAGGACGGAGAGCCGCCCAGAGGGCCGCCGCCAGGGAGCTCAGGGCCTCCAGCATCACTGCGATGTCTGGTTTCGCTTCTGTGAGGGTCTGTGCGTCGGTGCTCTCAGCCCGGTTCCCAGGCCCCGCCCCATCCTACTGTCCCACCCCGCCCTTCCCTCCTCCCACCGCGGCTCTTCCCTTCCCGCAGCGCTCAGCTAAGGCCCACCCCTGGCTCCCTGTGGCGCCGGGTCCACCTTACCCCTCCTTGCCTTTCCCCAGGTCCTGCCTCCTCCTCCCTTCGCCCCAGCTTTCCCCCACCTGAGTCTGTTCTTCTCTGGGCTGGAGCCCAGCCTGCCTGCTACCCACTAGATGTCAGGCATGGGATTCCCTGGAGAACATACTTGGATCTGAGAAAAAGCTAGGCTGGGAGGTTTTTTGTGTCCACTGAAAGGATATTCACAACCTAAACATTGAGGGTTATGTTTTATTCCATGAGAAGTTTAGGACTTCAAGCTAGTTCAGTTCAGTTCAGTCGCTCAGTCATGTCCAACTCTTTGTGACCCCATGGACTGCAGCATGCCAGGCCTCCCTGTCCATCACCAGCTCCTGGAACTTGCTCATATCATGTCCATTGAGTAGGTGATGCCATCCAAGCATCTCATCCTCTGTCGTCCCCTTCTGCTCCTGCCTTTAATCTTTTCCAGCATCAGGGGCTTTTCCAAGGAGTCAGTTCTTCACATCAGGTGGCCAAAGTACTGGAGTTTCAGCTTCAGCATCAGTCCTTCCAATGAATACTCAGGACTGATTTCCTTTAGGATTGACTGGTTGGATCTCCTTGCAGTCCAAGGGACTCTCAAGTCTTCTCCAACATCACAGTTCAAAAGCATCAATTCTGTGGAGCTCAGCTTTCTTTATAGTCCAACTCTCACATCCATACATGACTACTGGAAAAACCATAGTCTGGACTAGATGGACCTTTGTCAGCAAAGTAATGTCGCTGCTTTTTAATATGCTGTCTAGGTTGGTCATAGCTTTTCTTCCAAGGAGCAAGCGTCTTTTAATTTCATGGCTGCAGTCATCAGCTAGGGCAGCAGCATTTCAAGTAACATAGAACTGCTCAGAGGAGTTGGTGGGGGGACAGGTAGTCTGAATGGCAAAAGACTATTGTTAATTAAAGTAAAACCAGATATCTCAAGTTAAGGAATTTAGCGCTTTTCTATATACAGTAAGATGTGAGTCTGGGCTCACTGAAATCATTCCTTTGATAGGCACCTCACCTATCTGGGGCCAGTATCCTGTGTCATCACATCCTGAGTTTTCTCTCAGCGCAACATAGGGAGTAGCTGCAGTCTGATGGCTCCTAGGTGGCAGGTATTCTTTCTTTCCTGAGTTCCCTCAAGGGTCATCAGCTCACCATCTGCAGTTACTGCAATCGCTGATGATTTTGACATACTGTGTTTACTAATACAACAGGAAATAGTCCATTTCTCATTTGTTGGTTTGTTTATTGTTTTGCTCTATTTAGAGAGCCTGTCATTCTGAGACCAAGGGGGCCCTAAGGTTTATGGTTTCATTGCATCTCAGAGAGCTCCATAGACACTTCAGCTTTGTGTTTTTCAGTCACCTTCTCACCAAAGGATTGGAGCCCAGCCTTTTGAACTTTGGAAAAACAACAGAACCAGACATTTCTTGTGAGGTACTCCGTAACAAGGGACTGAACTCTTCTCTTTATGTAAATTACTTCAGTGACAAAATTATGAGGATGCATTCTTTGTTCCATTTAGCAGTTAAGGAGAAGAAAACATCTTTTCAAACAAAGTTTGAAGGAATTTGTTGCTAACATCTTTTCAAACAAAGTTTGAAGGGATTTGTTGCTAGTAGACCTGCCTTAATAATGTTTAAGGTCTTCAGAAACAAAGATATATAGGTCAGAAACACAAATATAAATAAAGAACATTAGAGAAACAAGTAAAGCATATTGAATCTTACTTGCTTTTCCTTAATTGAGCTGATAATAAAAGTTTGTTCAAAAAAATAGCAACAATGTATTTGGTGATTTTAGCATATAGATAGGTGATATGAGAGATGAAATGTTGGTTGGACAGAAGGAAGGAATTAGGAAAATTCTGTTATAAGGTACTTGAACTTCTAATTAAGCAGTGTAGTATTATTTGAAGGTGGATTTGAATTAGTTGGAAATGTATATTGGGAACTATAGAGCAACCACTGAAGTTTTAAAAAAGAAACATAACTGTATGCTCAGACAGAAGAGAAAATGGATTTATACAAAATACTCAGTTAAAACCAAAGGAGAGAGAAAAAGAGTGAAAGACAAAAAAGAAACACATATCAAAAGCAATGAATAGAAAAAAAATGACTATGATAGATAATAATCTATATCAATAACCACATTAAATATTTATATTCTGAACATACTTGTTAAAAGACTGTCAGAGTCCATTAAAAAAAAAAAAGACTCCTTTCAGATGGTTCATTATTAAGATACAGAAACATGACTGATTTTTGTAGGTTTTGGATCCTGAGACTTTGCTGAATTCATTTATTATTTGCAACAGTTTTTGTATGTGTGTAATCATTAGAGTTTTCTATAGATATTAAGATGGGCTTCCCAGGTGGCACAGTGGTAAAGAATCGCCTGCCAACGTAGGAGATGCAAAGAGACCCAGGTCAGTCTCAGGGTCTGGATGATCTCCTGGAGAAAGAAATGGCAACCCATTCCAGTATTCTTGCCTGGAAAATTCCATGGACAGGAGAGCCTGGTGGACTTACTCCATGGGGTCACAAAGAATTGGACATGAGTGAGCATGCGTGTGCGCACACACACACACCCACACACACACACATTAAAATAATGTCATCTACACACAGAAATAGTTTTAGCCCAGCATCAGAAAGAACAAGATACTTAGGAATAAACTTAGCCAAGAAGGCAAAGGACTTTACATTGAAAATGTAAAATATTGCTGAGGAAAATTAAAGAAGATGCAGATAAATGGAAAGCTATCTCATGCTCGTGAACTAGAAGAGTTAATATTATTAAATTGCTCATGTTAGTCAATACAATTCCTGTCAAAATCCCGAAGGCATTTTTTATAGAAATAGAAAATATAATCCTAATATCTATATGAAATCACAAAGACTCTGAATAGTCAAAGCAACCTTGGACACCTCACACTTTTGTCTGTGAGCTGTCTATTTTAGATACCTGAGAGAAGTAGAATCATGTAATATTTGTCCTTCAATGGCTAGCTTGTTTCATTTAGTATAAAGTCCTCAATGGTCATCCATATCTAGAATTTGATAAGGTTTCTTTCTCCTTTATTACTGAAGAATATTTCATTGAATATATAGTACACATTTTCATTACTCATTCATTCATTAAAGAACATTTAGCTTATTTCCAACTCTTGGTTATTATGAATAATGGTGCTGTGAAATGAAAATTTCTCTCTTCAGTTTTCTGATTTCTATTCTTGTGGCTAAGTGCCCAGTAATAGCACCAGTGGTTCATAGGGAAGATCTATTTTTAATTGTAAAGAATCTCCATACTGTTTTCCATAGCGGCTGCACCACTTTACATTCTTACCAATGGTGCATAAGTCTCCCAGTTTGCCCACACTAGTGGGTTTCCAGGTACTGGAGGAAGGAGGAAATGAAAATTTTCTGTTCCATGGGAATAGAGTTTCAGCCATGTGAGATGGAAAATTTCTAGAGATCATGTGTGAAATGCTGTGGTTAGAGCTAACACTACTGTCCTATACACTTAGAAGTGAAAGTGTTAGTCACTCAGTCTTGTCTGACTCTTTGCGATTCTATGAACTGTAGCCTGCCTGGCTCCTCTGTCCATGGAATTCTCCAGGCAAGATACTGGAGTGGGTTGCCATTTCCTCCTCCAGGGCATCTTCCTGACCCGCAGATCAAACCTGAGTCTCCTGCACTGCAGAGTGATTGTTTACCATCTAAGCACCAGGGAAGTTAGGTCACTGGATTCAGAGTCCAGAATGCTAACCATTACAACATGGACCCCCACAGCTGGTGATTTAGTCTACATTTAAAATTTTATATATCAGGTAGATCTCCTGTTATTTGTTTTTGATCACACATACACAAACCTAACTGTATGTTGCCTAGAGCAGACTGATTTTAAATATGGAGACACAGATACATTGAAATTAAAGGGTTGGAGGAAGATATACCATGATAACACCAATCAAAGAAAACTGAAGTAGCTGTATTAATTGCTGATATCAGAACAAGGAAAACTTTCATAAACTGTAAAATTTATATCATTGAATGCATATAATAGGAAAGAATAAAAGACTAAAATAAACAATTTAATCTTCTAACTCATGATTCTAGAAAAAGAAGAGAAAATTAAATCCATAGAAAGCACAAGAAAATAAATAATAAAAATTAGAGCAGCAATGAATCAAAGGTCTATGCATAATGATAAAGGGTCAGTTCTCTAAGAGGACATAGCAATTTTATAATGTTTATATAACTAACAATGGAGTTTCAAAATACTTGCAGGCGAAATGATAGAACTTCAAGGGAAAATAGATGAATTTACCATTATACGTAGAGACTTGAGTATCCCTCTACCATCAAAGGACAGAAATAAGATGCAAAAAACCAGTAAGAGCAAAGTTGAACCATGCAGCATTATCTATTACCTGGATTCAATTAACCTTTATAGAATTCATAATCTAACAAGGGCAGCATGCATATTCTTCTCAGGCTCATGTAGGACATTCACCAAATAGGCCACATTCTAATACAAAATATATTTTATTAAATATCAATATAGAAGTCACACAAATTGTGCTTTCATAATAAAACAAAGTTAACTAGATATCAGTAAAAGAATAGTAGGTAGAAAACTGCAGACTACTTGGATATTGAACCACACACGTAAATAAACATGACTCAAAGAAGGAATCTCCAAAAAATAAAAAATCTTGAACAAATGAAAATATAACCTATCAAAATGTGTGGATTCAGTAAAATCAGTGCTTTGAGGAAAATTTATACCATTGAAGGCATATAGTAGGAAAGAATAAAAGACTAAACAATCGAATCTTCTATCTCATGATTCTAAAAAAGAAGTGAAAATTAAATCCAAAGAAAGCACAAGAAAATAAATAATAAAAATTAGAGCAGTAATGAATCAAAATGAAGATAGGTGAACAACAGACAACTGAACAAAAGCAAAAATTTTGTTTTTTAATTTCTTAAAAATTGGCAAATGTCTAGCCAAGTTAACCGAGAAAAGAGAGAAAGGATGTAAATTACTATGATAAATGAACAAACACCATCACTACTAATCTAATGGATATTATAAAAAAGGAATATCATGAATAACTCTATGCCCACACATTTGATAACCTACATGAAATGGGCCAATTCATTGAAAGACATAGTCTACAAAAACTCACATAAGAAGAAATAGAGATCTCAATAGGTCTATATCTATTAAAGAAAAAGTAAATCATTAATAAACTTTCAAAGGTGAAAGGGCAGATCCAGAAGTTTTCAAAGATGTATTCTACTGAACTTTAAGAAGTAAATCATAATAAGTTACTACAATCTTTTCCACAAAATCAATGCATAGAAAATATTAACTCAGCCCTTGAGACCAATGTTACACTGATTAAAAAACCAAACAAAGGTCTGAGGAGAAGGAAAAATCACTCTCATGAACATTGGTGCAAAAATTTTGTCAAGTGTTAGTAAATCAAATTCAGAGATGTATACAAGGTGGTATACACCATGATCAAGAGGGATTTTCTGCTAGGTATGCAAAGCGGATTCCATATTTGAAACTCAATTGATGTAACTTCATCACATCAACAGGCTAAAGAAAAATATGTGATTCCATCAATAGATTCTATCATTAGATGATACCACTCTAATGGCAGACATGGAAGAGGAACTAAACAGCATCTTGATGAATGTGAAAGTGGAGAGGGAAAACCCTGGCTTGAAACTCAACATTCAAAAAACGAAGATCATGACATCCAGTCCCATCACTTCGTGGAAGATATTTGGAGAAAAGCTGAAAACAGTGACAGATTTTATTTTCTTGGGCTCCAAAATTACTGAAAAATCAGTGACTAATAGCCATGAACTTAAGAGATGCTTACTCCTTGGAAGAAAAGCTATGACAGACCTAGACAACATATTTAAAAGCAGAGACATCACTTTGCTGACAGAGGTCCATATTGTGAAAGCTATAGTTTTTCCAGTAGTCATATATGCATGTGAGAATTGGACCAAAAAGAAGGCTGAGTGCCAAAGAATTGATGCTTTTGACCTGTGCTGTTTGAGCGTCCATTAGACAGCAAGGAGATTAAGCAGTCAATCCTAAAGGAAATCAACCCTGAATAATCATTGGAAGGACTGATGCTGAAACTGAACCTCCAATAATTTGGCAACCGGATGCAAAGAACTGACTCATTCGGCATGAATCTGAGCCAACTCTGGGTTATAGTGAAGGACAGGAAAGCCTGCAGTCCATGGGGAAGGGTTGTCACAAAGCATTGAACACTACTTATTGGCTGAAGAGCAAGTCAATCAATTCAGTTCAGTTCAGTTGATCAGTCGTGTTCAACTCTTTGAGACACCACGAATTGCAGCACGCCAGGCCTCCCGGTCTGTCACCAACTCCCAGAGGCCACACAAACCCATGTCCATTGTGTCAGTGAGCCATCCAACCATTTCATCCTCTGTCGTCCCCTTCTCCTCCTCCCCTCAATCTTTCCCAGCATCAGGGTCTTTTCGAATAAGTCAGCTCTCTGCATCAGGTGGCCAAAGTATTGGAGTTTCAGCTTCAACATCAGTCCCTCCAATGAACATGTAGGACTGATCTCCTTTAGGATGGACTGGTTGGATCTCCTAGCAGTCCAAGGGACTCTCAAGAGTCTTCTCCAACACCACAGTTCAAAAGCATCAACTCTTTGGTGCTCAGCATTCTTTATAGTCCAACTCTCACAACCATATATGACCATTGGAAAAACCATAGCCTTGACCTGATGGACTTTTGTTGGCAAAGTAATGTCTCTGCTTTTTAATATGCTGCCTAGTTTGGTCATAAACTCCTTCCAAGGAGTAAGCGTCTTTTAATTTCATGGCTGCAATCACCATCTGCAGTGATTTTGGAGCCCAGAAAAATAAAGTCAGCCACTGTTTCCAGTGTTCCCCATCTATTTCCCATGAAGTGATGGGACCGGATGCCATGATCTTCGTTTTCTGAATGTTGAGCTTTAAGCCAACTTTTTCATTCTTCTCTTCACTTTCATCAAGAGGCTCTTTAGTTCTTCTTCACTTTCTGCCATAAGGACCTGCATATCTGAGGTTACTGATATTTCTCCCAGCAATCTTGATCCCAGCTTGTGCTTCTTCCAGTCTAGCGTTTCTCATGATGTACTCTGCATAGAAGTTAAATAAGCAGGGTGACAATATACAGCCTTGATGTACTCCTTTTCCTATTTGGAACCAGTCTGTTGTTCCATGTCCAGTTCTAACTGTTGCTTCCTGACCTGCATACAGATTTCTCAAGAGGCAGGTCAGGTGGTCTGGTATTCCCATCTCTTGAAGAATTTTGCACAGTTTATTGTGATCCACACAGTCAAAGGCTTTGGCATAGTCAATAAAGCAGAAATAGATGTTTTTCTGGAACTCTCCTGCTTTTTCCATGATCCAGCAGATGTTGGCAATTTGATCTCTGGTTTCTCTGCCTTTTCTAAATCCAGCTTGAACTTCTAGAATTTCACAGTTCATGTATTGCTGAAGCCTGGCTTGGAGAATTTTGAGCATTACTTTACTAGCGTGTGAGATGAGTGCAATTGTGCGGTAGTTTGAGCATTGTTTTGCATTGCCTTTCTTTGGGATTGGAATGAAAACTGACCTTTTCCAGTCCTGTGGCCACCGCTAAGTTTTCCAAATTTGCTGGAATATTGAGTGCAACACTTTCACAGCATCATCTTTTCGGATTTGAAAGAGCTCAACTGGAATTTCATCACCACTAGCTTTGTTCATAGTGATGCTTCCTAAGGCCCACTTGACGTCACATTCCAGGATATCTGGCTCTAGGCGAGTGATCACATCATTGTGATTATCTGAGTCGTGAAGATCTTTTTTGTACAGTTCTGTGTATTTTTGCCACTTCTTAGTATCTTCTGCTTCTATTAGGTCCATACCATTTCTGTCCTTTATTGAGCCCATTGTTGCATGAAATGTTCCCTTGGTATCTCTAATTTTCTTAAACAGATCTCTAGTCTTTCCTATTCTATTGTTTTCCTCTATTTCTTTTCATTGATCACTGAGGAAGGCTTTTTTTTTTTTTATCTCTCCTTGCTATTCTTTGGAACTCTGCATTCAAATGGGTATATCTTTCCTTTTCTCCTTTGCTTTTCACTTCTCTTCTTTTCACAGCTATTTGTAAGACCACCTCAGGCAGCCATTTTGCTTTTTTGCTTTTCTTTTTCTTGGGGATGATCTTGATTCCTGTCTCCTATTCAGTGTCATGAACCTCCGTCCATAGTTCATCAGGCACTCTATCAGATCTAGTCCCTTAAATCTATTTCTCACTTCCACTGTATAGTCATAAGGGATTTGATTTAGGTCATGCCTGAATGGTCTAGTGGTTTTCTCCATTTTCTTCAATTTCAGTCTGAATTTGGCAATAAAGAGTTCATAATCTGAGCCACAGTCAGCTCCTGGTCTTGTTTTTGCTGACTGTACACAGCTTCTCCATCTTTGGCTGCAAAGAATACAATCAATCTGATTTCAGTGTTGAGCATCTGGTGATGTCCATATGTAGATTCTTCTCTTGTGTTGTTGGAAGAGGGTGTTTGCTATGACCAATGCGTTCTCTTGGCAGAACTCTATTAGCCTTTGCCCTGCTTCATTCTGTACTCCAAGGCCAAATTTGCCTGTTACTCCAGGTGTGTCTTGACTTCTTGCTTTTGCATTCCAGTCCCCTATAATGAAAAGGACATCTTTTTAGGGTGTTAGTTCTAGAAGGTCTTGTTGGTCTTCATACTATACTATACTAAGTCACTTCAGTTGTGTCCAACTTTGTGTGACCCCGTAGACGGCAGCCCACCAGGCTCCCCCATTCCTGGGATTCTCCAGGCAAGAACACTGGAGTGGGTTGCCATTTCCTTTTCCAATGCATGAAAGTGAAAAGTGAAAGTGAAGTCACTCAGTTGCGTCCGACTCTTAGCGACCCCATGGACTGCAGCCTACCAGACCCCTCCATCCATGGGATTTTCCAGGCAAGAGGACTGGAGTGGGATGCCATCACCTTCTCCAGTCTTCACAGAACTGTTCAACTTCAGCTTCTTCAGCATTACTCTTCAGGGCATAGACTTGGAATATCGTGATATTGAATGGTTTGCCATGGAAACGAACAGAGGTCATTCTGTCCTTTTTGAGATTGCATCCAAGTACTGCATTTTGGACTCTTTTGTTGACTATGATGGCTACTCCATTTCTTCTAAAGAATTCCTGCCCACAGCAGTAGATATAATGGTCATCTGAGTTAAATTCACCCATTCCAGTTCATCTTAGTTCTCTGATTCCTAGAGTGTCGACGTTCACTCTTGACTTCTCCTATTTGACCACTTCCAATTTGCCTTGATTCATGGACCTAACATTCCAGGTTCCTATGCAATATTGCTCTTTACAGCATCGAACCTTGCTTCTATCACCAGTCCCATTCACAACTGGGTGCTGCTTTTACTTTGGCTCCATCCCTTTATTTTTTCTGGGGTTATTTCTCCACTGATTTCCACTAGCATATTGGGCACCTACTGACCTGGGGAGTTCATCTTTCAGTGTCCTATCTTTTTGCCTTTCATACTGTTCATAGGGTCAATAGATGCAGCAAGTCAATGGATGCAGAAAAAGTATTTGACAAATTCCAACATACATTCATGATAAAACCTCTTAGCAAATGAAGAATAGAGGGAAACTTCCTCAACTTAGAAAAAAATATCTACAAAAAACTCATGGTTAGATTCCTGTGTCAGGCAGATTACCTGGAGAAGGAAATGGCAAGCCACTCCAGTATTCCTGCCTGGAAAATCCCATGGACAGAGGAGCCTGGTGGGCTACAGTCCATGGAGTCACAAGACACAGCTTAGCGACTAAAGTAGCACCACCAACATCATAGTCAAATCTGAGTAGCCAGGTGTTTTCTCCATAAGATCAGTAAAAAGATATGATGGCCTCTTTCACCACCTTATTCAACATTGTACCTGTAGTCCTAGCTAATACACTGTGACAAAGACAAGGAAACAACAGCTATATTTAGAATACAAAGAAAGAAACAAAATGTCTATGTGGAGAATTACGAAGAATTAACAAAATGTCTCCTGGAAATAGTGAGCAATGATAGCAAGGTTGTAAGATAGAATATTGGATTATACTATAAAAGTATTACTTAAAAAAAGGATTAACAGAAAAGTTAATTTATTTCTTAAGTATCAGCAATGAATAATTGGAGTTTGTAATTAAAAACTTACTATTCAATGCAAAATATTAAGAATAGGAGAAGAATCTATGAGAACTAGTGAAAGGGTATATGGGAACTTTTTACTTTTCACTTGTTTTTTTTCTGCAAATTTGTAAAACAAAATTGACAATCTGATTCTAAAGTTTATTTAGAAATGCAAAGACCCAGAATAGTAAACACAAAATTGAAGGAGAAGAACAACACTGGGGGACTGACACCACCTGACTTCAAGACTTCCTATAAAGCTGCATATGTCAGGGCATGTGGTACTGGTGGAAGAATAGACACATAGATCATTAGCAAAGAATAAAACCCCCAGAAATAGACTCAGAAAAATATAGTCCTTTGACAAAGGAGCAAATGCAGTTCAATGGAAAAAGGGTAATATTCATAACAAGTGGTGCTGGAACAACTGGATGTGCAAATGAAAATGAATCTTGACACATACCTTACACTTTTCAAAAAGTTGACTCAAAATGGATCACAGACTTATGTGTAAAATTAAAATCAGAAACTCCTAGGAGATAACATAGGAAAATATTGAGATGACATCCAGCACTTGTCAATGATTTTTGATAATACAAAATGCATGTTCTGTGAAACAAATAAATAATTTAGACTTTATTAAGATTTAAAAAATACTACTTATCTGCAAGTGCATTTTTGAATATTAAAGTGAGTGTATGCCATATTTCCTTCAGAGCATAACTTTTCAGATAACTGTGGTTAAGAACTCCATTTCCTGTGGTCTATAGGAAGGACACTATTTGCTCTGTGAACCCAGTGAGGAAGAGATCAAATGACATATAAAAAGGGTATAGAAATAACTAGAGGCTAAGTCTGAAAAAGTATTCACTTCAGTATAGTCAGTTCAGTCACTCATATCCGACTCATTGTGACCGCATGAACTGCAGCACGCCAGGCCTCCCTGTCCATCACCAACTCCTGGAGGTCACTTAAACTCACGTCCATCAAGTCAGTGATGCCATCCAGCCATCTCATCCTCAGTCGTCCCCTTTTCCTCCTGCCCCCGATCCCTCCCAGCATCAGAGTCTTTTCCAATGAGTCAACTCTTCGCATGAGGTGGCCAAAGTACTGGAGCTTCAGCTTTAGCATCATTCCTTCCAAAGAACCCAGGGCTGATCTCCTTTAGAATGGACTGGTTGGATCTCCTTGCAGTCCAAGGGACTCTCAAGTTAAAAAGCACAATTAAAAGCACCACAGTTAAAAAGCATCAATTCTTCGGTGCTCAGCTTTCTTCACAGTCCAACTCTCACATCCATACATGACCACTGAAAAACCATAGCCTTGACTAGACAGACCTTTGTTGGCAAAGCAATGTGTCTGCTTTTCAATATGCTATCTAGGTCAGTCATAGCTTTCCTTCCAAGGAATAAGCGTCTTTTAATGTCATGGTTGCAGTCACCATCTGCAGTGACTTTTGAGCCCCTCAAAATAAAGTCTGACACTGTTTCTACTGTTTCTCCATTTATTTCCCATGAAGTGATGGGACCAGATGCCATGATCTTCGTTTTCTGAGTGTTGAACTTTAAGCCAACTTTTTCACCCTCCTCTTTCACTTTCATCAAGAGGCTTTTTAGTTCCTCTTCACTTTCTGCCATAAGGGGGGTGTCATCTGCATATCTGAGGTTATTGATATTTCTCCTAGCAATCTTGATTCCAGCTTGTGCTTCTTCCAGCCCAGCGTTTCTCATGATGTATTCTGCATAGAAGTTAAATAAGCAGGGTGACAATATACAGCCTTGACGTACTCCTTTTCCTATTTGCAGCCAGTCTGTTGTTCCATGTCCAGTTCTAACTGTTGCTTCCTGACCTATATGGTTTCTCAAGAGGCAGATCAGGTGGTCTGGTAGAAAGTATTACAGCATTATAATTACACTTTATTTACTTTTAAAATTTATTTATTTATTTATTTTCCCTCCCCATCCCATCCTCTCTGGGTTGATACAGAGCCCCTGTTCGAGTTTTCTGAGTCATACAGTAAATTCCCATTGGCTATCTATTTTACATAATGTAATGTAAGTTTCCATGTTACTCTTTCCATACATCTCACCCTCTTCTCCCCTCTCCCCATGCCTGTAAGTCTATTCTCTATGTCTGTTTTTCCATTGCCTCCCTGTAAATATATTCTTCAGTACCATTTTTCTAGATTCTGTATATATGTGTTAGAATACGATATTTATCTTTCTCTTTCTGACTCACTTCACTCTGTATAATAGGTTCTAGGTTCATCCACCTCATCAGAACTGACTCAAACGTGTTCCTTTCTATGGCTGAGTAATATTCCATGGTGTATATGTACCACAGTTTTTTACCCATTCATCTGTCAATGGCCATCTAGGTGCTTCCATGTTCTAGCTAGTGTAAATTATGCTGCAATGAACAATGGGATACAGGTGTCTTTTTCAACTTTGATTTCCTCAAGGTATATGCCCAGGAGTAGGATTGCTGGGTCATGGTGGTTTTACTCCTAGTTTTTTTTTTAAGGAATCTCCACATGGTCTTCCATAGTGGATATATCAATTTACATTCCTACCAACAATGCAAGAGTGTTCCCTTTTCTCCACACTCTCTTCAGCAATTATTGTTTGTAGACTTTTTGTTGATGGCCATTCTGACTGGTGTGAGGTGATATCTCATTGTGGATTTGATTTGCATTTCTCTAATAATCAGCGATGTTGAGCATCTTTTCATGTGTTTGTTAGCCATCTGTATGTCTTCTTTGGAGAAATGTCTGTTTTGATATTTTTCCCACTTTTTGTTTGGGTTGTTCATTTGTCTGGCTTTGAGTTATATGACCTGCTTGTATATTTTGGAAATTAATTCTTTGTCAGCTGCTTCATTTGCTATTATTTTCTCCCATTCTGAGGATTGTCTTTTCACCTTGCTTATAGTTTCCTTTGCTGTGCAAAAGTTTTAAATTTAATCAGGTCCCACTTGTTTACTTTTGTTTTTATTTCAGTTACTCTAGGAGGTGGGTCCTAGAGGATCTTGCTTTGATTTATGTCATTGAGTGTTCCGCCTATGTTTTCCTCTAAGAGTTTTATAGTTTCTGGTATTACATTTAGGTCCTTAATCCATTTTGAGTTTATCTTGGTGTATGGTGTTAGGAAGTGTTCTGATTTCATTCTTTTGCACGTAGCTGTCCAGTTTTCCCAGCACCATTTATTGAAGAGGCTGTCTTTGCCCCATTGTATATTCTTGCCTCCTTTGTCAAAAATAAGGTACCCATAGGTGCATGGGTTTATTTCTGGGCTTTTGATCTTGTTGCATTGGTCTATATTTCTGTTTTTGTGCCAGTACCATACTGTCTTGATGACTGTAGATTTGTAGTATAATATGAAGTCAAGAAGGTTGATTTCTCCAGCTCCATTCTTCCTTCAGTCTTTCTCAAGAGTGCTTTGGCTATTCGGGGTCTTTTGTGTTTCCATATGAATTGTGAAATTTTTTGTTCTAGTTCTGTGAAAAATGGCATTGGTAGTTTGATAGGGATTGCATTGAATCTGTAGATTGCATTTGGTAGTATAGACATTTTCACAATATTGATTCTTCCTACCTAGGAAAATGGAATATCTCTCCATCTGTTTATGTCATCTTTGATTTCTTTCATTAGTGTCTTATAATTTTCTGTGTACAGTTCTTTTGTCTCCTTAGGTAAGTTTATTCCTAGATATTTAATTGTTTTTGTTGCAATGGTGAGTGGCATTGATTCCTTAATTTCTCTTTCTGATTTTTCATGTTATTATATAGAAATGCAAGTGATTTCTGTGTATTGGTTTTGTATCCTGCAACTTTGCTAAATTCACTGATTAGCTCTAGTAATTTTCTGATACTATCTTTAAGGGTTTCTATGTACAATATCATGTCATCTGCAAACAGTGAGAGCTTGACTTCTTCTTTTCCAATCTAGATTCCTTTTATTTCTTCTTCTTCTCTGATTGGTGTAGCTAGGACTTCCAGAACTATGATGATTAATAGTGGTGGAAGTGAACACCATTGTCTTGTTCCTGATCTTAGGGGGACTGCTTTCATTCTTTCACCATTAAGAATAATGTTTGCTGTAGGCATATTATATATGGCCTTTACTATGATGAGGTAGGTTCCTTTTATGCCCATTTTTTGAAGAGTTTTAATCATAAATGGGTGCTGAATTTTGTCAAAGGTTTTTTTCTGCATCTTTTGAGATGATCATATTGTTTTACCTTTCAATTTGTTAATATGATGTATCACATCAATTGATTTGTGTATATTGAAGAATCTTTGCATTCCTGGAATAAACCCAACTTGATCATGATGTGTAAGCTTTTTGATATGTTGCTGAATTCTGTTTGCTAAAATTTTGTTGAGGATTTTTGCATCTATGTTCATCAGTGATATTGGCCTGTGGTTTTCTTTATTGTGTGTTGTCTTTGTCTGGTTTTGGTATCAGGGTGATGGGGGCCTCATAGAATGAGTTTGGAAGTGTTCCTTTCTCTGCAATTTTTTGGAAAGAGTTTTAGAAGGACAGGCACTAGGTCTTCTCTAAATGTTTGATAGAATTCTCCTGTGAAGCCATCTGGTCCTGGACTTCTGTTTGGGGGGAGATTTTTTATCACAGCTTCAATTTCAGTGCTTGTAATTGGGTTGTTCATAATTTCTATTTTTTGCTGGTTTAGTCTTGGAAGACTGAACTTTTCTAAGAATCTGTCCATTTCTTCCAGGTTATCTATTTTATTGCCATAGAGTTGTTCATAATAGTCTTTTCTAATCTTTTGTATTTCTCAATTGTCTGTTGTAACCTCTCCTTTTTCATTTCTAATTTTGTTGATTTGATTCTTCTCTTTTTCTTGATGAGTCTGCCTAGTCAATTTTGTTTATCTTCTCAAATAACCAGATTTTAGTTTTAATAATCTTTACTATTGTTTCTTTCATTTCTTTTTCATTTATTTCTGCTCCGATTTTTATGATTTCGTTCCTAAATTTATTTTAACTAGATAATTGCTTTACAATGTTGTGTTGGTTTATGTCAGACAACATGTATCAGCTATGATTAAACATATATCCTCTCCCTCTTGAGCCTCCCTCCTGCACCCTGGCATCCCACCCCTCTAGGGTTGTAACAGAGCACTGGCTGAGCTCCCTGTGCTATACAGCATCTTCCCAGTAACTATCTATTTTACACATGGTAGTGTATATATATTAATGCTACTCTCAGTTTGTTCCACTCTTCCCTTCCACAACTGTGTCCTCAAGTCTGTTCACTACATCTATGTCTCTATTCCTGTCCTGCAAATATGTATATACACACCATTTTTATAGATTACATATATATGCATTAATATACAATATTTGTTTTTCTCTTTGTGATTTACTGCACTCTGTATAACAGCCTTCAGATTCATCCACCTCATTTCAATGGAATCAAATTACTCCTTTTATGTCTGAGAAGAGGAACTAAAAAGCCTCTTGATGAAAGTGAAAGAGGAGAGCGAAAAAGTTGGCTTAAAGCTCAACAATCAGAAAACGAAGATCATGGCATCTGGTCCCATCACTTCATGGCAAATAGATGGGGAAACGGTGGAAACAGTGTCAGACTTTACTTTGGGGGGCTCCAAAATCACTGCTAATGGTGACTGCAGCCATGAAATTAAAAGACGCTTACTCTTTGAAAGAAAAGTTATGACCAACCTAGATAGCATATTAAAAAGCAGAGACATTACTTTGCCAACAAAGGTCCATCTGGTTAAGGCTATGGTTTTTCCAGTGGTCATGTATGGATGTGAGAGTCGGACTGTGAAGAAAGCTGAGCACCGAAGAATTGATGCTTTTGAACTGTAGTGTTGGAGAAGATGTTTGAGAGTCCCTTGGACTGCAAGGAGATCCAACCTGTCCATTCTAAAGGAGATCAGCTCTGGGTGTTCTTTGAAAGGAATGATGCTAAAGCTGAAACTCCAGTTCTTTGGCCACCTCATGTGAAGAGTTGACTCATTGGAAAAGACTCTGATGATGGGAGGGATTGGGAGCAGGAGGAAAAGGGGACGACAGAGGGTGAGATGGCTGGATGGCAGCACCGACTCAATGCACTTGAGTCTGAGTGACCTCTGGGAGTTGGTGATGGACAGGGAGGCCTGGCGTGCTACAGTTCATGGGGTCGCAAAGAGTTGGACACGACAGAGTGACTGAACTGAACTGAATATTCCATTGTATAGATGTACCGCAACTTCTTTACCATTCTTCTGTTGATGGACATCTAGATTGTTTCCATGGCCTGGCTATTGTAAATAGTGTTGCAGTGAACATTATGGTACATGTATCTTATTGAATTATGTTTTTTTCAGGGTATATGCCCAGGAGTGGTATTGCTAGGTTATTGTTGCTGTTCAGTCACTAAGTCTTGTCTGACTCTTTGCAACCCCTTGGACTGTAGCATATCAGGTTTTCCTGTCCTTTGCTATCTCCCAGAATTTTCTCAAACTCATATCCATTGAGTCGATGATGCCATCCAACCTTTTCATCCTCTGTCACCCCCTTCTCCTGCCCACAGTCTTTCCCACCATCAGGGTCTTTTCCAGGGAATCAGCTCTTCACATCATGTGGCCAAAGTATTGGAGCTTCAGCTTCATGATCAGTCCTTCCAATGAATATTCAGGATTGATTTCCTTTAGGATGGACTAAAGGAAATCCTTTGGTCAGACTAAAGGAGATCCTTTTTGATTTCCTTGCTGTCCAACAGATTCTCAAGAGTCTTCACCAGCACTGCAGTCCTAAAGAATCAACTCTTCAGTGCTCAGCCTTTTTTATGATCCAATTCTCAAATCTGTACATGACTACTGAAAAAAGCATAGCTTTGACTATATGAATATTTGTTGGCAAAATGATGTCTCTGCTTCTTAATATACCATCTAGGTTTATCATAGCTTTTCTTCCTAGGAGCAAGCATCTTTTAATTTCATGGCTGCAGTCACCATCTTCAGTAATTTTGGAGCCCAAGAAAATGAAGTCTGTCACTGTTTCCATTTTCCCCTTGTCTATTTGCCATGAAGTGATGGAACTGGACGCCATGATCTTAGTGTTTCAAATGTTGAGTTTTAAGTCATAAGGTAGTTTTATTCCTAGTCCTCCCCCCCCTACTAAGGAATCTCCATATTGTTCTCCTTAGTGGTTGTATTAATTTACATTCCCACCAGCCATGCCAGAGTGTTCCCTTTTTTCCACACCCTCTCCAGCATTTATTGTTTGTAGATTTTTTTGATGATGGCCATTCTGACCAGTGTTAGTTGATACCTCATTGTAGTTTTGATTTGCATTTCTATAGTAATAGGCAATGTTGAGCATTATTTTCATGTGTTTATTTGCCATTTGTGTGTCTTCTTAGGAGAAATGTCTGCTTAGGTCTTCTGTCCATTTTTTGATTGGATTGTTTGTTTCCCTGATATTGGGTTGCCTGAGCTGCTTGTATATTTTGGAGATTAATCCTTTGTCAGTTGCTTCATTTGTAATCATTTTCTCCCATTCTGAGGGTTGTCTTTCATCTTATTTATAACTTCCTTTATTGTGCAAAGGCTTACAGGTTTAATTAGGTCAATTTGTTTACTTTTGTTTCTATTTCCATTACTCTATGAGGTAGGTCAAAGAGGATCTTGCTGCTCTTTATATCAAAGAGTGTTCTGTTTTCCTCTAGGAATTTCATAATTTCTGTCCTTAAATTTAGATCTTTAATTCACTTTGAATTTATTTTTGTGTATGGTGTTAGTACGTGTTCTACTTCCATCCTTTTACATGTAGCTGTACAGTTTAACTAGCACCACTTACTAAAGAACCTGCCTTTTCTCTGTTGTATATTCTTGCCTCCTTTGTCAAAGATAAGTTGCCCATAAGTATGTGGATTTATCTCTGAGCATTCTATCCTGTTCACAGAGGTACATTTCTATTTTCATGCCACAGTATCTTGATGACTGTAGTTTTGTAGGATAGCCTAAAGTCATGGAACCTGATTGCTCCAGCTCAATTTTTCTTTCTCAAAATTGCTTTGGGTATTTGGAGTCTTCTACGTTTCCACACAAATGGTAAAATTGTTTTCTAGTTCTGTGGAAAATGCCATTGGTAATTTGATAGGGATTGCTTTGAATCTGTAGATTGCTTTGGGTAGTATAGTCATTTTCACAATATTGATTCTTTCAACCCAAGAACATGCTATATCTTTCCATCTGTTTATGTCATCACTGATTTCTTTCATCAATGTCTTATAATTTTCAGCATACAGGTCTTTCTTCTCCTTAGGTTTATTCCTAGGTATTTTATTATTTTTGTTGAAAAGGTAATTGGGATTGTTTCCTCAATTTCTCTTTCTGATTTTTCATTTTTAGTGTATAAGAATGCAAGGGATTTCTGTGTGTTAATTTTGTATCCTGCAGTGTTACTAAATTCATTGATTAGTTCTAGTAATTTTCTGATGGCATCTTTAGGGTTTTCTTTGTATAGCATCATGTCATCTTCAACCAGTTAGAGTTTTACTTCTTTTTCAATCTGTATTCATTTTATATCTTTTTCTTCTCTGATTCCTATGGCTAGAGCTTCTGAATCTATACTTAATAATAGTGGTGAGAGTGGGCAACCTTGTCTTATTCCTGATCTTAGAGGAAATGCTTTCAGTTTTTCACCTTTGAGAATAATGTTTGCTGTAGGTTTATCATATAGGGACTTTATTATGTTGAGGTAGGTTCCTTCTATGCCCATATTCTGGAGAGTTTTTATCATAAGTGAATGTTGAATTTTGTCAAATGCTTTTTCTGCATCTGTTGAAATTATTATATGGTTTTATCATTCAGTTTCTTAATATGGTGTATCACATTGATTGATTTTTATATTTTGAAGAATGTAGGGAACAAGGTATAAGGAAGGTTGAGAAGTGCTTGCAAACGAGACTCTCAACCAGGGCTGAACATTCTTGCAAATGAGATGTTCAGCTAAGAATCCTCTGTTTGTTCCCATGGGAAAAGAACATTTCTTGCACACAAGGATGTTTCTCTGATTCCTCAAAAGGAACAGACCCAGGGACAAAACGGATTCTAAGTTGATAAGGAAGTTCCCCAAAACAAAGTCTTAGCTACAGTAAATAAGTCAAGGTAAAGGTTATCTTGCCCTGCACCTGCGCACTGTATAGTCTCTGAATCATAGTGCTTGGCAACTTGCCCTGTAGGTTGTTGTGCAAGGGATATAAAATAAAGCAGCTGTAAGAAGCAAGTGTTAAAATATAAAGATTCAAACCACTCTGCAGTGTTGGTGTTTCATTCCGTCGCCAACAAAGAATCCTTGCATCTCTGGGATAAACCCCACTTGATCACGGTATATGATCCTTTTAATGTGTTGTTGGATTCTGTTTGCTAATATTTTATTGAGGATTTTTGACATATGTTTATCCGTGATATTGGCCTGTACTTTTTTTTTTTTTTTGGTGGTATCATTGTCTTGTTTTGTTATCAGGGTGATCATGACCTCATATTAATTGAATGAGTTTGGGAGTATTCCTCCCTCTGCAATTTTTTGTAAAAGTTTGAGCAGAATATATGTTAGCTGTTCTCTAAACATTTGATAGAATTTGCCTGTGAAGTGATCTGGCCTTGTGTTTTTGTCTTCTGGAAGATTTTTTATTGCAGTTTCAATTCCAGTGCTTGTGATTGGTCTCTATATAATTTCTATTTCTTTCTGGTTCATACTTGGTGGGTTGTACGTTTCTAAGAGTACAACTGCACTTTAGTGTATTATATGCAAAGTAAACTGTAACTTGATTTAATATAGATATATTACATATATATTCATACCACAAAAATGTGTATATAATATATAATTTAAATCTAATATATATAATATATATAAATATTTAATATATTAAACAAAATATGTTAAATATGAACCATAAGGGGCTCCCTGGAAGACTGACTTGAATCCTTTACAAGAACTTTCACTTTTCACTTTCATGCATTGGAGAAAGCAATGGCAACCCACTCCAGTGTTCTTGCCTGGAGGATCCCAGGGACCAGGGAGCCTGGTGGGCTGCTGTGTATGGGGTCGCACAGAGTTGGACATGACTGAAGTGATTTAGCAGCAGCAGCAGCAGCAGCAACATAGTAGTGTCATCTTGCTAAGAAGAGAAAATACCTTGGAATTTGGGATAACTGACATGGATCAATGTACCAGGACACTCATCCTCAGTGCCCTTCTCCTTCCTTCTTGGTAGCTTAGTAATAAGCAAGTTTGAGTTAGATCACAGGGAGAAGAGCTTGTCATGGAGGTAGGCTCTAGGCTTCCCAGGGCAAACATAGAAACTCACCTAGGACACTGTCCTTGTTTCTTAGCCATCTGCCAGCTCCTGCCTCCTGTCTGTAAACACATAGGGGCGTGGGAAGTGGCTCTTTGCTAGACCCCCTCCTTGGTGCATGTCCTCCAGTCATGCCTGACCTGAATATGTTTCTATACAACTCAGGATATCCTGAGTGCCCTGCTCCTCATCTACTTGTAAAAGGCAAGCCTCCAACCTGACTTTAAATAACACAGCAGCCTGTGCATGTCAGTGTCTCTAAGGGAAGATCAGGGTGAAGGGAATATTCATAGCCTGGGTGCTTTCCAGTAAAATCTGTATCTCATCCACAATGTCACAGAACATGTCATATGCTGGCACACTATGTGTCAGATACAGACACAAAGGAAGAGGGAAAGATGACCTGGAGCTTCCAAAATAGATGAAGAATAAGAGAGTTACAAAAGGACAGAAAACAAAATCCTTGTGTAATGCTTTTACAGTAGAGAATTCATATTTAAGGGTCTCTGAAATACAAGCTTTGAGGAAGAAAGGAGACATTTTGTAAGTTCAGAAATTCAGCTACTCCCAGCCCTGTGTCCTGTAGCTTTCTGGTTAATTGTGATCACATGCTACTTGGGTCTGGGTCCCACTGCATCTATTAGGGCAGGATGAGTGTCCAGGAGTTTTCCATTGATTCCACAGGGAGTAGGTAAATGCCTGTCCTACTGACTCTAGTAAACATGATTCTAGTAAATCATGGCAAATGCACAGCAGAGCATGAATGGACCTTGGAGATGATTCAACAGTTCATTTAACAGTTGAGGAGACTGAGCAGATAAGGGAAAGTGTTTTGGCCAATTTGCAGTCTCCTATGAGGATGATCTGACTGCAGAAAAACAGAGTGAATGACAAGGTCTCAGATACTCAGGAAGTTCAAGGTCTGGTTTGATTGGTTTCATTTCAGAAATGTCATTTAGGGTGTTTTCTAGAGATGCAGCTTTTCAAGAGTTTACAAAGAAAGTGCACTCTGGTGGGCAGCTGGGCTTCTCATTTTCTACTCTAGTGCAAATCATCTCCCTGCCCTTCAGGACACGCAACCATTTCTCCCAGACTTACTCTTGACTCTGACAGGCTTAGGCTAGCTCCAGCCAGACTCTCTTACTCCTTCTCTCTTGCCTTCTTTTCCTGATTCTCTTTCTAATGGTTCCATGATTTAGCTTTTCTCTAAATCCCAAGTAACAGGGATGAAAAGGCCCATGTCCTCGGGTGACTTTTTGTTTTGAGATATTTATATATTTTAATTATAACACGTGAACCATGAACTCCCTGATGTTCAAGCTGGTTTTAGAAAAGGCAGAGGAACCAGAGATTAAATTGCCAACATCTGCTGGATCATGGAAAAAGCAAGAGAGCTCCAGAAAAACATCTATTTCTGCTTTATTGACTATGCCAAAGCCTTTGACTGTGTGGATCACAATAAACTGTGGAAAATTCTGAAAAAGATGGGAATACCAGACCATCTAACCTGCCTCTTGAGAAATCTATATGCAGGTCAGGAAGCAACAGTTAGAACTGGACATGGAACAACAGACTGGTTCCAAATAGGGAAAGGAGTACGTCAAGGCTGTATATTGTCACCCTGCTTATTTCATTTCTATGCAGAGTACATCATGAGAAACGCTGGACTGGAAGAAACACAAGCTGGAATCAAGATTGCTGGGAGAAATATCAATGACCTCAGATATGCAGATGACACCACCCTTATGGCAGAAAGTGAAGAGGAGCTAAAAAGCCTCTTGATGAAAGTGAAAGAGGAGAGCGAAAAAGTTGGCTTAAAGCTCAACATTCAGAAAACGAAGATCATGGCATCTGGTCCCATCATTTCATGGGAAACAGATGGGGAAAGAGTGGAAACAGTGTCAGACTTTATTTTTGGGGGGCTCCAAAATCACTGCAGATGGTGACTGCAGCCATGAAATTAAAAGATGCTTACTCCTTGGAAGAAAAGTTATGACCAACCTAGATAGTATATTCAAAAGCAGAGACATTACCTTGCTGACTAAGGTCCGCCTAGTCAAGGCTATGTTTTTTCCTGTGGTCATGTATGGATGTGAGTGAGAGTTGGACTATGAAGAAGGCTGAGCGCTGAAGAATTGATGTGTTTGAACTGTGGTGTTGGAGAAGACTCTTGAGAGTCCCTTGGACTGTAAGGAGATCCAACCAGTCCATTCTGAAGGAGATCAACCCTGGGATTTCTTTGGAAGGAATGATACTAAAGCTGAAGCTCCAGTACTTTGGACACCTCATGAGAAGAGTTAACTCATTGGAAAAGACTCTGATGCTGGGAGAGACTGGGGGCAGGAGGAGAAGGGGACGACAGAGGATGAGATGGCTGGATGGCATCATGGACTCAATGGACATGGGTTTGTGTGGCCTCTGGGAGTTGGTGACAGACCGGGAGGCCTGGCGTGCTGCGATTCATGGGGTTGCAAAGAGTCGGACATGACTGAGCGACTGAACTGAACTGAACTGAACTGAACCCTTGAGAAAAATAAACTACAAGGTTTAGTCCAGTTTACCAGGTTTGCTGGTGTTTCTCTGCATGGGGATTGGCATCAAAACCCCATGGACTCTCAGTGGGACCTGGCCTTCCTGTTGATGCCATTTTTGCCCCTCAGTGACCATACACAGGAGGGCTAACAGCATTCTGGCATTTCTGTTTCCTTCTATAATATACTTTACCAGAGCTCATCAGTTGTGTTTAGGCCGGGAATATTTGTCAGTCAAAAGCTGACAATCAATATATAAGAAAAGATCACAACTACTATGTTGTTAATACCAATAAGTGGGGTGGGAATAAATGCATGAGAGGATTTAAGGTAAGGAGGCACAATATAATGACAAAATATTTCCATGTTTGTTTCTCCATAAATTGATTTCCATGTTTATTTATATGTAGTGATGTTCTTCTTTTCTCTAGTGTCCAAAGCCAAGGCAGTGTATTCTTAGGTAAACCAGAGAAACTGCTCCTCCCATGTCAATGTATGGCAAAACCAATACAGTATTGTAAAGTAAAAGAAAGTAAAAAAAAAAGAAAGAAAGAAACCTGCGTATAAATCAAGAATCTCCCTGCCCTACTGATTTCCCAGGGGCCAGACTGAGGCAGAAGCAGGATAAGTTTGCCCAGTGCTACCAAGTGTGAGGGCCTTTCTGATTGACCTCCATGGCTGCCCCAGGGCCCAACTTCTAACTCTTAATCATCATTTGGCACCTCTTTGACCCAGGCCATCTCAACAGGCCAGAAGCAACTTCCCTCTCAGGAAGAGCACAGAAAAGCAGATCACAATAACTTTTATGATGTGCTTTACAATTTACAAACCACTTACAGTCCATTATTTTCCCTAATCTATTTTTTTTAATGGAGCAAAATTGCTTTACAATGTCATGTTGGTTTCTGCTATACAACAATATGAATCAGACATAAACACCCGCCCACCCACCCACCCACCCACACACACACACACACACACACACACACACACATATGGCTTCCCTGGTGGCACAGATGGTAAAGAATCTGCCTGAAATGTAGGAGGCCTGGGTTCGATCCCTGGGCTAGGAAGATCCCATATATGGAATGGCCACCCACTCCAGTATTCTTGCCCAGGAAGTCCTGAGGATACACATATATCCACTCCCTCTTGAGCCTCGATCCTCCCACCCCATCCCAGCCCTCTAGGAGGTCATAGAGCACCAGCTGAGCTCCCTGTGTTATACAGCATCTTCCCAATATCTATTTTTCACATGGTCGTGTATATATGTCAATGCTACTTCCTCAGTTAGTTCTATCCTCTCTTTCCCCTCCTTTCTCCACAAGTCTGTTCTCTACTCCTCTGATCTTAACAGCAGTTTTCTGTGTAGCTAAGGAATTGCTGTCCACTTCAAATCTCCTAGTTGTTGTTATTCATTGTTCAGTCACTCAGCTGTGTCTGACTCTTTGAGACCCCATAGATTGCAGCATGCCAGACTTCCCTGTTGAAGGAAAGTTGCATGGCTCAAGGTAACCTGGAATTAAAACTGCCCTCCAGATCCTCCCCACCATTCTAGGCAAAACAAAGAACTCTCTCACCGGAAGGAAAAATAGACATTAGGTTGATTACGCCCAGCTCCAAGCCGGCCCAGCCTCTGGCGATAGAGATAACTACTCCCAGAAACCTTGGAGAAGAACAGGCCCTCTTAAGACAGTAGCTTTCTACATATATGCCTATATATACTTACTCTTTTCTTAGATAAGTGCAGCAGCTTGCTAATCTGACTTCTGCCCCTTCTCGCCTCATTAAAGGTGATCTGTTCCTGTAGAGTACCAGTCTCATTCTTTTTCTGAACCTCGCCTACTCTAACTCCTTAACTTACACCTGTCCCTCACCATCTCCCAGAGTTTGCCCAAGTTCATGTCCATTGAATCAGTGATGCCATCCAACATCTCATCCCCTGTCGCCCTCTTCTCCTCCTGCCCTGACTCTTTCCCAGCATCAGGGTCTTTTCCAATGAATCAGTCATTGGCATCAGGTGGCCAGAGTATTGGAGCTTCAGTTTTAGGATCAGTCCTTCCAAAGAGTGCTCAAGATTGATTAAATCTCCTAGATGAAATGGCAAATCACTCACAAAGTAACTGATTTCCTAAGGCTCCACTGAAGATGACACAGCTGGGGTTTGGATACAGTTCCTTCTGAGTCTAGCTCCTGTGACCTGTCCTAGAGGCACTGGATGCAGCTCCCTCACTTCTGAGCAGGCCCCTTGCCTTGCAGGGACATGCCCATTCTTCCTGCTTTCCTCCCCCTCCCTACAACATCATGCCTTAGGAAGAGCACAGAGGCGGTGGCTGACTGGGGAGAGGGTCATGCTCATTCTGAACTTCAGGCTCAGCTTCTCATTCTCTGGAGGCCTGAAAGTAACTTTTTGCAGAAGTGAAGTAAAGAAAATAAACAATTTATACCTGGCCAACTGTTCTCCAAGGCACATCCGCTTTCCTAAAAGACAAAAATATAAGATGAGTTACCTCCTCAGATGGTATCTATGCCCTGAAAGGATGGAAATCTTCCACCACATCTTGTAAAACCTGAGCAAAGTGAGGGCCTGCCTGGTCCTGGGCCTTTATGCACTGTTTATTTGATCACAACCACCTGGTGTAACCTAAGTCCAGTGAGCTCATTCCACAATCACACATTCCAGTGCCTTCAAGGGTCAGACTGGTGAGGCACGGGATGAAGGTACAGGGTGTGGAAGAAACAAGTGAGGGGTTGGGTCAACCTACAAATGTTGTCAAGTCAAAAGTCTTTCAAAAATCCATTAGCAAATGATAAGGACAAAAGCAGACAAAAAGCAAAATTTTGCATTTAAAAAAAAAAATTTTCAAAAGAAGACTGATGAAAAGTATAAGCAAATGAATGTCAAAGTTTCTCAAGCAGGAGACATCTTTTCCCTGTGGCAGGTTTCCTGCCTTAATAACTGGGAATCCCACTGCCATAGGACCCCACCCCCACTGCCCATAGAACAGAAGTAAGACTCCATCTCATCCCACCTGTGTTCACCTGCTCCAGGCTTCCCTCACCCCCTCCCCTTCATGATGTTTTCCTCCCTGACTTGGGCTACAGCACCCCACACAGGGCTCTACCACCATCTCTCCTGTGGGTGTTTTAATAACTTACTGTCTCCCTAAGTAATGCATGTTTACTGCAAAAATAAAGAAAATGTGTGAAAAATATAAATAAAAGGTGTCTGTAATTCTATAATCCAGACAAAACCCTTGTTAACATTTTGACATATTGCCTAGCTGTCTTTGAAAAGATTCTGCTGTACACCCTCACTGGCATTACTCTCTGTAGTTAATTCTGGGTGCTGCTTTTTCGTGTTTCCCCAAGTAATGAAATATTGTTGGAAAGCAGTAATGTAGCATGCCTCCACTGTGTCCTCTGCCTGAAACCACTTGTTGAGGAAATAAAATTAGAGAGTAGCTGCAAAGTTGTTTAATAAATGGAAATATGCTTCAGAATGATGCCATTTTAATATAATTCTGTTTCTATGTTTCCCACCAGCACATGTCTAATCATTTCTGTTCCTCTCATTCTGATTTCTTTATCTATCACTAATGGAACAATGAAGAAATTGGTTCAAATGATACCAAATCAGTTGTATTGTAAATACCCAAGATTTTCCTAGAAGAATTCAGGTATTGTGACAAAATTGGACCCACAGAGTCAGGAACCAGGTTCCATCAGTACCCAGCTCTGGGCTATGAGTAAATCATTTACTCACACCGATATAAACAATTCTCACTTGTCAAACTTGTGAAGTAATCTCTCCTAACCACAGTATGTGGCTGGGAAAGGATACCAGTAAGACAGGAGACATGATTTATTAAATCATGAAAAGTAGGGCTACTTTACTTCAAGTCTTCATCCTGGACTATGGGAAACAGAGACCTTTTCCCTGGTGCTTCTACTAGCTGGCCATCACTAACCAGGTCAATTGCCTCACTAGGAATGAGAGAACTGGCCTAGGGCTTTTGAAAAAAGATCTTTCTAATCTTATCTCCCATGATCCAGTTATTTCTTTTTGAAAATGAGGATTCAGTCTCTTGCTTTTCAAGAAGTTGTTTGCTATTTTGTTGGATCAAAAGGGAAAACCTTACATGAAGAAAATACAAGTTTACAATAAAAGTAATTCCTAATTCCACACCTGATCATCCTTCCAAGAGAAGGGAAGGAGCTTTCTACATCCCATTCCTTCAAGGAAGTTTCTTTACAAAGTGCTGGATCAAGAATGAGGCAAAGCAACAGTGCCCCGAAGATGGGAGTGTGGTGCGAAAAACCTGACAGCTGTGTTCGCTTTTTGACTCAGTGCATTCTTCAGGTTTCCATATCCTGTTGTGTTCAGCTAGCCCTCATTTGGTAATAGCTGAGAGTATCCCCAAAGTGCTTGCCTTTTCTGGATTTGACTCTTAGGCAGAAAGACAGCTTGTGAGAACTCTTGATTGCAACAGTGGCTCCAAGTTCTACCCTCTCCCTGTACCCCCATCATTTGCAATGTGATTTCATAGCTCTTTCCCCAAAATTGTGCTGTTTTCCCTTTCCTTTGAACTGGGGCTATAAATCTACACAGGCACCAGAAGGCAGTTGGGGTGATGGTCACTAGTTCCCAGCTAGGCCTTTCGGAGGCACTGCGTGCTTCTGTTCTCCCACCTGTGGTCATATCTTCCACAAGTACACCAGCTAGGCTAACCTGCTGGATGAAAAAACCTAGAAAAGAGCCCTGTTGTCCCAGCCAGGGTCATCATAGATCAGCCTTCAGCCAGTTGACCTCCCAAACAGGCAAGAAAGCCCAGCTAAGATCAGTCGAGCTCCCAGGCTCAACTGTAGACTTGGGAGCAATAATACATATTATTTAAAGTAACTGAGTTCTTGACTTTGTTATGTAGTAATATAATGATCAATACATATAAATGTGAACTCAGTGAATCTTAAAATGGAAGTTACTTTAGGAAAATAAGTAACATTTTAATTGTGTTAGCAAGATCATTAGATTAGAACTTAAATATAACCAACAAGGACCTACTGTATAGCACAGGTAACTATACTCAATATTTTGTAATAACCAGTAAGGGGAAAAAAGGTAGAAGAAAAAAGATATACATGTATGTATAATGGAACCACTTTGCTGTACACCTGAAACTAATAAAATATTCTAAATCAACTGTACATCAATAAAAATTTATAAAGAAACCAGAAACTTGAGTCTTTGGCCATTTTCTGCCAATTCCTTGGGCAGATGACTTTGGAGGAGAAACAACTTTCTCTGAATCCTAATTTCCTTACATTGAGAGTTAGATACTGATCCCTTTATGTTTAACTGCTAATGATTGGGTTTTTGTAAGTAGTAAATAAAACAATTTGCTTGCCAATGAAATCTATAATTAGAAGGGTGTGATACAACTTTGAATAAAAACAACAACAACAAAACCAGTGAGGCAAGAATAATTTTATACTTAAATAAAGCACCTGAAGCTTTGTACTATGATAGGAAATTGGAAGCTCTTGTAGACAGGAAGACTGTAAGATTTTCCTGCATCTCACGTCTGCTTTCATGTTAGAAAGTGACTTGTCAAAATGAGCAATGGTAGCACAGAATGAGTAATCAGAATCAGTCTAGATACACGCAGTAGATACACGTAGATACACTCCTACAGCAGGAAACCTGGGCTCTGCGCCACGTCTATGTGGGTTCAAATTCCAGTCCCTCCCTTACTGTGCCTTTGTGTCATGATAAGCAAAATTATACAGTTGCAGATAATCAATTCATATTTAATTTAAATTAATGACTAGAAAACTACTATGAATTTCAGAGTGTTAACTCACTAGCATTTCGTTACTTTTTAAAGAAGACACTGCTAGGAAGAGCACAGGCTTCAGTATTTGATAAACATGTTCAACACTGAGTTCTAGCTCTGCTTCTATGAGCTTTATTACTGTAGATACCACAGTTGGCCCTTCTAAGCTTCAGTTTCCTTCCTTATCCCCAATGTGGTGACAGGAATTTGAACCATGTAAGGTTACACTACAACATGTGGTCCATGAGAGTTGCATTGCTTCACCCCTGCCCTCCCCACCTAATCATTGTCATATCCTCCAGGCTGAATGCTTGACACAAAATAGGTGCTTAGGAAACATTTATGGAATTAAGGACTTGGGAAATTATTTGAAAAGATGTCAGCAGCATACTTAACTTGTTACCTGGTATATATGGAGAATTTTGTTACTCATTTCACATTGTTATGAGTTAAAACACCCTTTTTTAACAGGCAGGCTCGGAAATATGAAAGAAAGAGTTTTCTCTGCATTCTCTTTTGTACATTTCAAGTTGTGCACCATGTAAATGTATTAACTAGATTTTTTTAAGGGTTATTAGAATTTAAAAAGGCAAAGGGACCCCATCAGAAAACGGATAGAGTAGAATCTCATCTACTTAAGTCCATGGCACCTAGAGTCACTTGTGATGCCCATAGTGATAAGGAAGCAGCCCGTTTACTGGAACCTCCTCCACCTCTTTCTTAGAAAATAGCTTTATTTTTATGTGAGTGGGCAGCCCTAAAAGGATCATGGAACTTAAAGCTCTATGAAGATAGTGAGGTTCTAACCTTCTGTGTGGGTAACAGGCAGAGGCTAAGCTTCTGTCTCTGGTGGTCTGGGAACAGAACAACTTAATGCTGAATTCTCCATCTGAGTCAAGCCAGGGCTTAGGAAGTAAGGGCATGAGTCCTGGTGATGTTCCACCCAGGGAATCCTGAGATGCAACTGCAGCAAGAGTGAGTCATGCTGGGCAGGGCGATCTAGAGACATTCCAACTAAAGCAAAGCCTCACAAGGAGAAGAGTAGGGAAGGGTAAAGAGAGAGACTCTGGGTTCCCGCACTGCCGGGAGCCAGCATGAGGAACCCTGCCCATGGCAAAGGTCACGAGGAAGGAGGCTCAGCATACACAGGTGGGATCGAGCCTCAGGGGTCCCCCTGGAAATTCTTGAGCATCTACCCCCCAAACCAGAGTCTGCCTACCTTACTGCATTATGCTTTCACCAACTCCTCTGACATTAATAGGGGGCTGTCCCCCCACCATCTTTTTCTGGAAAAAGTTAATTTAGAGCTTTTAGATAATAAGTCTCCTGGGCATAATAAGAGTGTTTCAATCCAAAAATCCCTCTGATGGCTTTCTAGCCTGCCTGCTGGACTCTTACAGCTGCGCATGTGATTGTTTGTGGCCTCCCGACTGTGAGAGGCACAGGAAGCTTAAAACATCCTAGGAATGTAGGGGCTTCTGAGGAGTCAAAATCATTAGAATAGGACTGATTAAGGGTTTCATTTGTTGAGTCAATACTTGCTGCCAAGTTTTCATATCTATTATTTGTTGATATAGTTGGTATGTAGAAAAAACAAGTGGTAGCCCTAGTATTAGCAACATTAGATCTTCGAGTTAAGTACTTTCTTTGTTATAACCCACTGCACCTTTGTTCTACAGGAATGTAACTTTATTTAGTATTTTGAGGGTGATGAAGAATAAGGAAAAACTCTTCAAGTGAAAAAGAGTTTTCTGGTTGATAGACATTTATCTAGGAAAAAAGCCATAAAAATGTTAACAGGCCCCCTGGCCAGAAGATGATGTAAAACCACCTGGGACCTTTTGTATACGGGAAGGTATGCAAGAGGAAAGCCTGGTCTCAATTAGGGTCAAGACTGCTGCCCCTGCATAACTCTGCATATTCCATTATTTCTTTATGTACAACTTGGGGTATATAAGCTGCTTTTGAAAATAAAGTTGTGGGTCTGGCACCGATGCTTGGCTCCCCCTTGTCGTTCTTTTCTTCCTTTTCTTGCTGAATTCCCATCTGGAGCGTGGAGGCTCACCGTGTCTACTTATTTACCCTGGCTTCTAAGACCCACGCAAGAGGGAGCCCAAGGCAGGGCACCCTCCACTATTCAAGTGGGCACCCGTGGCCTATGTAGATGGTGCAAGTTCCTTGTCTTGGAACTTTATTGGTTTTCCATGTAAACCAAGTTATTCAGCATCTTTTCTCCACTAACTTTCCTACTACATTATTCTTTCCTAATCTCTCTTTATATTTCTAAATAAATTTTTCCTTGCTGACTCTGTCCCCACTTCAAATTCCCTGGATCCACCAGGGCTGGACCCCGGCACCACATTCCTATTTTTTGCTACTCACCTATTGAAAAGGCAGAAAGGATTCCCCTTTTTTTTAAACTGTCCATTCTCCAGAAGATGCTCTGGATTGAATGTGTCGGGGGTGGCCCACTCTGCGGGGTCCCTGTGCAGTCAGGTTGGTCGTGACCATGGTGCCCTGGAGAAGGCGGAAAAGACTCATACAAGACATGACACACACAACACATGTGTGGAATGGGGCAACAGCCCCCCCGGCTCCTACACTAATGTTGGCAGCACCCCAAATTCCCTCAAACTCCCCAACCCAGTTACTTCAGAGCCCAATCCCTACAACTCAGCTCTTTGCCATGGGTCAGCTTAAAATTGTGGACTGGAGTTGTCTGTTGGGAATTTGATCAGGGAAGTATGACTGCTCTTAGTGCAGAATGCATCTCTGCAGGGACCTTTCAGTGTTGATCTTGGGAGGGAACACGTATGAATCAATGAACATGTATGCAACAGGAATGAATCATGTGACAGCGGGCAGGCAGTTCTGGACCAAAATCAACCCAGCTGCTCAGTGAAGTGATAACTATGGCAGTTTGTGTAACAAAAATGTCTCATTCGTTTAAGTTTCTCCCTCCATTCTCTTCCCTCCATTATCTAGCACATTCCACAGAAGGTTTAATGATAGAATCAGGTTACCCAGTGGAAGGAACGACTATCCTTTTTGGTACACAGCAAGAAACCCAGGAGTCCTCCTTCAGTTCAGTTCAGTTTAGTCGCTCAGTCGTGTCTGACTCTTTGTGATCCCATGAATCACAGCACGCCAGGCCTCCCTGTTCATCACCATCTCCCAGAGTTCACTCAGACTCACGTCCATCGAGTCCATGATGCCATCCAGCCATCTCATCCTCTGTCGTCCCCTTCTCCTCCTGTCCCCAATCCCTCCCAGCATCAGGATCTTTTCCAATGAGTCAACTCTTCACATGAGGTGGCCAAAGTACTGGAGTTTCAGCTTTAGCATCATTCCTTCCAAAGAAATCCCAAGGTTGATCTCCTTCAGAATGGACTGGTTGGATCTCCCTGCAGTCCAAGGGACTCTCAAGAGTCTTCTCCAACACCACAGTTCAAAAGCATCAATTCTTCGGTGCTCAGCCCTTAGTGCCTCCCTTTTCCCCATTTTGCCTTCCTCCAGTCCTTCAGGCAGGCTGGTCAATTTTACTTGAAATTTCTCTTGATTCTGTCACCAGCATTATGCCCACTGCGAGGTCCAAGGTACTACCCTGGTTGTCCACACATTCCTACAGTAGCTCTGACTGTATGGCAAAACCAATACAGAATTGTAAAGTAAAATAAAAAATAAAAAATAAAATATATATATATATCCTCTCTTCCCCTTAAATGTTCTCAACGCAATGAAAGCAGAGTTAGCTTTGGACATGATTTAACATGTTAGTCCTATCCACCCACCACACCTGGCACTTGGAAGACAGCCTTCAAGAGCTCCCATCACTCTTAGATTAAGGACACATCACCTGGCCCTGTTGGAGCCACTGTCCTTCTACCTGCACTCCCACTACATCAAGCCTCTTTCAATTTCTCAATCTGTCATTTGTCCCCACTCCTTTCCATGCCGTTTTGCATGGCAGCCTCTGGGTATCTTCATGCCAATGAGTACTTGCTGGAGTTACCAGTGTGTTTGTCCCTGCTCTGAGCAACAGCTGCCCCCTACCTTTCCAGGAGACCCTCCAATACTAGCAGGTAGGTCTGGTCCAGCCTCTTATGAGGTCACTGCTTTTTTCCCCTGGGTCCTGGTGTGCACACCACCTTGTGTGTGCCCTCCAAGAGTGGAGCTTCTGTTACCTCCAGTCCTGTGGAATTCCAGCAATCAAACCCTGCTGGTCTTCAAAGCTAGATTCTGTGGGGGTACTTCCTCCTGTTGTCAGATCCTCAGGCTGGGGCACTTGACATGGGGCTCAGGACTTCCACTTCTGTGGCAGAATTTCTGTGACGTAATTGGCTTCCTGTTTGCGCACTGCCCACCCAGTGAGTATGGGACTTGACTTTATCCTAATCATGTCACTCCTGCCATCTTGCTGTGGCTTCTTCATCTTTGGATGTAGGTTATCTTTTCTGGTAGGTTTCCTTTTTTTTTTTTGGTCAGTGGTTGTTCAGAAGATATTTGTGGTTTTTATGTTTGCATAAGAAGGTTAAGTTCAAGTCCTTCGACTCCACCATTGTGAGCTAATCAACCAGGACCTAGCTTTCTGTGACCTAAGTTTTACCCAATTTGAGGAGCATTCTCATTGTGTATCCTTCAGCAAGTACCTGCCTTTCCTCAGCACCCAATGCCCCATCTTCTTTTCCTCTGCATTTAGTCTAGTATCACTTGCTCACAGAGGGTTTCATGCAGAGGCCTGGAAGCCAGTGCTTCAGAACACCTCTGCTTGGGGCTGTATGGAGAAGCACTGCACATGCCATCCCTCAGGTAATTATTCAAGCTGCTATTAAAAATCAGTTTTACTTGGCTCCCTGGGCTTGCAGAACGCTACATCAGAAAAGAAAACTTGTTATAACCAGTCTATTGACTTAGAATGGTTATCGGGAACTAAATTAATTGCTATGAATATACAAAGATAACCTGTGAAGTCACTTAGACTTCAGATTTCACCCACAAAATGGTCAATCAGCAAGAAAATAGTAAACGCAATCATTGCAGGAATAGCTGCTTTTCCCAGCTCTGGAGGATGGGGACAAAGGGGAACACAATGGGGAAGTTCCTACTGTTCTGCCTTGATATCAGCCCCAGGTTCCACACACAGAGAAACTCAGACAAACTGCAATGGATCCACAGAGATGGACCAAGGGGTGAGAACTGTGAATGCGCAGTGTGCAGAGAGGGCATTCGGGGGCACAGGAGAGCTATCTGCTGAGATCCTAACAGTGGTGGGCAGAATGAGAGCAGAATTGCCTTTGTGAGGACAGGGCCCCACAGAGAATAATTGCAGGGAGACTTTTTTAAAAGGCAAAGTAAAGTAACCTCTGAGGAGAGAACTTGGTGTAGAGCAGAAAAAGATGACCCTGGGAATCAGAAAAACTCTGTTTCTGGAACCCAACTGTGGTAATTTTGTAGTTGAGAACTCTTTAAAAGACTAGTAACTCTCTCAGCCTGAAGTTCAAATTTGTAAAATGAGGATAACAAAATTATTTTGAGGACCGATAAAGATATTTTGAGAGAATCTGAACAGTCAGTGGCACATGGTGTATGTGTGTTAGTTGCTCAGTTGTGTCTGACTCTGCAACCCCCATGGACTGCAGCCTGCCAGGCTACTCTCTCCATGGAATTCTCCAGGTAAGAATACTGGAGTGGCTATCATTTTCTTCTCCAGGGGATCTTCCCGACCCAGGGATCAAACCCGGGTTTCCTACATTGCAAGCAGATTCTTTATAGTCTGAGCCACCAGGGAAGACCAATGCCACATAATTACTGCTTAAAAAGCACACGTTCCTTTCTCTCCTTTTCTGATATTACACAGACTTGGATTGTTTTCCCTTGCAATGCAGTCCCATCAAGGGGGTGTACATCAAAGCTGGAAAAATACATTTGGGGATATTATGTTAGAAACATCACTTTAATGTGATTTTGGTTCAGATGGTCTCAAATATTTATTCCTATTTCAAAATTCTAAACCACCAGGGTTGTGAAGCAGAATTTTCCAACATACATGTGGCAGGTCCCTATCCTGTGAGAAGCTCTCCCAAGGCAAAGAAAAGGACCTCATGGCAAAGTCTGACTGAGAATTGCTGCCTGCTGTCTCCCCACAGGAATTAACGATGCACATCACATATTAGAACACTGAGATATCTCAAATCTAAAACAGCAAGTCTTGCCTAAACATGTTTGACCTAGGAATCCCCTTACTTTACCACAACGTCTATTAACATTTTTTTGAACTAGCATTCTAAAAACCCCACAGGGGGGAAAAATTCTATTACATCAGCAATAATATTAATATATCTCTCTCCCTATTTAAGTGCTTCCCTAAGACAAGAAAATATGTCACATTTCCCACTGAGACTCCAAACATTTACAAATATGAACTTGGAAACCTGAGGCTATGAGTGAGGCCCTAATTACCTTGGGCAGGTGGTATCCAGCCAGGGTGGTGTCCACTGCCACCTCCCGGGGCACGTTCAGAGGGATGATGTTCCCCTTCTCAGCACCTCGTGGATGACAGCGTTGGTGTAGGGCATGGACTTTTGCGCGGACATGCTTGGTTTTTGAGATTGGCCAAGCACTCTATCAATCTCAGCTTGGACTTTTCCTGGAAAATAAGAGGAGGTTGTATTATTCTAGTATTCCATAATTTTTCTTAAGCCTGGTTAAGCTAAGGAATGGAATAACCAGGATCAAAATGGCTATTTTAGGTTCTCCAGACTAACTCTTCAAGGAGGTTATGTGAGTAGGAAGTAGGCCCTGGTGTGAGACAAATCTGGTGGCAAATTCTTGCTGGACAACATTCCTGCTGTGAGTTCCTGAAGCTCTTTGAGCCTCGGGTTCCTCTTCTTAATAGTAAGGATAAATCAAATAGCACCCTTTAGGAATACTGAGATTTACATGAACTAATTTAGGGAAGTATTCTGACCTGACCCAGGCCACCCCCTGATGTGCTCACCTTGGATTTCAGGATACAAGGCCATATAGAGCAGTCCCCAGTGCAAGGTGGTTGAAGTTGTCTTTGTTCCACCAAAGAAGAGGTCCAGGGTATTGTAGATAAGGTTTTCTTCATGAAAACATGAAGCAGCATTGCCATTATGCTAGAAAGCACAGTGATTATTGGTTTATTGAGATGGTTCTTAGTTGCCACAACACAAGGGGCTTCATCCTAGACAGAACATGGGAGGAAAGACCACTCCCTCCCCAGGATTAATGGCTTTCCCTTTGGTCATCTCAGGAGGCAGAGACTTATTACTCCAGTATAATTAGCATCCTCTTGCCCCTAGTGGTAGAATCTTCTGTTAGCTCTGGTGGATGAAAATTGAGACAATAAATTTATTTTACTTCCATAATTTGGGAGAATCTATTATTACACTGGAAAAACAGTCTTGAGTTCCAATGTTAGCCACATCATTCACTATCTATACAACTTGGCCCAGGTTACTAAACCTCAAATTTATCAGCCTGTCTATGCTTCACTTTCCTGATTCATAAACTAGAAATAATAACACTCACCCCTGAAAGTTATATTGTAGATTATGTGAGTAGAAAGGGCACATAACAAATTTTCAACAAACGTTTGTATTGATACCAGCAAGAATAAAATGCATTTCTCTAAAGTACAACAATTCTCACATCTCCCCAGTTAAACTCTGATTCTAACAGTCATTCCTCATGGCACCCCAGCATCTTTACCACCGTCCTCCAGGAGCTTCAGTGTATCAGTGTGGCTCTGTGTGTGATCCCACACCTGCACACCTCATAGCAAGTGAAGTCCCTTTCTCTCAGGAAGAATCAATGCCTCTATTAATGTTGTAAGAGTAAGGTGAAATAAGAGAGGAGATGGAAAAAAAAAAGCACCATTCTTTCAACTCCAGGAGAAGGAATGAACAATCTAATGAGACAAAAATGATAACACTGATGCAGTGATGAGTATTACCCAAGGGGTTCACTATGTTAAATGATATACATCCAAACTGGCCTTTTTCTTGCTTCTCCTATATAGTATTGGAAAGTGATGATATGAGGATGTGGGAAGAGGCACATGTCCCTCCGCGTGAGGCTTAACTCTGGCCTCTGCTTCAGCTTCCCTTGTGTTCTGTACTGGGGAGCTAAAGAAAGGGGTAGGAGATTGGGCGTTGGCCCAAGTAATAGTGAAACAATGGTTCTCCATCCTTTTGTGCACAGGCACCTCAGACTCAGGGAGAGGAGAGACTGAACAACGAAAAGGCAGGCTTTGGGCTTTTCAAGTCAATTACTCTTACACGAATATTGTTATTTCTAATTGTATCATCAATTCTGAGCTAATGATATTTCTAAACTCTATATCCTTCCCTTGTGGTGGGCTGAAAAATGAGCCACAGAAATGTCCATTTTTGTGGGAAGATTATCCTGGATTATCCCAGTGTTTCAATTATAATCACAAGAGTTTCTATAAGAGGAGGCAAGAAGAACATAAGGAGACCACATGAGGATGGTGGCAGAGGAGAAGATATATCAATGGTTTGGAAGATGGAGGAAAGGGCCCTGAGTCATGGAGTACAAGCAGCCTCTAGACGCTGGAGAAGTCAGTCAATACATTCTTCCCTAGAGCCACTGAAGGAACCAGCCCTGCCAACACCTTGCCTTGATAAATGTGGGTCTATTTAAGACCCTAAGTTTGATTTGTCACAGCAGCGTAAGAAACCAGAATCCTTTCACTTGTTCTTTAAGAACCCTACTCAGGATAACACTTAGGTTCTCTCACTTTTTCTATTTCCTGGAGATAAGCATCAATGAAGTCTTTTGCTTCAGCAGGATTCCAGTCTCTCTTGTGGTTTTCAATCACACCAGCAATAAACATTTTCAGTTTCTCCCATTTACTAAAGAGTGTTTGCTGGGGACCCAGAAGGAAATTCATTATCCTTGGAAAGACACTGTAGAGCTGATGGAGAAAACAAAAGTCATGAAGACAAGCGGGTGCCAGTTTTCCACTCTTGAAGACTAAGAAACTATTGTGTCTTTATATATATTTTCTTTGCTTGCACTTAACCCTTTGAGTCACCCTTGATTCATCTTTTCTGTCTCAATCCTCTTTTCTCTTGGCAAAGTATTTTAGCACTTCTTCCAAAATATAACCAATTTCAGACCACTTCTCACTACTCTATGTATTTGTCATTCTAGTGCAAAGCACCAACATTTCTCACCTGGATGCTGTAAAGCCTCCACCATTTCCCTGATTCTCTCCTTAACCCCCTTCCCAGGTGATTTTCCACTCAGGTGCCAGAGGGACACTTTAACAGTTTAATAAATCATTTCACTGCTTATCCCTCAATATTTCACTGACTTTCCATGACATTTCAACAAATTCTACATTCTTTTCCTGATCTGGAGCTCCACATGAGCTGGCTTCTCACCCTCCTGTCCCCTCTTCTGCTATCACTTGCTGCCATCTTATTCTCTCTTAGTCTTTCTAGTCCAGCCCCTTTGGTCTCTGTGATAACCTCACGGATGATACTGTTTAGTCCTTTGCATTGGCTATTCATACAATCAGATTGGTCTTCCTCTGAAATCTGTGCAACACTAGCCTTTTACTTCATTCATGTCCACATAAGTGTCACTTACTTGGACCTGTCTTACCTGGTATCCTCTGATTAGCAGCACCCTGGGACCCTCCTCCTATTCCCTTATATTGTGTTACTATTTGTTCATGGCAATTGTCTCGTGTGTGTGTGTGTGTGTGTGCGCGTGCGCGCATATGTGTGTGTGTATCTTTGAGTGTGCATAAAACAAGAATATTCATGGCAGCTTTATTCATAATATCCCTCAAATTAGAAATCCCTCTAATTAGAAATGTGTTTATCAATCCCCCAAGCCATTATTCAAGAGAATAACAATCAGTGTCACATTCATGAAGTGGAAACCTGTGCAGAGTAAAATAAGAGGAACTAACAAATGAATGAAAACAATGTGCTGAGGGAGAGTCAGGCACAGAAACACACATGTGAGGATCATGGAGGTGTGGAGCTAGGGAGGAATGTGGAGAGGAGAGACTCAAAGTGACGGCAATACTGTTTTTTAAGGAAAAGAACGTAAGTGCATACGTGTCTGTCATAACAAATTCTGTACTTTAAATGACTGTAAGAAATGTTTTTTATCGATAGTAAATAATTAATGTGTGTGTGTTAGTAGCTCAGTTGTGTCTGACTCTTTGTGACCCCTTGGACTGTAGGTCTTCAGGCTCCTCTGTGCATGAATTCTCCAGGCAAGAATCCTGGAGTGGGTTGGCATTCCCTTCTCCAGGGGATCTTCCGAACCCAGGGGTGGAACCTAGGTCTTCCACATTGCAGGTAGATTTTTTACCATCTGAGCCACCAGGGACAAAAACACTAAAGTCAACATTGATTTTAAACAAGTTTGTGGTGAAGTCAGTTTCAAAGGTTGCATTTTAGCCTAAAAGAAAAGGAGGACCACCTCATCTGCATCTGAGATTAGCCCAATGTCTTTATCCAAGAGAGGTGAGAAGGGGCTCATCTGGCAGCACACTTATGTCCTCAGATGCATCACCTCTTCAAACAGCTTCAGCATCTCTTGGAACTGATCATCCTGGTAGTCAAACCGCTCCCCAAAGGTGATGGAGCAAATAATATTGGAAACTGCATTGTTGATTGTGAAGTGAGGGTCGAAAGGCTGTCCTGGAGGCAGGAGAAGAGATACAGCCTTCAGACTGGTTTCTATTTTCCAGAGAACCTACTCTACGTGACATATGACACACTGACTACAGAATCACATCTGAGACTGTGTCCACAGCTCCCTACACAGGGTCTGACACACAGCAAGTACTTAGTCAATATCTGGGAAGTCAAAGTGATGACCAGGATCTAAAACCAATAGTAAGTTTTAATACCCCTCTTCTTCTTAATTTTTGACCCCCATGAGGGCAGGTCATGGTTAGCTGTTCACTGTCATTCCCTCAGTGTCCCACACAGTGCTGGGCACAGGACAGGCTCATAGGCTCTAACTGAGCATCTGATTAGTGAATGAATAAACCATAGTCACTACACCTGTCCTAGGACCTGATTACCGTTCTCTCCTATTTCCTGGATGAGGTAGGCAGCCTCTTCCTGAATGCGTTCCTTTAAGCTCTTCTTTCCTAAACCAAAGTTCCTCAGAGTTGTCAGGGCAAATCTTTGTTCGTTCCAGACATGGCCACTGGACATGATCAATCCTGGGAAAAGAAAGCTAACATTAAAAAAAGCTAACAAGACCCCACTAAGGATAATGTACCAGATGGAGGAAAGGAGAAGGGCTTTAAGGTGCTTGAAAACTATTCAGAGAAATAATTCTAAAGCAATAGATATAATCACTTGAATTTACTGATTGCTTGTCATGATGGACATGCTAGCATTTTTAATGCATTGTGTAATTTAGTGTTCACAGAAACTTTCGGAGGTAGGTACAATCAGTAGGCCAAACCAGCCGCCTAACTTTGATGATGAGAAAAATGAGGCACGGGAAATAAAAGGAAACTCTGCAAGGTCACAGAGTAGTAAGCAGCTGAACAGGCATTCAAATTCAAGTCTGCTTGACTCCAAAGCCTGTCGTTTGATTACTTGTCTCATAAGAATATTTAATTACTGGCTATGCTACAAACCAAATATGAACTTATGGATTAGAAGGAGTCAATACTCATAAGCAGAAAAGACCTTAAAAATCTTAAAAGATAAATGAATCACTCTAGATAACAAACTGTGGACACTGTGCAGAAAGAACACCACAGGCAAAGGAAAACAATCTGTATGGTGTGTGCGGTTGAACTTCAATGATTTTATAACACAGAAGAGGTCACCATCCTCCCATTTCTTCATTCTAGAGCACTCTTCAGCTCCTTCTAATGTCTCCTTTCACTTCCATCACTTTAATGAAATGGCCCTCCCTGCTGTTCAATTCAGGATCCTTTTCAACCCCATCCTAATGAGTCAGCAGATGAGATCCTTTCTTTCTGAAACATTCTCTGCCAGTGGAGCCCAGGACACCACACTCTCCATAATTTTCTGGTAATTCTTTGACTTCAGAGAAATTATCATGCCTTAGGGTAACTATCTTCTACTAGGTCTGAAGCTTCCTCTCTTTAGCCTATCTTCCATTTCTAGGAAATCTCAATTTCTAAAATTTCAAATCACATCTACTGACAGTAAACACCTATTTTCTGCCTCTCAGCTCCAGACAGATGTACAATTCTCTGCTTGACTCTCTTGGCTTCACACTCAGCATATTCATGACTGAATTCATGATTTGCTCTATACGACTCCCTACCCAGCCCAGCCAACACTTTGCCCCCTCCACATCTCCCTTCCTTCCTTTATCTACCCACTTGGGTGTTACCTCAGCACCTCATTCTCCCTCTCTCTAGGTCATCATGTCCTATTGGAGTTGCCTCCTGAGTAGCTTAAATTCATATATCTTCACAGTCACTCTCCTGCTCTAACCTACTGGACTGACATTTCCTGCCACTTCCCTCTTCTAGGCCAGCACCTCTTCTAGTCTAAAAGGCTGAAATGGTTTCCTACTTCCTTTATTCCATTCTTGACACTGAAGTTTAGAGAAGTCTTTAAAATGTACCATATAAATATGATGATTCCTTTCTCTAGTTAAACCATTCAGAACCTCCATTGTTATTAGGATAAAAAGTAACATCCTTAAAAAGAACTTGCATGACCTATTTCTGGCCAAACTCAGCAGCTTCATCTTCCTTTAATTATCTCCATTTAATCCCTGTGCTTCCTGCACTGGCCACCTTTCAATTCCTCAGTTCACTGTCCATCTTCCCATCTTGGAAACTTTTACATTTTATCCCCTCTGTTGCATTTCTTCATCACTTTATTAAATGTCATTTACTTATGTAAGTTTTTCCTGAGTCTCAGGATTAGATTCAGTTCAGTTCAGTCATTCAGTCGTATCCGACTCTGTGATTCCCAAACTGCAGCACACCAGGCCTCCCTGTCCATCACCAACTCCCGGAGTCTACCCAAACTCATGTTCATTGAGTCGGTGATACCATCCAGCCATCTCATTCTCTGTTGTCCCCTTCTCCTCCTGTCCCCAATCCCTCCCAGCATCAGAGTCTTTTCCAATGAGTCAACTCTTCACATCAGGTGGCCAAAGTACTGGAGTTTCAGCTTTAGCATCAGTCCTTCCAATGAACACCCAGGACTGATCTCCTATAGGATGGGCTGGTTGGATCTCCTTACAGTCCAAGGAACTCTCAAGAGTCTTCTCCAACACCACAGTTCAAAAGCATCAATTCTTCGGTGCTCAGCTTTCTTCACAGTCCAACTCTCACATCCATATATGACCACAGGAAAAACCATAGCCTTGACTAGATGGACCTTAGTCAGCAAAGTAATGTCTCTGCTTTTGAATATGCTATCTAGGTTGGTCATAACTTTTCTTCCAAGGAGTAAGCGTCTTTTAATTTCATGGCTGCAATCACCATCTGCAGTGATTTTGGAGCCCCCCAAAATAAAGTTTGACACTGTTTCCACTCTTTCCCCATCTATTTGTCATGAAGTGATGGGACCGGATGCCATGATCTTCGTTTTCTGAATGTTGAGCTTTAAGCCAATTTTTTCATTCTCCTCTTTCACCAAGAGGCTTTTTAGTTCCTCTTCACTTTCTGCCATAAGGGTGGTGTCATCTGCATATCTGAGGTTATTGATATTTCTCCTGGCAATCTTCATTCCAGCTTGTGTTTCTTCCAGTCCAGCATTTCTCATGATGTACTCTGCATACAAGTTAAATAAACAGGGTGATAATATACAGTCTTGACATACTCCTTTCCCTATTTCGAACCAGTCTGTTGTTCCATGTCCAGTTCTAACTGGTGCTTCCTCACCTGCATACAGATTTCTCAAGAGGCAGGTTAGGTGGTCTGGTATTCCCATCGCTTTCAGAATTTTCCACAGTTTCTTGTGATCCACACAGTCAAAGGCTTTGGCATAGTCAATAAAGCAGAAATAGATATTTTTCTGGAACTCTCTTGCTTTTTTGATGATCCAGCAGATGTTGGCAATTTGATCTCTGGTTCCTCTGCCTTTTCTAAAACCAGCTTGAACATCAGGGAGTTCACGGTTCACGTATTGCTGAAGCCTGGCTTGGAGAATTTTGAGCATTACTTTACTAGGATGTGAGATGAGTGCAATTGTGCGGTAGTTTGAGCATTCTTTGGCATTGCCTTTCTTTGGGATTGGAATGAAAACTGACCTTTTCCAGACCTGTGGCCGCTGCTGAGTTTTACAAATTTCCTGGCATATTGAGTGCAGCACTTCCACTTCATCTTTCAGGATTTGAAGTAGCTCAACTGGAATTCCATCACCTCCACTAGCTTTGTTCATAGTGATGCTTTCTAAGGCCCACTTGACTTCACATTCCAGGATATCTGGCTCTAGATGAGTGATCACATCATCATGATTATCTGGGTGGTGAAGATCTTTTTTGTACAGTTCTTCTGTGTATTCTTGCCACCTCTTGTTAATATCTTCTGCTTCTGTTAGGTCCATACCATTTCTGTCTTTTATCGAGCCCATCTTTGCATGAAATGTTCCCTTGGTATGGCTAATTTTCTTGAAGAGATCTCCAGTCTTTCCCATTCTGTTGTTTTCCTCGATTTCTTTGCATTGATCGCTGAAGAAGGCTTTCTTATCTCTTCTTGCTATTCTTTGGAACTCTGCATTCAGATGCTTGTCTTTCCTTTTCTCCTTTGCTTTTTGCCTCCCTCCTTTTCCGGCCGGCACACTAAGCACAGGCGGCCGCGAGGAGCTACCCCACGTCCGAGGTCAGGGGCAGTGGCCTAGAGTGCCAGGCTGCAACGGCACAGGAACGGCCAAGAGGAGCTACCCTGAGTCCGAGGTCAGTGGCGGACAGGAGGAGACACATCACGTCCGAAGTCAGGGGCGGCGGCCGGGAGGAGCTACCCCGCGTCCGAGGCCAGTGGCGGCCCAGAAGAGACACCCCGCGTCCGAGGTCAGGGGCAGCCGGGAGAAGCCACCTCTCGCCTGAGGCCAGGGGCGGTGACCCTGAGGAGCCACGCCGAGCCCGAGGCCAGGGGTGCCAGCTGGGAGGAGCCACTCATGCCCGAGGTCAGGGCCCGCGGCCGGGAGGAGCAACCCGGGGAGCGGTGGCTGCGCAGGTGCAGGAAGGCCTAGCAGAGCTATCCCATGTTGAAGGTCAGGAATGGCGGCGGTAAGGAGATACCCCTCGTCCAAGGTAAGGAGCAGCGGCTGTGCTTTGCTGGAGCAGCCGTGGAGAGATACCCCATGCCCAAACCTAAGTAAGACGGTAGGTGTTGCAGGAGAGCATCAAGCCCATTAGATACCCGTAATAAGTGAACCCTGCTCTTATCTTCATAACACTGAGGCCTTAAATTATTAGTGTAATTTACACTGTTTTTCTTAATAGTATGTAAGTTATAGAACAATCAAGGATTTTGTATGTTCTCTTTACTGTTCTGTCATTGGTGCCTAGCACTAGGTACATCTAGCTATCATGGAGTGAATGGATGTAGAGTTAATAGATTAAATGTTTCAAAGTGAAACATTTGAAAAAACAGGGGGGCAGGAATATGATGAGCCTGGTCCTTGGGATTATGGGAGACCCTTTCATGGACTATAGGAATATCAGACATACATTGTTCAAGAAACTTACCTTTATTGTTACAGATACGTTTTTCAATAGGGATCGAGGGGCGGTTGGCAAAGTTTTGGTCTTGGTGGACAAGGGCTTCTTTGATTAAGGGCAATCCAGTTATAAGAACCAGAGAAGGCAATGGCATCCTACTCCAGTACTTTTGCCTGGAGAATCCCATGGATGGAGGAGCCTGGTAGGCTATATATAGTCCATGGGGTCCCTAAGAGTTGGACACGACTAGCGACTTCACTTTCACTTTTCACTTTCATGCATTGGAGAAGGAAATGGCAACCCACTCCAGTGTTCTTGCCTGGAGAATCCCAGGATGGAGGAGCCTGGTGGGCTGCCGACTATGGGGTCGCACAGGCTTGGACACGACTGATGCGACTTAGCAGCAGCAGCAGCAGTTATAAGAATGGAACGGAATGTACCAAAATTGATGCTAAAATCATTTCCATATTTCTTCACGAACTGAAAAATAGAAGAGCCACAGTTGAATAGACATATGTCTCTGAATCCTGGAATGGAGGGTGTGTGGAGCTGGCAGGAGGCTTGTATTGAGGGGAGTATGTGTTAGTCTGTCTGTGTACCTTGAACTGTTGCAAATATGTCTACTTGTTTCCATTTTTTTTTCTGCTCTTAACTAGACTACACTATAGGACATAGACATTCATTATACACACTCATTCATATGTTCAATGTACTTGAATTGGGTGAGCACATGTGTCCTGAAAATAAGGCAAAAAGAAAAAATAAACAAGGTCTCTAACCTCAAGTCCATGTGACTCACCAGAGAAGGCAGAGATATGTTAGTGAATTCTGGGGTAGGGAACAGGGACTTCCTAGTAAATCAAATCTACTAAACTAGGAGAGAATGTCCCCTTACTCAGCAGGCTGTAGGTGACAGAAATTTCATTAGAGGAATTATGGAGGGGAGTACACTAGCTGTGGAGACATGTGGAAATCTTAACTCTGTGGTTGACTAGCTGTGAGCACTTAGAAAAGCTACTTCGTTTTTTTATAAGCCTCACCTTCCCACCTATAAAAGGTAGAAAACTGTTCTTCCTTCAAACTTTATGTAAGGGGGAATTCCCTGGTGGTTCAGTGGTCAGGACATCAGGACTCAGGCCTTCACTGCTGAGGACCCAGGTTCGATGCCTAGACAGGGAACAAAAGTCCCACAAGCAGCATTGTGTGTTCCCTTCCCTCCAAAGAAGTTTCTGTGAGGAAGAATGAGAACAGCAATGTGAAAGTCACTTTGTTCCCGGGTCCCTGGCAGAGAGCCACTGGAGCCTCTGTGGAATGAATGGACTCTGTGTGCAAAGGGATGTGGAAGCCCTTGTTCAAAGGGACAGATAGGACTTTCTTCTGTCTCAGTTTCCAAATGAATAAAATGAGAGCTATTACAAATTCCCATCTTTAGGATTCTGGTGATGGCAACCATAATACAAAGAATAAGAAAATTATTTATTTTTATTGATATATTTGGGAGTGCATTTCAGCAAAAAATTCTAATAAGGTATTGACAAAGAAATGGAGGGAAAGTGGCTAGAGAGTGGATGAATGAAGTCCATGAGGCAGTCAGGTCAGACAAGTGATGCCACATTTATAATCAACAATTGGTTTTTCCTTGAGTTGGTTACTATACATTTTTGAAGAAAAGAGGAGGAGGGTAGATATAGAAGTAAGCACTGGCTATGTGCTAGTTTACCCTGGGGTAAACTGATATTCACAAACTTGTTTGGTTCCTATAACACCCTATAATGTATTCCTAGTTTTCAGAACATGAAGCACAGAGATTTAGTGCCAGGTTGGTGGGCATAAAGTAGAGCTCTAACCCACTCTGTATGTCTCATCCTTAAATGAAAGCATGGAGAAAGCATATTATCCCTCTTTTCTGCTGAGTGATGGAACTCCCTAAGGATAAACTGGCCACATTACTTTCCAATTAACTTCCAATGGGACGTGAGTAGTGTTGATGTGTGCATCTTCTGGGTCGTGTCCTTAAAGGAAAGCTGCTTCTCACCACCTCCCACTTTCCCCTTTTCATGGTACAGAACTCACACATGTTGAGGGGTGTGGGACCAGAGCGGCAAGATAGAAGCACTGAGTATTTGGATAACCTTGTTCTTCCCTGGTGGCTCAGACGGTAAAGCCTCTGTCTACAATGTGGGAGATCTGGATTCGATCCCTGGGTTGGGAAGATCCCCTGGAGAAGGAAATGGCAATCCACTCCAGTATTATTGCCTGGAAAATCCCATGGACAGAGGAGCCTGGTAGGCTACAGTCCATGGGGTTGCAAAGAGTCGGACACAACTGAGCAATTAGGACAAGGACTTGTGGAGCAAAGCAGCCTTGCTATCCTGGTCTTCCTGCCCATATCTCAGCTTATTTGTTTAGAGAAATAAATTTCAATATTTTCACACCACTGTATTTTGGGATCTTTCTATTACAAGTAGCCTAATTTATATCCTCATAATACATTTATCCTCCTTATATATCACTTCCCATCCTTAGTCCAGTTAGATTTTTTCCTTATTCACATATATGTTCCTATAATAAGCCATACAGTTATGGTAGAGAATGTTTCAGAAATGGGGGAAATAAGGAAGGTTCCACTTATGTCAAACATATCAACCAGTTTCTTCACTGCCTTCTCACTTTGTTTTAGCTCATGTTACCTCCCCGTGTAAAAATCTACTGTCCACTTTACTCCATATAGCCACTTGCCTCACAGTTCTTTCAAGTTCAAGCAAATTCATTCCAACATTCTACAGAGATTATCCCCATGGCTTCTCATTCACAGTGAACCCACCTAACACCTCATTTGGTTACCATAAATTTATACCACACATTTCATCATATACTCTCTTGTACTATGCCTGTCGTATGATAAGCACCTCATAAATATCTATTGGATAAGTGAAACTCTGAATAAATCAATTATCTGCTAACTATCTCAAGAAGTGTCAGGCAACATAAGTAGAGACTGGGGGTAGGAGTCAAGTCCTTGTTTGGCCATTATCAATTTTGAATATCTTACACAAATCACTTGACAGTTTTCAGTCAGTTTTCTCAGCCCAAAATGGAAACAACACTAGACGACGTAACAAGCTATATATGCATAGACTGTAAGCTTCACAGGAAGCACTTAAAGCAGAATGCAAAGAGATGTACTAAAAAACACTACAGATACATTAAAATGGGGTTCTTACAAAATATTTAAGTGACTCACAGAAAGACCAGAAATGAGAAATAGAAAACAAAGTGAAAAATAGAATATAAATAATAAAATGTCAGACTTAACTGTTGACACATAAGAAATTGTGCTAAATATAAAGGATCTAAGTTCACCAATAAAAGAGAGATTGGCAGAATGAAAAAAATAACCCACCTATATGTTATATATAAGAACTCATTTCAAATATAGTCATATAAGTAGGTTAAAAATGAAAGACTGGAGAAGCATATGCTATGCAAATACTAATCAAAAGAGAGGCGCTTAGCTATACTATATCAGGTAGAGTTCAGGCAAAGGAAATCATCAGGGATAAACAGGGAGGTTATCTAATAATTAAGAGCCAGTTCACCAAGATGACACAGCAATTTTAATGTGCATGTGCCAAATAAAAGAGATGTCAAATATACAAAGTAAAATGACCCAAACTGACCAGACTGACCAGACTTATAAGCCACTCCTAGTAATTGATAGAATTAGTAGATAAGAAGTCAACAGGAGACAGAAACACTGAATGATACACTCATTTCTTAAGGTCTGACACAGTACAGAATACTCCAAACAACAACAGCAGAAGACATATTTTTCAAGTATCTGTCATGGGTCATAAAACCAACCTTTACATATTTGTTCAAAGTTGAAAATCATACAATATATATTCTGTGACTCTAAATGAACTCCAACTATAAATCACGAACAGAAAGAAAACAAGAAAAGCTTCCAATACTTGGAAACTAAACAACACAGTTCTCAAAGAAAGGTACAGGTTTAGCATCTTAGCTTTAAAATTCTATATACTAATCCATTAAGATGTATTGTCTATTATTTTATTTTTCTAAATTGATCTGATGGATAAGAGTTTATTCAAAATAGAAATAGCAATAATGTATTTAATGATTCTAGCTTAGAGATAAGTGATACGAATGATGCAGTGTTGGAAAGGACAGAAGGGAGGAATTAGGAAAATTCTGTTACAAGGTACTTGTACTACCAATCAAACAGTGTAGTACTAGTTGAAGATGGGTATTTGAATCAGTTGGAAATGTATGCTGTAAGGCAACCACTGAAGGTTTAAAAAAGAAATATAATTTATATGCTAAGACAGAAGAGAAAATGGAATTATAAAAAATTCTCAGAACTAGGGGAGAGAGAAAAAGAGTTAAAGACAAAAAGAAACAAAAATCGAATAGAAAACAATAATGACTATGGTAGATAATAGTCTGTATCAATAACCACATTAAATATTAATATTCTAAACAAACTAGTTAAACTGGCAGAGTCCATAAAAACACCAAGACTCATTTCAGATGGCTGTTGTCAATGAACAGAAACACAAATGATCTTTGTAGGTTGATTTCATATCCTGCAACTTTTCAGAATTCATTTATTATTACTAAGTTTGTGTGTGTGTGTGTGTGTGTGTGTGTGTGTGGCATCTTTAGGGTTTTCTACACTCAATATGCCAGCAAATTTGGAAAACTCAGCAGTGGCCACAGGACTGGAAAAAGTCAGTTTTCATTCCAATTCCAAAGAAAGGCAATGCCAAAGAATGCTCAAACTACCACACAATTGCACTCATCTCACATGCTAGTAAAGTAATGCTCAAAATTCTCCAAGCCAGGCTTCAGCAATACATGAACTGTGAACTTCCAGATATTCAAGCTGGTTTTAGAAAAGGCAGAGAAACCAGAGATCAAATTGCCAACATCCATTGGATCATCAAAAAAGCAAGAGAGTTCCAGAAAAATATCTACTTCTGCTATATTGACTATGCAAAAGCCTTTGACTGTGTGGATCACAAGAAACTGTGGAAAAATTCTGAAAGAGATGGGAATACCAGACCCCTGCCCTGCTTCTTGAGAAACCTACATGCAGGTCAGAAAGCAACAGTTAGAACTGGATATGGAACAACAGACTGGTTCCAAATCAGGAAAGGAGTACGTCAAGGCTATCTATTGTTACCCTGTTTATTTAACTTATATGCAGAGTACATCATGAGAAATGCTGGGCTGGATAAAGCACAAGCTGGAATCAAGATTGCTGGGAGAAGTATCAATAACCTCAGATATGCAGATGACACCACCCTTATGGCAGAAAGTGAAGAAGAACTAAAGAGACTCTTGATAAAAGTGAAAGAGGAGAGTGAAAAAGTTGGCTCAGAAAACTAAGATCATGGCATTCGTTCCTGTCACTTCATGGCAAATAGATGGGAAAACAGTGGAAACAGTGGCTGACTTTATGTTTTTGAGCTCCCAAATCACTGCAGATGGTAATTGCAGCCATGAAATTAAAAGACGCTTACTCCTTGGAAGGAAAGTTATGACCAACCTAGATAGCATGTTAAAAAGCAGAGACATTACTTTGTCAACAAAGGTCCGTCTAGTCAAGGCTATGTTTTTTCTAATAGTCATGTATGGATGTGAGAGATGGACTATAAAGAAAGCTGAGCACTGTAGAATTGATGCTTTTGAACTGTTGTGTTGGAGAAGACTCTTGAGAGTCCTTGGACTGCAAAGAGATCCAACCAGTCCATCCTAAAGGAAATCAATCTTGAGTGTTCATTGGAAAGACTGACATTGAACCCGAAACTCAGGTAATGGAACAAAATGGTGAATATGTTGTTCAATAAACTTCTTGGTGAAAATGAAAAATATGTCCTTTATTTTTACTTAAAACACAAAGGAACTTTTTGGCCAACTAATAATTAGAGACCGAAATATTGTTGTTCAGTCACTAAGTTGTGCCTGACTCTTTGCGATCCCATGAATTGCAGCAATCCAGGCTTACATAAGTAATCCTCTGCCGTTAAAGGACAGAACCAAGAGGAGGAAAATCGGCAAGGACAAGTTGAGCCATAGACCATTATCTGGATCTAGTTGACATTTATAGAACTCCTCAGGCAACAAGAGCAGTATACACATTATTCTCAAGTTCATGAGAAACAGTCATCAAGATGGACCACATTCTTATAAAACACTCTTTATCATATATTAATATAGAAATCACACAAATTATGCCTTCATAACAAAACAAAAGTGAAAGTGAAACTCTTTCAGTCGTATCTGACTCTTTGCGACCCCATGGACTATAGAGTCCATGGAATTCTCCAGGCCAGAGTACTGGAGTGGGTAGCCGTTCCCTTTTGCAGGGTATCTTCCCAACACAGGGATCGAACCCAGGTCTCCCACATTGCAGGTGGATTCTTTACCAGTTGAGCCACAGGGGAAGCCCAAGTGAAAGTAAAAGTGGCTCAGTCGTGTCCTACTCTTTGTGACCCCATAGACTATACAGTTGATGGAATTCTCCAGGCCAGAATACTGGAGTGGGTAGCCTTTCTCTTCTCCAGGGGATCTTCCCAACCCAGGAATTGAACTGGGATCTCCTGCATTGCAGGTGGATTCTTGACCAACTGAGCTATCAGAAGCCCAATAACAAAATGGAGCTATAGAAAACAATAAAAGAATAGTAGGTAGAAAACTACAAGCTCCTTGGATATTGAACACCTCACTTATAAATAATCATGGCTCAAAGAAGAAATCTCAAAGAAAAAATAAAAACACCTGTAAACAAATGGAAATATAACTTGTCAAAATGTGTGGATGTAGTGAAATCAGTGCTTTTAAGAAGCACTTGGAATGTATACCATTGAATACATATATTAGAAAAGAAGAAATGTTGAAAATAATAGGTAGAATAGAGGTAAAAGCTTTTACCTCATGATTCTGGCAAAAGAAGAAAATATCAATTCTAAAGAAAGCACAAGAAATAAATAATAAAAATTACAGCAGCAATGAATGAAATTGAAAATAGGAAAACAATACAGATAATGAACAAAACCAAAAGGTTTTTTTAAAAAAGATTAAAAATATTGGCAAACATCTCAGCAAGTTAACAGAAAAAGAGAGAAATGGTGTAAATTACTATCATAAATGAACAAGCATCATCACTACTAATCTCATGGACATTATAAGAAAGCAATATTATGAACAACTCTATGCCCACAAATTTGATAACCTAGATGAAATGGGCCAATTCATTGAAACACACAGTCTACAAGAACTCACACAAGGAGAATAGGCCTGTATCTATTAAAGAAATAGTATAAATAATTAGTAATGTTTCAAAAGAGAAAGCACCAGATCCAGAAGTTTTCACAGATGTATCCTACCAAACACATAATTTAAGAAGGAAATTATAGCGAGCCTCTACAATCTCTTCCAGAAAAATCAAAGCATGCAAAATACTTCCTAATTCAGCCCATGAAGCCAGCTGGAACAACTGGACATCCCAATGCAAAAAATCAGTCTAGACACAGAACTTACACTTTTCACAAAATGGATCACAGGCCTAAATGTAAAACTCAAACCTATAAAACGTCTAGAAGATAACAGGAAAATATCTAGATGAACTTGAGCACTTGTCACTGATTTTCAGTACAACAAATGTATGTTCTATGAAACAAGACTAAGTTAGAATTTTAAAAGTTCATTAAAATTAAGAAAAATTCATACTTACCGGAAAATGTACTTTTGAAAACTTGAGGAACTTCATGCCATATTTCTTTCAGAGTAGCTGTTCAGATAACTGTGGTTAAGAACTTCCACTGGAATGTGTCCAGAGGAGACTGATTAGCATGGATAAGATTCCCAACTTTTACTGAAAGCAAAGTAGATATCAGATAATATATTTCAGAATGTTTCCCTTAATCTAATTTAATTCTTGCAACTTTCTCTATGAAGTGAAATTCTTCTTCTTTTACAGTTGGTCCAAAAGAGAGAAGTGTTTTTGTCAAAGCTTACAAAGGCAGAATAGACACAGTCAAAATAGAAACCTGGGTCTTTTTACTCAAAGAACTTTGTTAATTATTTTCAACTATGACTTAAAAGAAAATGGTCTATCAGTTCAATTCAGTCACTCAGTCATGTCCGACTCTTTGTAACCCCATAAATCTCAGCATGCCAGGCCTCCCTGTCTATCACCAACTCCCAGAGTTCACTCAGACTCACGTCCATTGAGTTGGTGATGCCATCCAGCCATCTCATCCTCTGTGGTCCCCCTTTCCACCTGTCCCCAATCCCTCCCAGCATCAGTCTTTTCCAATGAGTCAACTCTTCGCATGAGGTGGCCAAAGTATTGGAGTTTCAGCTTTAGCATCATTCCTTCCAAAGAAAACCCAGGGCTGATCTCCTTTAGAATGGACTGGTTGGATCTCCTAGCAGTCCAAGGGACTCTCAAGAGTCTTCTCCAACACCACAGTTTAAAAGCATCAATTCTTCGGTGCTTAGCTGTCTTCACAGTCCAACTCTCACATCCATACATGACCACGGGAAAAACCATAGCCTTGACTAGACAGACTTTGTTGGCAAAGTAATGTCTCTGCTTTTGAATATACTATCTAGGTTGGTCATAACTTTTCTTCCAAGGAGTAAGCATCTTTTAATTTCATGGCTGCAGTCACCATCTGCAGTGATTTTCGAGCCCCCCCAAAAGAAAGTCTCACTGTTTCCACTGTTTCCCCATCTATTTCCCATAAAGTGATGGGGCCAGATGCCATGATCTTCGTTTTCTGAATGTTGAGCTTTAAGCCAACTTTTTCACTCTCCACTTTCACTTTCATCAAGAGGCTTTTTAGTTCCTCTTCACTTTTTGCCATAAGGGTGGTATCATCTGCATATCTGAGGTGATTGATATTTCTCCCGGCAATCTTGATTCCAGCTTGTGTTCCTTCCAGCCCAGTGTTTCTCATGATGTACTCTGCATATAAGTTAAATAAGCAGGGTGACAATATACAGCCTTGACTTACTCCTTTCCCTATTTGGAACCAGTCTGTTGTTCCATGTCCAGTTTTAACTGTTGCTTCCTGACCTGTATATAGGTTTCTCAAGAGGCAGGTGGTCTGGTATTCCCATCTCTTTCAGAATTTTCCATAGTTTATTGTGATCCACACAGTCAAAGGCTTTGGCATAGTCAATAAAGCAGAAGTGGACGTTTTTCTTGAACTGTCTCACTTTTTCAATGATCCAGAGGATGTTGGCAATTTGATCTCTGGTTCCTCTGCCTTTTCTAAAACCAGCTTGAACATCTGGAAGTTTGAGCATTACTTTACTAGCATGTGAGATGGGTGCAATTGTGCGGTAATTTGAGCATTCTTTTGCATTGTCTTTCTTTGGGATTGGAATGAAAACTGACCTTTTCCAGTCAGCAGCTATGAGATAGGGTACCAACTAGTGCTCAACATTACTTATCATTAGGGAAATGCAAATGAAGATGACAATGAGCTATCCTTTCATTCTTGTTAGAATGGCTATTATCTAAAAGACAAAAGATATTAAGTATCAGAGGGTACGTGGAAAATAGGGAACTCTTGAACACTGTTGGTAGGTAAGCAAACTGGAAAACAGTATAGAGATTATTTAAAAAAATTTTTTTTAATTAATTAATTTATTTATTTTTAATTTTTACTTTACAATTCTGTATTGGTTTTGGCATAGATTGACATGAATAAATCAACTGAGCAACACAACCAAGCAACTGAACTGAACTGAACTGAACTGAAAACCTCTGTGTGAATTACAACAAACTGGAAAATTCTTCAAGAGAAGGGAATACCAGACCACCTTACCTACCTTCTGAGAAATCTGTATGGTGGTCAAGAAGCAACAGAACTGGACATGGAACAACACACTGGTTCCAAATTGGGAAGGAGTTTGTTAAGGCTGTATATTGTCATGCTGCTTATTTAACTTGTATGCAGAGGACATCATGAGAAACGCTGGGCTGGAGGAAGCACAAGCTGGAGTCAAGATTGCCAGGAGAAACATCAATAATCTCAGATATGCAGATGACACCACCCTTATTGCAGAAAGTTAAGAGGAAATAAGGAGCCTCTTGTGAAAGTGGAAGAGCAGAGTGAAAAAGCTGGCTTCAAAATCAACATTCAAAAGACAAAGATCATAGCATCTGATCCCATCACTTCATGGCAAATAGATGGGGAAACAATGGAAACAGTGACAGACTTTCTTTTTTGGGCTCCAAAATCACTGCAGATGGTGACTTCAGCCATGAAATTAAGAAGCTTCCTCCTTGGAAGAAAAGCTATGACATAGCTAGACAGCATATTAAAAAGAAGAGACATTATTTTCCTGATAGAGGTCTATATAGTCAAAGCTATGATATTTCCAGTAACCATGTATGGATGTGAAAGCTAGACCATAAAAAAAACCTGAGAGCTGAAGAATTGATGCTTTTGAACTTTAGCGTTGGAGAAGACTCTTTAGAGTCCCTTAGACTGCAAGGAGATCATACCAGTCAATCCTAAAGGAAATCAGTCCTGACTATTCATTGGAAGGACTGATACTGAAGCTGAAGCTCTAATTTTTGGCCACCTTATATGAAGACTGACTCATTAGAAAAGACCCTGATGCTGAGAAAGATTGAAGACAGAAGAAGAAAGAGATGACAGAGGATGAGATGGTTGGATGGCATCACCAACTTGATGGGCATCTTTGGGCAAGCTCTGGGAGTTGGTGATGGACAGGGAGGCCTGGCATGCTGGAGTCCATGGGGTCACAAGGAGTCAGATATGACTGAGTGACTGAACTGAACTGATATGTATAAAAAGGGCTTCCTGGTTGGCTCAATGATGTAGAATCTGCCTGCCAATGCAGGAGACACAGGAAAGGCAGGTTCAACCCCTGAGTCGGGAAGACACCCTGTAGGAGGAATACTGGAGTATACTCCAGTATTCTTGCCTGTAGAAACCCATGGACAGAGAAGCCTGGCAGGCTACAGTCCATGAGGTTGCAGACTGTTGGACATGACTGAGCAAGTGAGCATGCAAGCATATATATCTAAATATTTCATATGTTAAGTAAAAATATATACACCTACTGTAGGCAATGACTTGACTCCCTTATAAGAAACGGGAAGAAATTTGAAACACAAGTTTCATCTTCCTAAGAACAGAAAATATAGATTGGAATTTGGGATGATTGATATGGACCAGTGTCCCTCATCTTCAGTGCCCTTGTCCTTTTTTCTTGGTTGCTTTGAATAAGCAGGCTTAAGTTAGATCACGGAGAGAAGATCTTGATGTGCAGGTAGACTCTGAGTTCCCAGGTCTAACATGGAAACATCCAGGAAGCCATTCTTGTTTCTTAGTCATCTGCCAGCTCCCACCTCCTGTCTGTAAACACACAGGGGCCTGGGAAGTGGCTCCTCTACTGGACCCCTCCCTTGTGCACGTCCTCCAGTCATGCCTGACCTGAACACATTTCTATACCACTCAGGTATCCTGAGTGCCCTGCTCTTCATCTACTTGTAAGAGGCTAACATCCAGCGTAACTTTAAATAACACAGAAGCCCGTGCATGTCGGTGTCTCTAATGCTGATAGCAGTGAGGGAATATTCACAGCCCAGGGTGCTTTTCAGGAAAATATGTCTCATCCGCATGTCACAGAGCACGTCATATGCTGCCACAATATGTATCAGACACAGACACAAAGAAATAGGGAAAGGGGACCTGGAGGTTCCAAAATAGATGATGAATAAGGGAGTTACAAGAGTGCCGAAAACAACCCTTGTGTGATGCTTTTACAGGTTGAGAGTTCATATTTTACAATCTCTTAATGAGCTTTGCACTAGATCTGATAGACAGAGTGCCTGCTGAACTATGGACAGAGGTTCATGACATTGTACAGGAGACAAGGATTAAGACCATTCCCCATGGAAAAGAAATGCAAGAAAGCAAAATGGCTGTCTGAGGAGGGCTTACAAATAGCTGTGAAAAGAAGAGAAATGAAAAGCAAAGGAGAAAAGGAAAGATATTCCCATCTGAATGCAGAGTTCCAAAGAATAGCAAAGGAGAGATTAAAAAAAAAAAAAAAAGCCTTCCTCAGAGATCAATGCAAAGAAATAGAGGAAAACAACAGAATGGGAAAGACTAGAAATCTCTTCAAGAAAATTAGAGATACCACGGGAACATTTCATGCAAAGATGGGTTTGATGAATGACAGAAATGGTAGGGACATAACAGAAGCAGAAGATATTAAGAAGAGGTGGCAAGAATACAAAGAAGAACGATACAAAAGAGATCTTCATGACTCAGATAATCACGATGGTGTGGTCACTCATCTAGAGCCAGACATCCTGGAATGTGAAGGCAGGTGGGCCTTAGAAAGCATCACTACAAACAAAGCTAGTGGAGGTGATGGAATTACAGTTGAGCTAGTTCAAATCCTGAAAATTGATGCTGTGAAAGTGCTGCATTCAATATGCCAGCAAATTTGGAAAACTCAGCAGTGGCCACAGGACTGGAAAAGGTCGGTTTTCATTCCAATCCCAAAGAAAGGCAATGCCAAAAATGCTCGAACTACCACACAATTGCATCTCACACGCTAGTAAAGTAATGTTCAAAATTCTCCAAGCCAGGCTTCAGCAATACGTGAACCGTGAATTTCCAGATGTTCAAGCTGGTTTTAGAAAAGGCAGAGGAACCAGAGATCAAATTGCCAACATCTGCTGGATCATGGGAAAAGCAAGAGAGTTCCAGGAAAACATCTATTTCTGCTTTATTGACTATGCCAAAGCCTTTGACTGTGTGGATCACAATAAACTGTGGAAAATTCTGGAAAAGTTGGGATTACCAGACCATCTGACCTGTCTCCTGAGAAACCCATATGCAGGTCAGGAAGCAACAGTTAGAACTGGACATGGAACAACAGACTGGTTCCAAATAGGAAAAGGAGTACGTCAAGGCTGTATATTGTCATCCTGCTTATTTAACTTATATGCAGAGTACATCATGAGAAACACTGGGCTGGAAGAAGCACAAGCTTGAATCAAGATTGTTGGGAGAAATATCAATAACCTCAGATATGCAGATGACACCACCCTTATGGCAGAAAGTCAAGAAGAACTAAAGAGCTTCTTGATGAAAGTGAAAGTGGAGAGTGAAAAAGTTGGCTTAAAGCTGAACATTCAGAAAACGAAGATCATGGCATCTGGTCCCATCACTTCATGGCAAATAGATGGCGAAACAGTGGAAACAGTGTCAGACTTTATTTTGGGGGGCTCCAAAATCACTGCAGATGGTGACTGCAGCCATGAAATTAAAAGACGCTTACTCCTTGGAAGGAAATTTATGACCAACCTGGATAGTATATTTAAAAGCAGAGACATTACTTTGCCAACAAAGGGTCTGTCTAGTCAAGGCTATGGTTTTTCCAGTAGTCATGTATGGATTTGAGAGTTGGATGGTGAAGAAAGCAGAGTGCCAAAGAATTGATGCTTTTGAACTGTGGTGTTGGAGAAGACTCTTGAGAGTCCCCTGTACTGCAAGGAGATCCAACCAGTCCATCCTAAAGGAGATCAGTCCTGGGTGTTCATTGGAAGGACTGATGCTGAAGCTGAAAATCCAGTACTTTTGCCACGTCATGTGAAGAATTGCTGCTGCTGCTGCTGCTGCTGCTGCTGCTGCTGCTGCTAAGTCACTTCAGTAGTGTCTGACTCTGTGAGACCACATAGACGGCAACCCACCAGGGTCCACCATCCTTTGGATTCTCCAGGGAAGAACACTGGAGTGGGTTGCCATTTCCTTCTCCAATGCTTGAAAGTGAAAAGTGAAAGTGAAGTCACTCAATGGTGTCTGACTCTTAGCGACCCCATGGACTGCAGCCTACCAGGCTCCTCCGTCCATGGGATTTTCCGGGCAAGAGTACTGGAGTGGGTTGCCATTGCCTTCTCCAATGTGAAGAGTTGACTCATTGGAAAAGACCCTAATGCTGGGAAGGATTGGGGGCAGGTGGAGAAGGGGATGACAGAAGATGAGATAGCTGGATGGCATCACCGACTCGACGGACATGGGTTTTGGTAGACTCTGGGAGTTGGTGATGGACAGGGAGGCCTGGCGTGCTCCGATTCATGGGGTCGCCAAGAGTTGGACATGACTGAGTGACTGAACTGAACTGAATGAGCTTTGAAGAAAAAAGAGACATTTTACATGGCCAGAAAGTTCAGCTGCACCCCATCCTGGGTCCCTAAGCTTCCTGGTAAATAGTGGTCATACTCTATGTTGCTCAGATGATAAAGCCTCTGTCTACAATGTGGGAGACCCGGATTCGATCCCTGGGTTGGGAAGATCCCCTAGAGAAGGAAATGGCAATCCACTCCAGTACTATTGCCTGGACAGAGGCAATGGACACAAAATCCCATGGACAGAGGAGCCTGGTAGGCTACAGTCCATGGGGTTGCCAAGAGTCGGACATGACTGAAAGACTTCACTTTCTTTCCTTTTTTCTATTTGGGTCTGGGTGTCACTTCATCTATTCCGCAGGATGACTGTCGATGGGTTTTCCACTGATTCCACAGGGAGTTGGTAAAGGCTTGTCCTTCTAGAGTCATGCAAAATGTGCAGCAGAGCAGGAAGGGATCTCAGAGACGTCTCAACAAAACTATGTATCTTCCAGTTTAGGAGACCGAGCACATGATGAAAAGCATTTCGGGCAATTCTCAGTCTACTAGGGAGATGACCTGATTGGGGTAAACAAGAGTGGAATACAAGGTCTCACATGTTTGGGAAATTCAAGTTCTGTTTGATTCCTTTGGATCTCGAAGTCTCTTTTGTGGTGCTTTCCAGAGATGCAGCTCTCCAGGAGATTACAAAGAAAGTGCATTTGGGTAGCAGCTGGGGCTCTCACTTTCTACTCTAGTGCAAATCCTCCCCATGCAGTTTAGGAAGCACCACCATTCCTCCTGGACTTTCAGTTGGCTCTGACAGACTCAGGCTACCTTCAGTCAGATTCTCTCCCTCTGTTTCTCTTGCTCTCTACCCCTCCTTCTGTCTCTCTTTCTAATGCTGCCCAGTGATTTAGCTTTTCTCTGATTAACAAGCGACAAAAAGGAAAAGCCCCATGTCCTCATGGCCCCGTTCATTCTGAGCTATTTAAATCCTTTAATTTTAACAGTCTTAGGAAAAAAGGCTTTCTACAAGGTTTAGTACAGTTTGTCAGATTTCATTGTATGTCTACTTGGGTTGGTATCCGAACCCCAGGGACTCGGTGGGAACTGGCCCTCTAGTTGGTGCCATTTTCTCCCCTCAGTGACCCCACAGGAGGGGTGAGCACGATTCCTGCATCTGTTTAATTCGATACTCTACCAATGCTCGTCAGTTGTGTTTAGGCTGAGAATAGTGTGTGTGTGTGTGTGTGTTAGTCACTCAGTTGTGTCCGACTCTTTGTGACGCCATGGGCTGGAGCCTACCAGCTTAATACTTGTCAATAAAAAACTGACAATCAATTTTCAAGAAAAGATCACACCCACCGTGTTGTTAGCACCAGTATGGGGGTTGGGAATAAATGCATGAGAGAGGATTTAAGGTAAGAACTTACCTCAAAGACAGAAAATATTTCCATATCTGTTTCCCCCAAACTGGCTTTCCATGTTCAGTTAAATGTGGTGACATTCTTCTTGGCTGTGATATCTGAGACCAATGTAGTGTTTCCTTAGATAAACCAGAAAACCACTTCTCCATAAAACTGTGCCTATCAATCAGAATCTACCTGCCCTCTGACTTCCCAGGGGTCAGTCTGAGGCAGAAGCAGAATAAGCCTGCCCAGTGATATCATGTGTGAGGGCCTTTCTGGGTGACCTCCCTGCTGCCCCAGGGCCCAATTTCTAACTCTTATCCACTAATGGGCACCACTTTGTGGCCCAGTGGTAAAAAATCATCTTGACAGTACAGGAGATGCTGGTTTGAACCCTGGGTTGGAAAGATCCCCTGGAGAAGTAAATGGCAACCCACTCCAGTATTCTTGCCTGGAAAATCCCAAGGACAGAGGAGCCTGGTGGCCTACAGTCCATGGAGTCACAAAGACACGATTGAGCACACAAGCAGGCAGGGTGACCCAGGCCATCACAACAGGCCAGAAGCAAATCCCTGTGTAAGGAAGGAAGCAGGAAGGAGGCAGATCACAGCTGTGACTTTCATGATGTGCTTTATGACTTCCAAGCCACTTAAAGCCCATTATTTCCTCTGATCTTTACAGCATTTTTCCCTTTAGAGATGGAATCATTGTCCACTTTAAATCCTCTGGATGAAAATGAAATCACTCACAATATAATTGATTTGTTCAAGGCCCCACTGGAGACGGTAAAGCTGGGGTTTGAATTCAGTTTCCTCTGAGTCCAGTTCCTATGACCTGTCCTAGAGGCACTGGATGCTGGCCCCTCACTTCTGAGCCTTGGGTGGGTGGGAGGGGGGAGGAACAGGCCCATCCTTCCTGCTTTCCTTCCCCTCCTCCCCCCGACGTCTCTGGCCCGAGGAACAGCACAGAGCCAGTGGCTGACTGGGGCGAGGGTCAGTTTCACTCTGAACTTCAGGCTCAGCTCCTTGTTGTCAGGCCAGTTCTGGTCAGTTGTTCTCCAAGGCACACCCACTTCCCTGAAAGACAAAAATATGAGTTACCTGTTCAGGTGGTGTCTGTAAAAGCAAGGAGTGAAACCTTCTACCTCTTCTTGCAAATCCTGAGCAAAGGGAGTGTCTGCCCAGTCCTGGGCCTTTATGTACTCGACTTATTTGATCACAACCACCTGGGTTAACCTAAGCCCAGTGACCTAAATACACAATCACACACTACATTGTTTCAGGGGTTAGGCTGCTGAGGCACAGGGTGAAGAAGGTACAGGCTGTGGACAGAACAAGAGAGGGGTTGGGTTGACCTACAAATGACATCTAGTCTAAAGTCTTTCAAAAATCCATTAGCAAGCGATAATTATAAAAAGAGACAAAAAGAAAAGCAGAATTCTGTTTTAATTTTTCTCAATCTTCATTTTTTTGGTAGTTATTATAATTTTCTTTCTTTCTTTCTTTCTTTCTTTTTTTTTTTTACTTTACAATATTGTATTGGTTTTGTCATACATCAACATGAATCCACCATGGGTGTACACGTGTTCCCAATCCTGAATCCCCCTCCCACCTCCCTCCCCATACCATCCCTCTGGGTCATCCCAGTGCACCAGCCCCAAGCATCCTGTATCCTGCATCAAACCTAGACTGGCAATTCATTTCTTATATGATATTATACGTGTTTCAGTGCCATTCTCCCAAATCATTCCACCCTCTCCTTCTCCCACAGAGTCCAAAGACTGTTCTATACATCTGTGTCTCTTTTGCTGTCTTGCATACAGGGTTATCATTACCATCTTTCTAAATTCCATATATATGCATTAGTATACTGTATTGGTGTTTTTCTTTCTAGCTTACTTCACTCTGTATAATCGGCTCCAGTTTCATCCATCATTAGAACTGATTCAAATGTATTCTTTTTAATGGCTGAGTAATACTCTGTTGTATATATGTACCACAGCTTTCTTATCCATTCATCTGCTGATGGACATCTAGGTTGCTTCAATGTCCTGGCTATTATAAACAGTGCTGTGATGTACATTGGGGTACACGTTTCTCTTTCAATTCTGGTTTCCTCTGTGTGTATGCCCAGCAATGAGATTGCTGGGCCATAAAGCAGCTCTATTTCCAGTTTTTTAAGGAATCTCCACACTGTTCTCCATAGTGGCTGTACTAGTTTGCATTCCCACCAACAATGAAAGAGGGTTCCCTTTTCTCCACACCCTCTCCAGCATTTATTGCTTGTAGACTTTTGGATCGCAGCCATTCTGACTGGCATGAAATGGTACCTCATTGTGGTTTTGATTTGCATTTCTCTTATAATGAGTGATGTTGAGCATCTTTTCATGTGTTTGTTAGCCATCTGTATGTTTTCTTTGGAGAAATGTCTATTTAGTTCTTTGGCCCATTTCTTGATTGGGTCATTTATTTTTCTAGAATTGAGCTGTAGGAGTTGCTTGTATATTTTTGAGATTAGTTGTTTGTCAGTTGCTTCATTTGATATTAGTTTCTCCCATTCCGAAGGCTGTCTTTTCACCTTGCTTACAGTTTCCTTTGTTGTGCAGAAGCTTTTAATTTTAATTAGGTCCCATTTGTTTATTTTTGCTTTTATTTCCAGTATTCTGGGAGGTGGGTCATAGAGGATCCTGCTGTGATGTATATTGGAGAGTATTTTGCCTATGTTCTCCTCTAGGAGTTTTATAGTTTTTGGTCTTACGTTTAGATCTTTAATCCATTTTGAGTTTATTTTTGTGTATGATGTTAGAAAGTGATCTAGTTTCATTCTTTTACAAGTGGTTGACCAGTTTTCTCAGCACCACTTGTTAAAGAGATTGTCTTTACTCCATTGTATATTCTTGCCTCCTTTGTCAAAGATAATTTTTCTCAATCTTTAAAAGAAAACTGTTGAGAAGTATAAGAAAGTGAACATCAGATCAAAGCTTCTCAGGTACAAGGAATCTTCTCTGCATCACATTTCCCTCCTTCATGACTGGGAATCTCCCTGCCAGGGTGACCCGTGCAGGGCTGACCCCATCTAATCCCACCTGTGAGTCACCTAGTCCAGGCTTCCCCAAACCCCTCCCCTTCATGGTGCCCTCCTCCCTAACTTGGGCTACAACACCCCACACTGGGCTCTACCACCATCTCTTGTGGGTGTTTTATAATTACTTGGTTTCTCCCTAATTAATACATGTTCAAAGCAAATGTGGAAAAAATTGTGAAAATTATAAAGATAATAAAAGATACTTATAATCCACGAATACAGAGAAAACCTTTGTTAACATTTGACATATTTCCTCACTGTCTCTGTAAAGATTCTCCTACACACCATCACTGGGATTACTCTCTGTATTTAATTCTGGGTGCTGCTTTTGTATTTCTCCATGTAATGACATATTTTTGAAAAATAGTTAATGTAGTCTGTCTCTATTTTGTCCTCTGTGTGTAACCAGTGTTGAGAAATAGAATTAAAGAATATCTATAAAAGTGTTTAATAAATTGAAATATGTTTCAGAATTATGCCATTTTATATAATTCTATGCCTGTATTTCCCAGCAGCACAAGTCTCATTATCTATGTTCCTCTCATTCTGACCTCTTTACCAGTTACTAATATAAAACTGAGAAAATTGGTTGACATTGCAGCAAATGAGGAAATTTGTTCAAATGGCACCAAACCCGCTGCATTGGAAATACCCCCAGTTCTAGGAGAGTCCAGATATTGTGACGAAACTGGGGTCACAGAGTCAGGAGCCAGTGTTGGAGTACTGGACCAGCTCTGGGCTATAACTAAATGGCTTATTCTCACCGAACAAAACCGTTCTCATTCATCAAACTGGAGAAATAACGTCTCTCCTAACTATGTTATGTGGCTGGCAGGATACCAGTAAGACAGGAGATGAGAATTTGATCTTAAAATCATGAAAAGCAGGGCTAGCTTATTTCAAGGCTTCATTCTGGATTATATGAAACATGGAACTTCTCCTTGGTGCTTCCAGTAACTGGCCATCACTAGCAAACACATCAATTACCTCTCTAAGAACTAGAGAATTGACCGAGAGTTTTTTAAAAAAAGATCTTTCAAATCTTGTTGCTATGATCCAGTGACTTTAAAAAAAAAAAAATGAGGAGTCAACCTCTTGCCTTTCGTGAAGCTGTCTGCTGCTTTGTTGGATAAAAAGGGAAAAACTGAAATGAAGAAAAGAAAATATAAGTTTGCAATACTACGTTTGTCATAGGCCCTGACTGTGCATATGTCCTAATCCCATACTTGACTGTTTTTTCTAAGGAAAGGGAAGGAGCTATATACATACCATTCCTTCAAGTAACCTTTCTTTACAAAGTACTGGATCAAAAATGAAGGAAAGCAATTGTGCTCCAAAGATGGGAGTGTGGTAGGAAAAAACCTGACAGGGGCGTTGACACTGTGACTCAGTGGAGTTTGGAGTTTCTATTTGCTGTTCTGTTTAGCTAGGCCTCATTCTGTCATGACTGAGAGCATCCCCAAGTTGCTTGCCTTCTCTGAATTTCACGCAGAAAGACAGACAGGGAGATCAACTGATTTCAACACTGGCTCCAATCTCCCCCCTCTCCCTGAATCCACATCATTCGCAATGTGATTCCATAGCTCTTCCCATAAAAATTGTGCTATTTTCCCTTTTCCTTGGACTGGGGCTCACAGTATGACCTGCACGGGCCCAGAAAGCAGTGGGAGTGATGGTTACCTATTCCAAGCCTGACCCTTAGGAAGCACTGTGTGCTTTTCTTCCTCACGGGGTCCTATCTTCCAGATGTACACCAGCTGGGCTATTTTCCTGGAGAGGAAACTTGGAAAAGAGCCCCATTGTCCCGGCTGAGGTCAGCCTAGATCAGCCTCAGTCAACTGACATTCCATCCAAAGAGAGCACAGCTAAAATCAATGGAGCTCCCAGCTCAACTGTAGACTTGTGAGCAATAATGCACACCTATTATATGAGCAACCTAGACAGCATGTTCAAAAGCAGAGACACTACTTTGCCGACTAAGGTCCGTCTAGTCAAGTCTATGGTTTTTCCAGTGGTCATGTATGGATGTGAGAGTTGGACTGTGAAGAAGGCTGAGTGCTGAAGAATTGATGCTTTTGAACTGTGGTGTTGGAGAAGACTCTTGAGAGTCCCTTGGACTGCAAGGAGATCCAACCAGTCCACTCTGAAGATCAGCCCTGGGATTTCTTTGGAAGGAATGATGCTAAAGCTGAAACTCCAGTACTTTGGCCACCTCCTGCGAAGAGTTGACTCATTGGAAAAGACTCTGATGCTTGGAGGGATTGGCGGCAGGAGGAGAAGGGGACGACAGAGGATGAGATGGCTGGATGGCATCACGGACTCGATGGATGTGAGTCTGGGTGAACTCCGGGAGTTGGTGATGGACAGGGAGGCCTGGCGTGCTGCGATTCATGGGGTTGCAAAGAGTCGGACACGACTGAGCGACTGAACTGAACTGAGCTGATTATATTGCTACATTTAAAAAGTTGGAAACCTCAGTGACTTTAAATAATAATTGATACATATGATATGAACTTGGTGAATGGTAAAATGGAGGGCTTTTGAATGGGAAAATGAGTTACATTCTTATTGTTTTAGAATACTCTGTTAGAAATTGATACATAACAAGGACCTGCTGTATAGTACAGGGACCTATACTCAATATTTTGTAATAACCCAGATAAAGGGTATATATGTGTGTATAACTGAATCACTTTTCTGTACATCCAAAATGAACATAACATTATATATCAACTACACTTCAATAAAAATTAAAACAAAAGAAAACTTTAGTATTAGGCCATTTTCTGCCAATTCCTTGGGCACATTACCTTGGATGAGAAATAACTTTCTTTTAACTCTAATTTCCTTACACTGAGAAAGGAGACTCTGATCCCTGTCCTTTTTAACTGTTAATAATTCAATTGCTCTAAGTATTAAATGAGATAACTTGCTTGCAAATAAAATCTATAATTGGAACTATATGTAACAGCTCTCAATAACCACAACAAAGAATGATTATAATACTTAAAACAAAACAAAAATAATACTTAAAACAACTGAAACTTTATACTGTAACAGAAAACATGAAGCTTTTGTAGACGGGAAGACTGAAAGGTTTTCCTGCATCTCATATCGGCTTTCATGTTAGGAAGTGACTTGTCCAAGTGAGCAAAGGTGGCAGAGAACCAGAGGAAGAAAGACACAGAAGATCTAATCAGAATCAGTCCAGATACCTGCTAAACAGTGTCCTACAGCAGGAAAGCCTGGGCTCTGCATCATGTGTACATGGGGTCAAATTCCAGTCCCTCCCTTTCTGTATCTTTTTGGCATGATTAGCAAAATGATACTGTCACCAAAAAATCAATCTATATTAAATTTAAATTAATTATAAGAAAACTATTATGAATTTCAGAGTGCCAACTCACTGTGGCAAATAGTCATTATTTTGGGGAGATATTGCTAGGAAGGGCACACTTTTTGTTTTTGTACAAATTTTAAGTGAAAGGCAAAGCAAGCTAAAATGAAATGAAAGCAATGATGCTGTAGCTGTTAACAGAGATCCTTTTAATTTAAAGTTGGAAACTGTTTCCTAAGGTTTATCTTAAATTACAGACTATACAGTACACAATACAAACTGGACTGATGTAGAAAGGAAATAAGAGTAACATCAAACATAGATTACTGTCTGTCCTTTCAGAAATATTCTTCAAAATGGAAGAGGTATGTATAGTCTTTCCATAGCACTTAACCTATACATCGTGTGGTCATCACTTTCATCATTGTTGATGGTAATGATGTACATAAATCTTACTTGTCTCCAATTTAACCTTCACCAGCGCCAGTTATTTTCCTAAATTATGCATCTAATCATGTCACATTCCAAACTCAGGTTTTATATTTGATAAACCTGGTTAACATTGAGTTCTAACTCTGCCCTTGTGAGCTTTATGACTGTAGGTACCATTCTTGGCCCTGCTAAGCTTCAGAGTCCTTCCTTATCCCCAACGTGGTGACTGGAATTTGAACCTTGTAAGATTACACTACAATATATGGTCCATGAGAGTTGCATTTTTTTTTTTCTTACCTAATCATGGTCATATCCTCCAGGCTGAATACTTGACACATAATAGGTACTCAGGAAACATTTACAGAATCAAGGATTTGGGAAATTATTTGAAACGATCTCAAGAGCATATTTAACTAATTATCTGATATATATGAAGAATTTTTCTTATTTCATACTGTTAAGAGTTACACCCGTTTGCAACTGGATGAATTGGAAATATGAGAGAATATCTCTGCATTCTCCTTATACATTTCCGGTTGCACAACCTGTAAATATATTAACTGGATTTTTAAAAGGTAATTAGAAGTTAAAAAGGCAAAAAGACCTCTTCAGAAAGAATATATAGAATAGAATCTCATCTAGTAAGTCCATGGCACCTAGAGTCACTTGTGTTGCCCATAATGATAAAGAAGTAGCCCCTTTACTGGAGCCGCCTCCATCCCTTTCTTAGCAGTTAGCTTTAGTTTTGATCCCAATGCAGGGATTAAATCCAGGTCTCCTGCATTGCAGGCAGATTCTTTACCATCTGAGCCACCAGAGAAGCAAAGCGAAAATATCTGTCACTCAGTTGTGTCTGACTCCTTAGACCTCATGGACTGTAGCCTGCCAGTCTCCTCTGTCCATGGAATTTCCCAGGCAAGAATAGTGGAGTGGGTAGCCATTCCTGTCTCCAGGGGATCTTCCCTGATGCAGGGATTGGACCCAGGTCTCCTACACTGCAGGCAGATTCTTTATCATCTGAGCCACTCGGGAAGCCCTCGAGCCACTGTGGAGTATGCCACCATAAAAAGATCTTGGATCATTTAAAATCCTATAGAGATGGCAATGTTCCAACCTTCTCTGTGGGTAGCAGGCAGAGGCTAAGCTTCTGTTCCCAGTGTTCTGGGAGACAGAACAACTTGAAGCTGAAATCGTCACCAGAATCAAGCCAGAGCTTAGGAAGTAAGAGCACGGGTCCCGGTGATGCTCCACCCAAGGAATCCTGAGGTGCAGCCACAGCAAGAGTGAGTCACGTTGGGCAGGGCTATCTGGAGACGTTCCAATGAAAGCAAAGCATCACAAGAAGAGCAGGCAAGGGCAGAGAGAGGGACTCGATTTTCAGATGCCTATATCTCGCTACTCACCTATTGAGAAAGGCAGGAAGGCTTCCCTTTTCTTAAACTGTCCATTCTCCAGAAAATGCTCTGGATTGCACGTGTCGGGGGTGGCCCACTCTGCGGTGTCCCTGTGCAGTGCCGGCAGGTTGGTCAGGACCAGGGATCCCTGGAGAAGGCAGGAGAGACTCACAAAGACTCGACACACACAACACATGTGTGGAAAGGGGCGGCAGTTCCCCAGGTTCCCACACCGAGGCTGACAGCACCCTGAAGTCCCTCAGCATCCCCAACCCTCCACCTTCTGAGCCCAACCCTAGGACCTTGCTCTTTGCATGGGAAAGCTTAAGATGATGGACTGGAATTAACTGCTGGGAATTTTATCAGGGGACTGTAATTACTTCTGAGTAAAGAATGGATCTCTGGAGGGACTTCCTGTAGATCTTGGGAGAGAACATGTATGTATCAATGAACATGTATGCAACATGTATGAATAATGTGACAGTGGGCAGGTGGTTCTGGACCAAAATCAACTGAGCTGCTCAGTGAAGAGGTAACTATGGGAGCTTCTACAACATGAAAAATATCTCATTCATCTAACTTTCTCCCATTAACTTCCATTCATTATCTATAGAAGGTTTAATAATAGAATCAGGTCACCCAGTGGAAGGAACCACTATCCTTCCTGGAATGCAGTAAGAAATCCAGGAGTCCTCCGTAGAGCCTCGCTTTCCCTCATTCTGCCTTCATTCCATTCTTCACTGTGCTGGACAATTTCACTTGAGATTTCTCTTGATTCTATCATTGGCATTTTATGTCAACCACAACCTGGTCCAAGTTACTACCTTAGTTGCTCACACACCTACAGTAGCCCCATCCATGCCCATCTTCTCTTCCCCATCAATGTACTCAACACACTGAAAGCAGAGTTAGTTTTGGACATGATTTTATTATGCAACTCCTATCCACCCACTACACCTGGACCTTTATAGATACCCTTCAATAGTTCCCATCTCTCTTAGATGGACACATCACCTGCCCCCTGTGTGAGCCACTGTCCTTCTGCCTGCACCCCACTTCATCACATTTCTTTTAGTTTCTCAGTCATGCCATTTGTTCCCACTTCTTTCCATGCCTCTTTCCATGTCAGCCTCTGGGCATCGTCATGCCAGTGAGTACTGGCTGAAGCTGCTGCTGCCAGTGTCTTTATCCCTCATGTGAGCCGAAGCTGTCCCTGACCCCCTGCTTCTGCAGGGGATCCTCCAATACTAGCAGGTAGGGCTGGTTCAGTCTCCTATGAGGTCACTGGCTTATTCCCTGGGTCCTGGTGTGCACACAACATTGGGTGTGCCATTCATATAATGAGTTTCTTTTCCCTGAACAGCCTTGCAGAGTTCCTGGGTTCAAAAGCTGCTGGTCTTCAAAGCTGCATTCTCTGGGGGCTCCTCCTCTTGTTACCAGACCCCCGGGCTGGGAAGCCTTATACTGTGCTCAGGACTTTCACATCTGTGACAGAACTTCTTTGTTATTAATATAATTGCTTTCCAGTTTGCAGGTTGCCCACCTGATGGGGATGAGATTTTATTTTACTGCACTTGTGCCCTTACTACCATCTTCTTGTGGCTTCTTCTTTGTCTTTGGATGTAATATATCTTTTTGGTAATTTTCTTTTTTCTTTTTTTTTGTCAATGATTGTTCAATCGATAATTGTGATTTTTATGTTTACATAAGAAGGGTTAAGCCCACAACCTCTTACCCTACCCTCCTGAGCTAACTGACCAGGCCCAGCTTTGTGGGACCTAAACCTTACACAACTTGAGGAGCACTCTCATTGTGTATCCATGGGCAAGACTCTGGCTTACCTCAGTATCCACTTCCCCCTCTTTTTCCCTTTGCATTCAGTCTAGTTTCTGTTGCTCATAGAAAATTGCATGCAGAGGACTGGCATTCCTCAGCTTGGCGCTGTGTGGAGAAGCACTGCCCATGACACCCCCCCCCCCACTCCCCGCGCCCCGCCAGGGTGATTATTCATGTTGTTATTAAAAATCACTGGGCTCACTGGGCCTCACAGAACAATACATTAGAAAAGAAAACCCGTTAGAATCAGTCTGTTGAGATGGGATGGTTCCCTGGAGCTAAATCAATTGGTATGAATATGCACAGGTCATTTGTGAAATCATTTAGCTCTCAATGTCACCCAGATGGTAAATCAGCAAGAAAATAGTAAATGCACTCACTGCAGAAATAGCTGTTTTTCCTTGTTTGCAGCGATGGTGACCAAGGGAAACACAATGGGGAAGTTCCTCTGGTTTTGCTTTGAGAACAACCCCAGGTTCCACACACAAGAGGGACTCAGAATAACTGCAGTGGATCCTCAGAGATGGACCAAGGTGGTGTGCAGTGTGCAGAGAGGGCACAAGGGGGCACAGGAGAGCTGTCTGCTGAAATTGTTAAGAAGGGTGGGCAGAGTGAGAGCAGAATTGACTTGAAGAGGACCGGAAATTTAACAGGGAATCACTGAGAACAATTGCAGGGAGACTCTTCCAAAGTCAAAGTAAAGCAGCTCCTGTGGAGAGAACATGTATATAGTAAGAAAAAGATGAGCCTGGAAATCAAAACAGGTTTGTTTCTGGAACCCAGCTCTGGTCACTTTGTAGTTAAGAATTCAAATGCAAGATTAATCATTCTCTGAGCTTGAATTTCAAATTTCTAAAAGGAGGATAAAAGAATTATTCTGAAGACTGATAAAAACATTTTGAAAGAACCTTTATAGTCCATGGCACATAATCATTGCATACCAATTCCTTTCTGTTTTTAATACTTAATGCTGCATAAACTTGGATTCTTTCCCCTTGTGAGGTAATCTCATTAAGGGGCTCTAAGTTAAAGCTGGAGAAATACCTTTGGGGATATTATGTTGGAAACACCAGTTTAATGTAATGTTGGTTCAGGTGATCTCAAATATGTATTCATATTTCAACATTCTATAGTCCCAGGATTGTGAAGGAGAATTTTCTAAAGTAAGTGTGGCAGGTCCCTGTGAGAAGTTCTCCCAAGCCTAAGAAAAGGGCCTCATGGCAAAGGCTGACTGAGAACTGCTGCCTGCTGTATCTCAACGTGTATTAACAGTGCTTGTTCTTGCATGTGTGTGTGCTAAGTTGCTTGTCATGTCCAACTTTTTGCAATTCTAAGGACTGTAGCCCACCAGGTTCCTCTCTTCATGGGATTTCCCAGGTAAGAATGCTGGGCTGGGTTGCTGTGCCCTCCTCCAGGGGATCTTCCCAACCCAGAGATGGAACCTGAGTCTCCAGGAGACTAGCAAAGCAGTCTAGCACCACCTAGCACCACTTTAGCACTAGCACCACCAGGGAAGCTCTGACGATGCACATCACACAGTAAAAACACTGGGGAATTTCACAGCAAAGAAAAGCCAATCTTTGCCTGAACATGTTTGACCTAGGAATCTGCCTTCTTCACCACAACACCTGTTAACATTTATTTGAACTAATTTTCTAAGGACACCAAATGAAGAAAAAAAATCTGGTATCACATCAACAGTAATACATCTCTCCTTCCATTTAAGTGTTTCCCTAAGACAAAAATACATGTGACTTTTCTAGTTAAGATTCCTACTATTTACAATAGGAGCTTGAAGACTTTGGCTGTTAGTGAACCTCCAATTACTTTGGGCAGGTGGTATCCAGCCAAAGTGGTGTCCAGTGCCACCTCCCAGGGCACGTCCATGGAGATGATGTTTTCCATTCTTAGCGCCTCTTGGATGACAGCACTGGTGTAGGGCATGGAGTCTGGAGCAGCTGAGTTTGGCTGTTGTGATTGGCCAAGCATGCTGTCAATCTCAGCTTGGACTTTTTCTGAAAAAAGCAGAGGAGCTTCTATCGTCTATTTTCCCATAACTTTCATGCAGCCTGGTCAAACTAAAGAATGGAATAACCAGGACCATAATGGCTAAAGCTATAGTAGGCTCTCTAGACTAGCTCCTCAGGGAGGTATGTGAGTGGGAAGCTGGCCCTGGTGTGAGACAAATGGTGGCAAACTCTTGTTCCACAACATGTCTGCTGTGAGATCCTAAAGTTCTTTGAGCCTCAGTTTCTTCTCATTATTAGTGACGGTGAATCCAATTTCCCTTTAGGAATACTGAGATTTATATGAACTGATTTATGGAAGCATACTGACCTGGGCCAGGTCCACCCACTGATGCACTGACCTTGGATTTTGGGGTTTGGGGCCATATAGAGAAGCCCCTAGCGCAGGGTGGTTTGAAATTGTCTCTGTCCAGAAAAGAAGAGGTCCGGGGTGTTGTAGATGAGGTTTTCTTCATGCAAACTTGAATCAGCATTGCTCTTATGCTAGAAAGCACAGTGATTATTAGCTTATTCAGATGGTTCTTAGTTGCCACAACACAGGGGGCTTCATCCTAAAGAGAACAAAGAAGGAGATCCCTCCCCAGGAGAAATGGCTTTCCCTTTGGCCATCTCAGGAGGCACAGGCTTATTACTGAAGTATCATTAGCATCCTCCTACCCAAATGCTGGAAGGTTTTGTTACCTTTGGTGGATGAAAATTGAGACAGCTTTTTTTTTTTAACTTCCATAATTTGGGAGAATCTATTATTACACTGGAATACAGCCTTTGGTTCCAATATTAGCCACAACATTCACTATGTGTACAACTTTATAGGAAGTGCTTAAAGCACAGTACAAAGAGACATACTCAAAAATATTACAGATAAATTAGAATGGAATTCTTACAGAGTGTTCAAGTGACCCATAGGAAGACCAGAAAGGAGAAATAGAGGAATAAAAAAAGTGAAATAGAAAGTAAATAGTATAATGGCAGACGTATTTGTTCAGACCCCAGGAATTGTGCTAAATATAAATGATCTAGATTTATGAATTAAAGAGAGAGTGGCAGAATGAAAAAAATGACGCACCTATATGTTACATATAAAAACACATTCAAAATATAACCGTATAAGTAGGTTAAAAGTGAAAGAATGGAGAAGCATATGCTATGCAAATACTAATCAAAAGAGAGCTGCTGTGGCTAAATTATATTGGATAAACTTCAGGCAAAGAAAATCATCAGGGATAAAGAAGGACATTATGTAATAATTAAAGAGCCAGTTCACCAAGATAATGTAACAATTTTAATGTGCATGTGCCAAATAAAAGAGCTGCCAAATACATAAAATAAAACTACCAGAACTGACTAGATACAGAAATAAGCCTCTGATTATAGTTAGAAACTTCAACACACCTCTCCCAGTAATTGATAGAATTAGTAGATAAGAAGTCAACAAGGGTCTGGAAGCACTAAGCAACATACTCATCTCTTCAGTCTAACAGACATATAGTACAGAATGCTCACACAGCAACAGCAGAAGACAGATTTTTTCAAGTATGCATGGACTCTATCTTGGGTCATAAAACCAACCTTTATATATTTGATCAAAGTTGAAATCATATAGTTAAATGTCCTCTGACCCTAATGATCTCCAACTGTAAATCATTAACAGGTAAAGAAAACAAGAAAAGCTTCTAATACTTGGAAATTAAACAACATATTTCTCAAAGAAGGGTATACAGGTTTAGGATCTTAGCTTTAAAATTCTATATACTAATCCTGTCACTTAGTGCTACGAATTGGGTATTTCTCCTAGAAAGTGATAAAGCCATCTCTTTCTGAACTTGAGTTTGTAAAACAGGCTTGTGTTGAAAGTGCTCCAGGCATTTCTATCGATCTAGAACTATTCTTTGCTGAGTACCAACAATAAGCTATTGCTACTGCTACTGCTAAGTCACTTCAGTCGTGTCCGACTCTGTGCGACCCCATAGAGGGCAGCCCACCAGGCTCAATGAACATTCCTTTTATTTCATCATCACAACCACCTACCATGGTCCTATTTGTCAGGAAGATACCTGTGCTGAGAGGCAGGGAAGAAGCTGATGATTCTTGAGAGTGTTGGGTGTTGAAGGGAATTGTAAGGAATTCATAGTGGCCACAGTAAGGGAACGCTGAGGTAAGAAGACTATAAAGTGGAAAGAGGCTACAAGAAGGGATCCATGTGGCTCCTTAAGGAATATGAACTCTGGGAAGCAGCAGGAAGCACTAAGAAAACCTAGGCAGAGGAACATTTTAAAATGAATATTTTAGTGAGAGTGGATTGTAGATGGAGTAGCCCCTCCTCCTCCTCCCCTCCCCACAACTGGCCCCTAATAGATCCTTTCCCTTTCTGGGCTGTAGCCCAGCCTGCCTGCTATCCACTAGATGTCAGGCATGGGATTCCCTGGAGAACATGCTTAGCTATCAGAAAAAGGACAGGCTGGAAGTTTTTTGTTTCATCAACTTAAAGAATATTCACCACCTAAATATTTAGTTATGTTTTATTTGGTGGGGATTTTTAGGACTTCCCTAGTGGCTCAGATGGTAAAAGTGTCTGCCTACAATGTGGGAGACCCAGGTTTGATTCCTGGGCTGGAAGATCCCCTGGAGAAGGAAATGGAAACCCACTCCAGTACTCTTGCCTGGAAAATCCCATGGATGGATGGAGGAGCCAGCTAGGAGTCCATGGGGTCGCAAAGAGTCAGACATGACTGAGCGACTTCACTTTCACTTTAGGACTTTAAGTCCAGAAGGCAGCATCTCAACAGTGAGAGAACTACTCAGAGGAGGTGAAGATCGGAGCCAGGTTATTTAGAAGTTTTGCAACAAAGATCAGATAGTCTGAAAGGCAAAAAGGTTTTTGTTAATTAAAGGAAATCTAGATACCTCAAGCTAAGGAATTTAGTGCTTTTCTATGTGTGGGAAAATGCAAGAGTCTGGGCTCACTGACATCATTCCTTTGACAGGCACCTCACCTGTCTGGGGCCAGTATCCTGTGTCTTCACATCCTGAGTTTCCTCCAGGCTCACCATGGGGAGTGGCTGCAGTCTGATGGCTGCTAGGTGGCAGGTATTCTTTCTTCCTGAGTTCCCTCAGGGTAATCAGCTCGCTGTCTCTAGTGACTGCGATCGCTGATGACTCTGACAGCCTTTGTTTACTAATACGGCAGGAAATATTCCATTTCTCATGTGTTGGTTTTTTTCCCATTGGTTTGTTGCTCTATCTAGAGAGTCTGTCATTCTCTGAGACCAAGGGGGCGCTAAGGTTTATGGTTTCATTGTATCTCAGAGAACTCCAGAGATACTTGAGATTCTCAATTTTCAATCACCTTCTCACCAAAGGATGGAACCCGGCCTGGTGAAACATCAGAAAAACAGCAGCAGCTGACATTTTTGTGAACTACTTTATAACAAGGCACTGAACTCTCCGCTTTATATAAATTGCTTCAGTAAAAAAAAATATATGTGTATGCATTTTTTGTTCCATCTAGCAGTTAGGGAAAAATAAATATCTTCTCAAAGTCTGAGGGAATTTGTTGTTAGTAGACCTGCCTCACAAGAAATGATTATTTAAGTTCTTTAGAAAGAAGGAAAGATATATAGAATACAAACACAGACCTAAATAAAGGACATTAAAGAAAAAAATTAAAGTATTAAATATTATTTGCTTTTACTTAATTGAACTGATAAAAGTTTGTTCAAAATAAAAATAGCAACAATATACTTGGTGATTTCAGCAAATGCAAAGATGGTATGTAAGATAAAATGTTGGAAGGGATAGAATTAATTAGGAAAATTCTACTATAAGGTACTTGCACTACCAATCAAGTAGACTAGTTCTAGCTGAAAGTGGATTTGAATCAGTTGGAAATATACTGTGAACTGTAGAGCCACCACTGAAATTTTAAAAACAAAATATAATTGACATGCTAAGACAAAGAGAAAATGGAATTATACAAAATACTCAGTTAAAAGGAGAGAAAAAAAGAGTGAAAAACAAAAAGAAACAAAAATCAAAAGCAATGACAGAAAACAGCAATGAATATGGCAGATAATAGTCTGTATTAATAACCACACTAAACGTTAGTATTCTAAACAGACTAATTAAAAGACTGTCTGTTAGATTCCATTAAAGAAAAAAAAAAAAAGACCTGTTTCAGATGGTTTTTTATTAATGTACAGAAACACAACTGAGTTTTGTAGGTTTTGGATCCTGCAAATTTGCTGAATTAATTTGTTATTTCTAACAGCTTTGTGTATGTGGTATCTTTAGTGTTTCCTACATATTAATATAAGGGCTTCCCTGGTGGCTCAGAGGTTAAAGCGTCTGCCTCCAATGCGGGAGACGTGGGTTCAATCCCTGGGTCGGGAAGATCCCCTGGAGAAGGAAATGATAACCCACTCCAGTATTCTTGCCTCAAGAATCCCATGGCCGGAGAAGCCTGGTAGGCTACAGTCCATGGGGTCGCCAAGAGTCGGACACGACTGAACGACTTCACTTCACTTCTTCACTTCACATATTAATATAGTATCATCTGCACACAGAGAAGGAGGAAAAACAGCCTCACTCTTCAATAGAAATTGGATTAAAGATTTATTAAGCATGGCCTCTCCCATCAGTTCAGTTCAGTTTAGTCCCCCAGTTGTGTCCAAATCTTTGCAGCCCCATGCACTGCAGCATTCCAGGCTTCCCTGTCCATTACGAACTCCTGGAGTTTACCCAAACTCACGTCCATTGAGTCGGTGATGCCATGCAACCATCTTATCCTCTGCCACCCCCTTCTCCTCCTGCCCTCATTCTTTCCCAACATCAGGGTCTTTTCTAATGAGTCAGTTCTTCACATCAGGTGGCCAAAGTATTGGTGCTTCAGCTGCAGCATCAGTGCTTCCAATGAATATTCAAGACTGATTTCCTTTAGGACGGACTGGTTTGACTCCTTGTGGTCCAAGGGACTCTCAAGAGTTTTCTCCAACACCACATTTCAAAAGCATAGGTTCTTCAGCACTCAGCTTTCTTTATAGTCCAACTCTCATATCCATACCTGACTACTGGAAAAACCATAGCCTTGACTAGACAGACCTTGGTTGGCAAAGTAATGTCTCTGCTTTTTAATATGCTATCTAGATTGGTCTGAATGGTTTGCCTTGGAAACGAACAGAGATCATTCTGTTGTTTTTGAGATTGCATCCAAGTACTGCATTTCGGACTCTTTTGTTGACCATGATGGCTACTCCCATTTCTCCTAAGGGATTTCTGCCCACAGTAGTAGATATAATGGTCATCTGAGTTAAGTTCTTCAGTGATCAGTGCAAAGAAATTGAGGAAAACAACAGAATTGGAAAGACTAGAGATCTCTTCAAGAAAATTAGAGATGCCAAGGGAATATTTCATGCAAAGATGGGCTCGATAAAGGACAGAAATGGTATGGACCTAACAGAAGCAGAAGATATTAAGAAGAGGTGGCAAGAATACACGGAAGAACTGTACAAAAAAGATCTTCACGACCCAGATAATCATGATGATGTGATCACTCATCTAGAGCCAGACATCTTGGAATGTGAAGTCAAGTGGGCCTTAGAAAGCATCACTACAAACAAAGCTAGTGGAGGTGATGGAATTCCAGTGGAGCTGTTTCAAATCCTGAAAGATGATGCTGTGAAAGTGCTAGACTCAATATGCCAGCAAATTTGGAAAACTCAGCAGTGGCCACAGGACTGGAAAAGGTCAGTTTTCATTCCAATCCCAAAGAAAGGCAATGCCAAAGAATGCTCAAACTACCGCACAATTGCACTCATCTCACATGCTAGTAAAATAATGCTCAAAATTCTCCAAGCCAGGCTTCAGCAATATGTGAACCGTGAATTCCCTGATGTTGAAGCTGGTTTTAGAAAAGGCAGAGGAACCAGAGATCAAATTGCCAACATCCACTGGATCATGGAAGAAGCAAGAGAGTTCCAGAAAAACATCTATTTTTGCTTTAGTGACTATGCCAAAGCCTTTGACTGTGTGGTTGAAAATAAACTGTGGAAAATTATGAAAGAGATCGGAATACTAGACCACCTAACCTGCCTCTTGAGAAATCTGTATGCATGTCAGGAAGCAACAGTTAGAACTGGACATGGAACAACAGACTGGTTCCAAATAGGAAAAGGAGTGTGTCAAGGCTGTATATTGTCACCCTGCTTATTTAACTTATATGCAGAGTACATCATGAGAAATGCTGGGCTGGAAGAAACACAAGCTGGAATCAAGATTGCTGGGAGAAATATCAATAACCTCAGATATGCAGATGATACCACCCTTATGGCAGAAAGTGAAGAGGAGCTAAAAAGCCTCTTGATGAAAGTGAAAGAGGAGAGCAAAAAAGTTGGCTTAAAGCTCAACATTCAGAAAACGAAGATCATGGCATCCGGTCCCATCACTTCATGGGAAATAGCCGGGGAAACAGTGGAAACAGTGTCAGACTTCAATTTTTTGGGCTCCAAAATCACTGCAGATGGTGACTGCAGCCATGAAATTAAAAGACGCTTACTCCTTGGAAGAAAAGTTATGACCAACCTAGATAGCATACTCAAAAGCAGAGACATTACTTTGCCGACTAAGGTCCGTCTAGTCAAGGCTATGGTTTTTCCTGTGGTCATGTATGGATGTGAGAGTTGGACTGTGAAGAAGGCTGAGCGCCGAAGAATTGATGCTTTTGAACTGTGGTGTTGGAGAAGACTCTTGAGAGTCCCTTGGACTGCAAGGAGATGCAACCAGTCCATTCTGAAGGAGATCAACCCTGGGATTTCTTTGGAAGGAATGATGTTGAGGCTGAAACTCCAGTACTTTGGCCACCTCATGAGACAAGTTGACTCATTGGAAAAGACTCTGATGCTGGGAGGGATTGAGGGCAGGAGGAGAAGGGGACGACAGAGGATGAGATGGCTGGATGGCATCACCGACTCAATGGACGTGATTTTGAGCTATCTCCGGGAGTTGGTGATGGACAGGGGGGCCTGGCGTGCTGCAATTCATGGAGTCGCAAAGAGTCGGACATGACTGAGTGACTGAACTGAACTGAACTGAACCAACCTAGATAGCATATTAAAAAGCAGAGACATTACTTTGCCAACAATGGTCCGTCTAGTCAAGGCTATGGTTTTTCCAGTCGTCATGTATGGATGTGAGAGTTGGACTGCGAAGAAAGCTGAGCATCGAAGAATTGATGCTTTTGAACTGTGGTGTTGGAGAAGACTCTTGAGAGTCCCTTGGACTGCAAGAAGATCAAACCAGTCCATCCTAAAGGAGATCAGTCTTGGATGTTTATTGGAAGAACTGATGTTGAGGCTGAAACTCCAGTACTTTGGCCACCTCGTGCAAAGAGTTGACTCATTGGAAAAGATCCTGATGCTGGGAGGGATTGGGGGCAGGAGGAGAAGGGAACGACAGAGGATGAGATGGCTGGATGGCACCACCGACTCAATGCACTTGAGTTTGGGTGAACTCCGGGAGTTGGTGATGGACAGGGAGGCCTGGTGTGCTGGGGGTCACAAAGAGTTGGACACGACTAAGCAACTGAACTGAACTGAACTGAACTTGCTTTCCATGTTTGTTTAAATTTCGTGACATTCTATTAGGCTCTGGTGTCCAAGGCCAAGGTAGTGTTTTCTTAGGTAGACCAGAGAAACTGCTTTCCATAGAACTATGCTTATCAATCAGGAATCTACCTGCCCTGTTGACTTCCCAGGCGCCAGTCTGAGGCAGAAGCAGGATAAGCTTGCTCAATGCTACCAAGTGTGAGGGCCTTTCTGGCTGACCTCTGTGACTGCCCCAGGGCCCAACTTCTAACTCTTATCCACCATTTGGCGCCACTTTGACCCAGGCCATCTCAACAGGCCAGAAGCAAGTCCTCGTCTAAGGAAGGACACAGGAGGCAGATCACAACTGTGAATTTTATGATGTGCTTTATGGTTTTCAAGCAATTTAAAGCCCTTTATTTCCTCTGATTTTTGCATTAGTTTTTCCTTTAGAGAAGAAATCATTGTCCACCTTATACTTCCCAGATGAAAATGAAATCACTCACAACATAACTGATTTGCCCAAGGCCCCACTGGAGACAGTAAAGCTGGGGTTTGGATCCAGTTTCCTCTGAGTCCAGCTCCTGTGAACTGTCCTAGAGGCACTGAATGCTGCTCCCTCACTTCTGAGCATGTGCTCTGTCTTGGGGGGAACAGGCCCACTGCTCTTGCTTTCCTTCCCCTCCTCCTCTCGACAATTTCAGGCCCGAGGAATAGCACAGAGGCGGTAGCTGACTGGGGAGTTGGTCAGGCTTGCTCTCAACTTCAGGCTCAGCTTCTCATTCTCTGGAGGCCTGAAGGTAAAATTTTGCAGAAGTGAAGTAAAGAAAATAAACAACTCAGTCCTGGCCAATTGTTCTCCAAGGCACATCCGCTTTCCTGAAAGACAAAAATATGACATGAGTTACCTGCTCAGGTGGTGACTGTGTCCCACAAGGAAAGGACTGAAATCCTGTACCATGTCTTAAAAAACCTGAGAAAAGTGAGAGCCTGATAGGCCCTGGCCTTTATGTAGCTGGCTTATTTCATGGCAACCACCTTGTAAACCTAAGCCCAGTTAAGTGAATCTACAATCGCACAGCTCAGTGCTTTCAGGTGTCAGGATGGTAAGGCACAGGGTGTACGTGCAGGCTGTGGACAGAACAACAGAGGGGCTGGGTTGACCTACAAATGGCATCTAGCCTAAAGTCTATCAAAAATCCATTTGGAAATGATGATGGCAAAAGCAGACAAAAAGCAAAATTCTGTTTTAATATTTTTCAATCATTAAAAAAAAAAACTGTTGAGAAGTATAAGAAAGTGAACATCAGATCAAGGCTTCTCAAGTATGAGGCAGCTTCTCAATACATCACGTTTCCCTCCATCGGGACTGGGAATCTCCCTGCCAGGGCTCCCCGTGAAGGGCCAACCCCATCTCAGCCCACCTCTGCAACATCTCTTCCAGGTTCCCCCAGCCCCTCCCTGCATGATGCCCTCCTCCCCACTTGGGCTACAACACCTTACTTGGGTCTCCATTATCTCTCTTGTGGGTGTTTTAATAACTTACTTTCTCACTAATTAATATATGTTCACTGCAAAAATGAAAAACAAATGTCTGAGAAGAATAAAGATATAAAAGATGTTTGTAATCCCATAATCCAGACAAAACCCTTGTTTTTGTAAATGTGTTACATTGTAATTGTGTTAGGGAGCACACTAGATTAGAACTTCATTCATAACCAGTGAGGACCTACTGTATATCTCAGGGAAGTATACCAATATTTTGTAGTAACTTGTAAGGGAAAAAAACTAAAACAACAAAAAAAAGGTGTGTGTGTGTGTATATATATGTATATGTATATACACACACACACACATATATATTTATAAATATATATGTATAACTGAATAACTTTGCTCTACTACTGAAAGTTAACACAATATTGTAAATCAACTCTACTTTACAAAAAAAATTTAAAAAAAAACGAGTCTTAGGCTGTTTTCTGCCAATTCCTTGGGTACATGACCTTGGACAAAAAACAGCTTTCTCTAAATTCTAATTTCTTTACATTGGGAAAAGAAATACTGATTTCTTTCCTTCAAACTGTTAATAACGACTGCTGTACATATTAAATAAAATAATTTCCTGGAAAATAAAATCTGTAATTAGAAGGGTATGTTACAACTCTCACAACAACAACAAAAACAAAAACTTAAGGAGAATAATTAGAACACTTAAAACAGCTAAAACTTTGTACTATAATAGGAAACCTGAGCTCTTGTAGACAGGAAGACTAGAAGGTTTTCTTACACCTCATTTCTGCTTTGAGATTAGAAAGTGACTTGCTCAATGTTAGCAAAGGTGGCACAGAACTAGAGAGGAAAGACACAGAAGATCTACTCAAATGAGTTCAGATATACACAGGACAGTGTCCTACAGCAGGAAAGCCTGGGCTCTGTATCATGCCTAAGTTAAGCTAAGCATGGGGTCAAATTCCAGACCCTTCCTCTCTGTGCCTTTGTGGCATGATCAGCAAAATGATACTGTCACAGAAAATTAATCTGTATTTAATTTAACTTAATGATAAGAAAACTACTATGAATTTCAGAATGTCAACTCAGTGTAGCATTTAGTTATTGTTTTAGGAGACACTGTTAGGAAGAGGCATGGGCATTCGTATTGGACAAACCTGAATAACACTCAGTTCTAAGACTGCCCCCATGACTTTTATGAGTGTATATTCCATAGCTGACCCTGCTAAACTTCAGTTACCTTCCTTATACCCAAAGTGGTGATTCAAATTTGAACCTTGGGAGGTTACAGGAGAACAAATGGTTCATGAGAGTTGCATGGTATTTTTGTCTACTGAATCATTTTTCATATCCTTGGGACTGAATACTTTACACATAACAGGTGCTCAGGAAACATTTTTAGAATTAAGGATTTGGGAAATTATTTGAAACGATCTCAACAAAATACATAACTCATTATCTGGTACATATGAAGAATTTTGTTATTCATTTCACAGTTATGAGTTAGAACATTTGGAGCCTTTGGAACTTTTGGAACTGGCTGCCTTGGAAATGTGAGATTCCCTGCATTCTCTTTCATACATTTCAGGTTGTGCACCATGTGAACGATGCAACTATATTTGTAAAGAGTTATTAGAATTTAAAAAGGCAAAATTTAAAAAGACCTCTTCAGAAAGATCTTAAAGAGTAGAATCTCATCTACTTAAGTCCATGGCACCAAGTCCCTGGTGATGCCCATAATGACAGACAAGCAGCTCCTTTACTGGCACCTCCCCCATCCCTTTCATAGTAATTCACTTTACATTTTTGTGAGTGGGAGGCCCTAAAAAGATCTTGAAACTCTTAAAACTCTACTCAGATGGTAAGGTCCCAACCTTCTTTGTGGGTAACAGGAGGAGGCTAAGCTTCTGTCACCAGTGTTGGCAGGGACAGAACAATGTGAAGTTGAAATCTCCATCAGAGTCAAGCCAGGGCTTAGGAAGTAACAGCATGAGTCCTGGGGATGCTCAGCCTAGGGAATCTTGAGGTGCAACCACAGCAAGAGTGAGTCAAGCTGGGCAGGGCTATCCAGAGACGTTCCAACTAAAGCAAAGCATCACAAGGAGAAGAGTAGGAAAGGGCAGAGAGAGGAGTCCTGGGTTCCCACATGCCTATTTCTTGCTACTCACCGATTGAGAAAGGCAGGAAGGCTTCCCTTTTCTTAAACTGTCCATTCTCCAGAAAATGCTCCGGATTGAAGGTGTCGGGGGTGGCCCACTCTGCGGGGTCCCTGTGCAGTGCCGTCAGGTTGGTCAGGACCAGGGATCCCTGGAGAAGGCAGGAGAGACTCAGGCAAGACTTGACCCACACAACATACACATACAGATGGGCGGCAGTCCTCTGGCGCTCCCACACCTGGGCTGACAGCACCCTGAACTCCCTCAGCCTCACCAACCCACCACCTTCTGAGCCCAATCCCTAGCACCATTTTTTTGCCATGGAACAGCTTACACTGATGGACTGGAATTATCTGCTGGGAATTTATCAGGGAAGTGTGACTGCTCTTAGTGCAGAATGGATCTCTGCAGGGACTTAGTGTAGAACTTGGGAGGGAACGCATATGCATCAATGAACACGTATGAAACATATATGAATAATGTGACAGTGGGAAGGCAGTTCTAGACCAAAACTGACCCAGCTGCTTACTCAAGTGGTAACTATGGCAGTTTGTCCAACACGAAAAATGTCTCATTTACCTACGTTTCTCACATTCTCTTCCCTCCGTTATCTAGTAAATCCCACAGAAAGTTTAATAATAGAATAAGGTCACCAAATGGAAGAAACCACTATCCTTCCTGGTATGCAGCTAGAAACTCAGGAGTCTTCCTTCATGCCTCCCTTTCTCTCACTCTGCCTTCATCCAGTCCTTCACTGGGGTGGTCAACTTTACTTGCGTTTTCTTTTGATTCTATCACCTCCACTTTAGGTCCATCACTGCCTGGTCCAAGTTACTACCTTGGTTTCCCACACTCCTACATTAGTCCTCACTACATCCATATCCTTTCTTTTCCCTTCAGTGCTGGACACACTGAAAGCTGAGTTAGCTTTGGACATGATTTAATTATGTCACTCCTATCCACCCACCATATTTGGACCTCAATAGATACCCCTCAATGGCTTCCATCTCTCTTAGATTATAGGCACTTCACCTGCCCACTCTGAGTCACCATCCTTCTGCCTGCATGCTTACTACATCAAGTCTCTTTCAGTTTCTCTGTCATTTGTTCCCAATATTTTCCAGGCCTCTTCGTATGGCAACCTCTGGGCATCCTCATGCCAATGAGTATCTGCTGGAGCTGCTGCTCTAAGTCTCTTTGTCCCTGCTGTGAGCTGTGCTGCCCCTGCCTCTGCAGGTGACCCTCCAATACTAGCAGTAGGTCTAAGACCTCATAAGAGGTCACTGCTTTATTTGCCTGTGTGCTGGTGTGCACATAGTCCACAGTCTTGTGTATGCCCTCCAAGACTGTCCTTTTTCCATCCAGCCTTGTGGAATTCCTGAGATCACAATCTGCTCATCTTCATAGCTACATTCTCTGGGGGCTCCTCCTCCTGTTACCAGACCCCTAGGCTGGGATGCCTGCCTTGGGGCTCAGGATTTTCACTACTGTGGCAGAACTTCTGTAGTATAATTGTTTTCCAGATGGCAGGTTGCCCACCTGGCAAGTAGGCTTCCCTGGTGCTCAGACCGTAAAGAATCTACCTGCAATGTGGGAGACCTGGGTTTGATCCCTGGATTGGAAAGATCCCCTGGAGGAGGGCATGGGAGCCCACTCCAGTATTCTTGCCTAGAGAATCCCTATGGACAGAAGTGCCTGGCGGGTTCCAGTCCTTGGGGTCACAAAGAGTGGACATGACTGAGCGATTAAGCACAGCACCTGGTGCGTATGCGAGCTGATTTTGTTGCAGTTCCACCTCTCCTGATATCTTGTGAGGGCTTCTTCTTTGTCTTTGGATTTAGTGTATCTTTAAAAATTTTTGTTTATTTTTAATTTAAGGATAATTGCTTTACAATATTGTGTGGGGTTTCTGCCATACCTCAACATGTATCAGCTATAGTATACATACGTCCCTGCCCTCTTGATCCTCCCTCCCATCCCATCCTACCCCTCTGTGTTGTTATAGAGCACCAGTTTGAGCTCCCTAAGTCATACAGCAAATTCCCACTGGCTATCTATTTAGGGTGTCTTATATATATATAAATTTATTTATTTTAATTGGAGGCTAATTACTTTAAAATATTGTAGTGGTTTTGCCATACATTGACATGAATCTGCCACGGGTGTACATGTGTTCCCCACCCTGAACTGCCCTCCCCCCTCCCTCCACATCTCATCCCTCTGGGTCATCCCAGTGCACCAGCCCCGAGCACCCTGTCTCATGTATCAAACCTGGACTGGCGATTTGTTTCACATATGATATTATACATGTTTCAATGCCATTCTCCCCAAATCATCCCATCCTCGCCCTCTCCCACAGAGTCCAAAAGACTGTTCTATATATCTGTGTCTCTTTTGCTGTCTCGCATATAGGGTTATTGTTACCATCTTTCTAAATTGCATATATATGTGTTAGTATACTGTATTGGTGTTTTTCTTTCTGTCTTACTTCACTCTGTATAATAGGCTCCAGAGTCATCCACCTCATTAGAACTGATTCAAATGTATTCTTTTTAATGGCTGAGTAACTATTTCTGTTTTATTGACTATGCCAAAGCCTTTGACTGTGTGGATCACAATAAACTGTGGAAAATTCTGAAAGAGATGGGAATACCAGACCACCTGACCTGCCTCTCGAGAAATCTGTATGCAGGTCAGGAAGCAACAGTTAGAACTGGACATGGAACAACAGACTGGTTCCAAATAGGAAAAGGAGTACGTCAAGGCTGTATATTGTCACCCTGCTTATTTAACTTATATGCAAAGTACATCATGAGAAATGCTGGGCTGGAAGAAACACAAGCTGGAATCAAGATTGCTGGGAGAAATATCAATAACCTCAGATATGCAGATGACACCACCCTTATGGCAGAAAGTGAAGAGGAACTAAAGAGCTTCTTGATGAAAATGAAAGAGGAGAGTGAAAAAGTTGGCTTAAAGCTCAACATTCAGAAAACAAAGATCATGGCATCTGGTCCCATCACTTCATGGGAAATAGATGGGGAAACAGTGGAAACAGTGTCAGAATTTATTTTTTTAGGCTCCAAAATCACTGCAGATGGTTACTGCAGCCATGATATTAAAAGATGCTTACTTCTTGGAAGAAAGGTTACGACCAACCTATATAGCATATTCAAAAGCAGAGACATTAATTTGCCGACTAAGGTCTGTCTAGTCAAGGCCATGGTTTTTCCAGTGGTCATGTATGGATGTGAGAATTGGACTGTGAAGAAGGCTGAGCACCGAAGAATTGATGCTTTTGAACTGTGGTGTCAGAGAAGACTCTTGAGAGTCCCTTGGGCTGCAAGGAGATCCAACCAGTCCATTCTGAAGGAGATCAGCCCTGGGATTTCTTTGGAAGGAATGATGCTGAGGCTGAAACTCCAGTACTTTGGCCACCTCATGTGAAGAGTTGACTCATTGGAAAAAACTTTGATGCTGGGAGGGATTGGGGGCAGGAGAAGGGGACGACAGAGGATGAGATGGCTGGATGGCATCACTGACTCGATGAACGTGAATCTGAGTGAACTCTGGGAGTTGGTGATGGACAGGGAGGCCTGGCATGCTGCGATTCATGGGGTCACAAAGAGTCGGACACGACTGAGCCACTGAACTGAATATTCCATCGTGGTTATGTACCACAGCTTTCTTATCCAAACACATGAAAAGATGTTCAACATCACTCATTATCAGGGAAATGCAAATCAAAACCACAATGAGGCACCATTTCATGCCAGTCAGAATGGCTGCTATCCAAAAGTCTAGAGGCAATAAATGCTGGCGAGGGTGTGGAGAAAAGGGAACCCTCTTACACTGTTGGTGGGAATGCAAACTAGTACAGTCACTATGGAGAACACTGTGGAGATTCCTTAAAAAACTGGAATTAGGGTGTCTTGTTTGACAAGTTTTAGCAATTTTGTTAATGGTTATTCAGCAGATCCCTGGAGAAGGAAATGGCAACCCACTCCAGTAATCTTGCCTAGAAAATCCCATGGACAGAAAAGCCAAGTGGGGTACAGTCCATGGGGTCTTAAAGAGTCGGACATGACTGAGCGACTGAGCACCCAGCAGATAATTGTGATTTTTGTGTTTACATAGGAAGAGTTAAGTTGATGTGCTTCTATCTCATCATCTTGAGCTAATCAACCAGGCCAGCTTTGTGGGACCAAGACAAGGGTGCCCACTTTCACCATTACTATTCAAAATAGTTTTGGAAGTTTGGGCCACAGCAATCAGAGCAGAAAAAGAAATAAAAGGAATGCAAATTGGAAAAGAAGTAGTAAAACTCTCACTGTTTGCAGATGACATGATCCTCTACATAGAAAACCCTAAAGACTCCACCAGAAAATTACTAGAGCTAATCAATGAATTTAGTAAAGTTGCAGGATATAAAATCAATACACAGAAATCCCTTGCATTCTTATACACTAATAATGAGAAAACAGAAAGAGAAATTAAGGAAACAATTCCATTCACCATTGCAATGAAAAGAATAAAATACTTAGGAATATATCTACCTAAAGAAACTAAAGATCTATATATAGAACTCTATAAAACACTGGTGAAAGAAATCAAAGACGACACTAATAGATGGAGAAATATACCATGTTCATGGATCAGAAGAATCAATATAGTGAAAATGAGTATACTATCCAAAGCAATTTATAGATTCAATGCAATCCCTATCAAGCTACCAACGGTATTTTTCACAGAGCTAGAACAAATAATTTCACAATTTGTATGGAAGTACAAAAAACCCTCGAATAGCCAAAGCAATCTTGAGAAAGAAGAATGGAACTGGAGGAATCAACCTGCCTCACTTCAGGCTCTACTACAAAGCCACAGTCATCAAGACAGTATGGTACTGTCTGGCACAAAGACAGAAATATAGATCAATGGAACAAAATAGAAAGCCCAGAGATAAATCCATGCACCTATGGACACCTTATCTTTGACAAAGGAGGCAAGAATATACAATGGAGTAGAGACAATCTCTTTAACAAGTGGTGCTGGGAAAACTGGTCAACCACTTGTAAAAGAATGAAACTAGAACACTTTTTAATACCATACACAAAAATAAACTCAAAATGGATTAAAGATCTAAACATAAGACCAGAAACTATAAAACTCCTAGAGGAGAACATAGGCAAAATACTCTCCGACATACATCACAGCAGGATCCTCTATGACCCACTTCCCAGAATACTGGAAATAAAGGCAAAAATAAACAAATGGGACCTAATTAAAATTAAAAGCTTCTGCACAACAAAGGAAACTATAAGCAAGGTGAAAAGACAGCCTTTGGAATGGGAGAAAATAATAGCAAATGAAGCAACTGACAAACAACTAATCTCAAAAATATACAAGCAACTCCTACAGCTCAATTCTAGAAAAATAAATGACCCAATCAAGAAATGGGCCACAGAACTAAATAGACATTTCTCCAAAGAAAACATACAGATGGCTAACAAACACATGAAAAGATGCTCAACATCACTCATTATCAGAGAAATGCAAATCAAAACCACAGTGAGGTACCATTTCACGCCAGTCAGAATGGCTGCGATCCATAAGTCTACAAGCAATAAATGCTGGAGAGGGTGTGGAGAAAAGGGAACCCTCTTACACTGTTGGTGGGAGTGCAAGCTAGTACAGCCACTATGGAGAACAGTGTGCAGATTCCTTAAAAAACTGGAAATAGAGCTGCCTTATGACCCAGCAATCCCACTGCTGGGCAAATACACCAAGGAAATCGGAATTGAAAGAAACACGTGTACCCCAATGTTCATCACAGCACTGTTTATAATAGCCAGGACATGGAAGCAACCTAGATGTCCATCAGCAGATGAATGGATAAGAAAGCTGTGGTACATATACACAATGGAGTATTACTCAGCCATTAAAAAGAATACATTTGAATCAGTTCTAATGAGGTGGATGAAACTGGAGCCTCTTGTACAGAGTGAAGTAAGCCAGAAAGAAAAACACCAATACAGTATACTAATGCATATATATGGAATTTAGAAAGATGGTAATGATAACTCTGTATGTGAGACAGCAAAAGAGACACAGATGTATAGAACAGTCTTTTGGACTCTGTGGGAGAGGGAGAAGGAGAGGGTGGGATGATTTGGGAGAATGGCACTGAAGCATGTATAATATCATATATGAAAGGAATCGCCAGTCCAGGTTTGATGCATGATACTGGATGCTTGGGGCTGGTGCACTGAGACGACCCAGAGGGATGGTACGGGGAGGGAGGAGGGATGGGGGTTCAGGATGGGGAACACATGTATACCTGTGGTGGATTCATGCTGATGTATGGCAAAACCAATACAGTACTATAAAGTAATTAACCCCCCCCATTAAAATAAATAAATTTAATATTAAAAAAATAATATAATAAAATCTATCTAATTAAAAAAAAATAAAGTCAAAGTAAAGCAACTCTTATAGAGAGAACATGGTGTAGACAACAAAGATGAGCCTGGGACTCAGAACAAATCTGTTTCTGGAACCCAACTCTTGTCACTTTGTAACTGAGAATTCTTAAACAAGATTAACCTCTCTCTGAGCCTGGATTTCAAATTTGTAAAATGAAGATAGCAGAATTATTCTGAGGACTGAATCAGACATTTTGAAAGAATCTATATAGTCCCGACTGCTTTAGGAACCAAGGAAGCATTGGTTTCCTTCTCCTCTTTTCTGTTATTTAATACTACACAGGCTTGGATTCTTTTCCTTTTTGAGATAGTCCCATCAAGGGGCTGTAAGTTAACACTGGAAACAATACCTGTGGGGATATTATGTTAGAAACAGCAGTTCTAATGTGATTTTGGTTCAAGTGATCCCACATGTCCCTCATAAGTCAACATTTTCTGCCCCCAGGATTAAGAAGTAGAATTTTCCAACACAAGTCTGGAGGGTCCCTATCCTGTGAGAAGCTCTACCAAGGCAAACAAAAGGACCTCTTAGCAAAGTCTGACTGAGAATTGCTGCAGCTGTATCCCCAGAGATATTCACAATCACAGAGTAAGAACACTGAGCAATCTTGTAGCAAAGAAAAGCCAGTCTTCATATAAACACATTTACCTAGGACTCCCCTTCCTCCTCCAGAACACTTATTAGCATATATTTGAAGTAATCTTCTAAAGACCCCAAATGAAAGAAAAAATCTAGTATTCCACCAGCAAAAATACCTCTCCCCATAAGTGTTTCCCTAAAAGAAGAAAACATGTCACTTTTCAGTTGAGATTCACACCATTTAAAATATCAGCTTGGAGATCTGAGGCTGTGAGTGAGCCTCTAATTACCTTGACCAGGTGGTATCCATTCAGGGTGGTGTCCACTGTCACCTCCCTGGGCACGTTCATGGGGATGATGTTTCCCATTCTCTGCACCTCGTGGATGACAGCGTTGGTGTAGGGCATGGACTCTCGAGCTGCTGTGCTCACCTTCTGTGATTGGCCGAGCACCCTGTCGATCTCAGCTTGGACTTTTTCTGGGAAATAAGAGGAGGCTATATTATTCTAATATTCCATAAGTTTCCTTAAGCCTGGTTAAGCTAAGGAATGGAATAACCAGGATCAAAATGGCTAAAGCTATAGTGAGCTCTCCAGACTGCTCCTCAGGGTGGTAAGTGAGTGGGAAGTGGGCCCTGGTGTGAGACAAATCTGGTGCCAAACTCTTGCTCAACAATGTTTCTGCTGTGAGTTCCTGAAGCTTGTTGAGGCTTAGTTTTATCTTACTGGTGAGGATAAATCAACTTTCCTTTTAGGAACATTAAGATTTGTAAGAACTGATTTACGGAAGCACTCTGACCTGGTCCAGGCACACACACTGATGTGCTCACCTTGGATTTGGGGGTACATCGCCATGAAAAGCAACCCCCAGCGCAGGGTGGTTGAAGTTGTCTCTGTTCCAGCCAAGAAGAGGTCCAGGGTGCTGTAGATGAGGTTTTCGTCATGGAAACTTGAAGTAGCATTGCCTTTATGCTAGAAAGCATAGTGATTATTGACTTTTCAGATGATTCTAATTTGCCACAGCACACAGGGCTTCACCCAAGAGAGAACAGGGAAGGAGACATTTCCTCCCCTCAGGAGAAATGACTTTCCCTTTAGCCACCCCAGGATGCAGAGACTTATTACTGCAGTATCATTATCATCCTCCGGCTCAAGTGCTGGAAGCTTTTGTTAGTTTTGGTGGATGGAAATGGGTCAATTAATTTATTTTACTACTAAAATTTGGGAGAATCTATTAATATCCTGGGTTTTGTGGTAAAAAATCTGCCTGCTAATGCAGGAGACACCAGAGACACTGGATTGATCCCTAGGTTGGGAAGATGCCCTGGAGTAGGAAATGGTAACCTGTTCCAGTATTCTTGCCTGCAAAATACCATAGACTGTAGCCCACCATACTCCAGAAAAATTCCTTGGACTGTAGCCCACCAGACTCCTCTGTCTATGTAGCCTGGTGGGCTATATCCATGGGACCATAACAGTTGGACAAGACTAAGTGACTGCACACACAAACACATACACACATGTTTTTTCCCTGGAAAAACAGCCTTCAGTTCCAACATTAGCCACAGCATTCACTATGTGTATAACTTGATCAAGGTCCTAAACCACTAAACCTATCTGTAACTGGGGTATAGCTCAGTGGTAGAGCTTGTGCTTAGCATGCACGAGGCCCTGGGTTCAACTCCCAGCTCCTCCAGGGCTTTAATCTCAGCCCCGAACTAAGTCCGACAAGTTAGTTGGGCTTCCATGGTGGTTCAGATAGTAAAGAATCTGACTGAAATGCAGGAGACCAGGCTTTGATCCCTGGGTCAGGAAGATCCCCTGGAGAAGGAACTGGCAACCCACTCCAGTATTCTTGCCTGGAAAATTTCATGGAAAAAGAGCCTGGCAGGCTATAGTCCAGGGGATTGCAGAGTCTGACACAAACTGAGTGACTAACACACACACAAATTTGTCTATATTTCAATTGCCTTTTCCATAAAATAGAAATAACAATATTCACTCATCAAGTGGCATTATGAATTATGTGAGTAGGAAATGGCATATAACAAATCCTCAACAAATGCTTTTACTGACACCAGAAAGAATAAAATGCATTGCTCTAAAGTACAATCCTCACGCCTCCCCAGTTAAACATCTGATTCCAACAGCCATTCTGAATGGCACTCCAGCACCTTTACCAGCTTCCTCCAGAAGCTTTGATGAGTCAGTGTTGCCCTGTGTGCCGTCCAAAGCTGCACACCTCATAGCAACTGAAGTCTCCTCCTTTCAGGAGGAATCAATGCTTCTATGAATGTTATAACAATAAAGTGAAATAGAGGAGACAGAAAAAATGTGTCGTTCTTTCAGCTCCAGGAAAGGAATAAACAAGCTGCTGCTGCTGCTGCTAAGTTGCTTCAGTCATGTCCGACTCTGTGCAACCCCCATAGATGGCAGCCCACCAGGCTCCCCCATCCATGGGATTTTCCAGGCAAGAGTACTGGAGTGGGGTGCCATTGCCTTCTCCGAATAAACTATCTAATGAGTCCAAAATGCAATGGTGAACATTAACCAGGGGGTTCACTATGTTAAAGGATAGACATCCAATTTGACCTTTTTCCTGCTTTTTGAAAATAATACCGAAAAGTGGATGACATGGGGATGAGGGAGGAAGGCAAAAGTCCCTCCCACTTGAGGCTAAACTCTGGGCATCAGACTCAATTTCACTTTTGTGTTCTGTACTGGAGAGCTAATGCTCAAAATTCTCCAAGCCAGGCTTCAGCAATACACGAACCGTGAACTTCCAGATGTTCAACCTGGTTTTAGAAAAGGCAGAGGAACCAGAGATCAAATTGCGAACATCCGCTGGATAATGGAAAAAAGCAAGAGAGTTCCAGAAAAACATCTACTTCTGCTTTATTGACTGTGCCAAAACCTTTGACTCTGGATCACAATAAACTGTGGAAAATTCTTAAAGAGATGTGAATATCAGACCACCTGACCTGCCTCTCGAGAAACCTATATGCAGGTCAGGAAGCAACAGTTAGAACTGGACATGGGACAACAGACTGGTTCCAAATAGGAAAAGGAGTACATCAAGGCTGTATATTGTCACCCTGCTTTTATGCAGAGTACATCATGAGAAACGCTGGGCTGGAAGAAACACAAGATGGAATCAAGATTGCTGGGAGAAATATCAATAACCTCAGATATGCAGATGATACCACCCTTATGGCAGAAAGTGAAGAGGAGCTAAAAAGCCTCTTGATGAAAGTGAAAGTGGAGAGTGAAAAAGTTGGCTTAAAGCTCAACATTCAGAAAACGAAGATCATGGCATCTGGTCCCATCACTTCATGGAAATAGATGGAGCAACAGTGGAAACAGTGTCAGACTTTATTTTGGGGGGCTCCAAAATCACTGCAGATGGTGACTGCAGCTATGAATTTCAAAGACGCTTACTCCTTGGAAGAAAAGTTATGGTAGCATATTGAAAAGCAGAGACATTACTTTGCTAACAGGTCCGTCTAGTCAAGGCTATGGTTTTTCCAGTGGTCATGTATGGATGTGAGAGTTGGACTGTGAAGAAGGCTGAGTGCTGAAGAATTCATGCTTTTGAACTGTGGTGTTGGATAAGTCTCTTGAGAGTCCCTTGGACTGCAAGGAGATCCAACCAGTCCATCCTAAAGGAGATCAGCCCTGGGATTTCTTTGGAGGGAATGATGCTGAAGCTGAAACTCCAGTACTCTGGCCACCTCATGTGAAGAGTTGACTCATTGGAAAAGACTCTGATGCTTGGAAGGATTGGGGGCAGGAGGAGAAGGGGCCGACAGAGGATGAGATGGCTGGATGGCATCACTGACTCGATGGACGTGAGTCTGAGTGAACTCCGGGAGTTGGTGATGGACAGGGAGGCCTGGCGTGCTTCGATTCATGGGGTCGCAGAAGAGTCAGACACAACTGAGTGACTGAACTGAACTGAACTGACCTGACCTGGGGAGCTTGAGAAAAGTGTAAGAGACTGGATATTGACAAGTAAGAAGAAAACAATGCCTCATTTTCCTTTGTGTTCAGGTCTTTCACATATGGGTAGAGGACAGAATAGACTACTAAAGGCAGTATTTGGCCTTTCCAAAGATTTCAAGTCAAATGGGCTTCCCAGGAAGAGAATCTGCCTGCAGTGTAGGAGACGTGGGGAGATCCCCTGGAGAATGAAATGGCTACCCTCTCCAGTATTCTTGTTTGGGAAATTTCATGAACAGAGGAGCCTGGTAGCGTACAGACCATGAGGTCATAAAGAGTTGGACATGACTTAGTGACTGAGCATGCACACAAGCCAAATACTCTTTAACCAATATGTTTATTTCTAACTGTATCATCAGTTCTGAGTTAATGATATTTGTACATGCTATGAAATATTGCCTCTGTTTGCAATTTTTTAAGGAATCTCCACACTGTTCTCCATAGTGGCTGTACTACTTTTCATTCCCACCAACAGTGTAGGAGGGTTCCCTTCTCTCCACACCCTCTCCAGCATTTATTGCTTGCAGAGTTTTGGATCACAGACATTCTGACTGGTGTGAAGTGGTACCTCATTGTGGTTTTGATTTGCATTTCTCTAATAATGAGTGATGTTGAGCATCTTTTCATGTGTTTGTTAGCTATCCGTATGTCTTCTTTGGAGAAATGTCTATTTAGTTCTTTGGCCCATTTTTTGATTGGGTCATTTATTTCTCTGGAATTGAGCTGCAGGAGTTGCTTGTATATTTTTGAGATTAGTTGTTTGTCAGTTGCATGACCCAGCAATCCCACTGCTGGGCATACACACTGAGGAAACCAGAATTGAAAGAGACACATGTACCCCAATGTTCATCACAGCACTGTTTATAATAGCCAGGACATGGAAACAACCTAGATGTCCATCAGCAGATGAATGGATAAGAAAGCTGTGGTACATATACACAATGGAGTATTACTCGGCCATTAAAAAGAATACATTTGAATCAGTTCTGATGAGATGGATGAAACTGGAGCCGATTATACAGAGTGAAGTAAGCCAGAAAGAAAAACACCAATACAGTATACTAACACATATATATGGAATTTAGAAAGATGGCAATGATGACCCTGTATGCAGGACAGCAAAAAATACACAGATGTGTATAGCAGACTTTTGGACTCAGAGGGAGAGGGAGAGGGTGAGATGATTTGGGAGCATGGCATTGAAACATGTATAATATCATGTAAGAATCGAATTGCCAGTCTATGTCCGATGCAGTATACGGCACGCTTGGGGCTGGTACATGGGGATGACCCAGAGAGATGTTGTGGGGAGGGGGGTGGGAGGGGGGTTCATGTTTGGGAACGCATGTACACCCGTGGTGGATTCATGTCAATGTATGGCAAAACCAATACAGAATTGTAAAGTAAAATAAAAAATAAATTAATTAATTAATTAAAAAAAAGAAATATTGCCTCTTTTTTCTCTCCTGTGATAGACTGAATAATGACTCACAAACATATGAATGTCTTAATCTCTAGAATGGGTGAATACTTTTTGACAGATGGAGCTTTGCAGACATGATGAAGTTAAGGATCTTGATACAGGATGATTATTCTAGATTATCCCAGTGTACCATTATAGTCACAAGAGTCTATAAGGGGAAGTAAGTAGAACATAAAGAGAAGATGTGAGGATGGGGGCAGAGAAGAAGCTACATCAATGGCTTTGAAGATGGAGGAAGGGGCCCTGGTTGTTTGCAGCCCCCAAGTTTGTGGTGATCTGTTACAGCAGCAATAAGAAACCAGAATCCCCCCATGTGCTCTCTAAGAACACTCCTCAGGAAAACACCCAGGTCCCCTCACCTTTTCTATTTCCTGGAGGTAAGCATCAATGAAGTCTCTTGCTGCAGCAGGATTCCAGTCTTTCCTGTGGTTTTCAATCACATTAGCAACAAACATTTTCAGTTTCTCCCATTTACGAAAGAGAGTTTGGTGGGATCCCGGAAGGAAATCCATTATTCTTGGAAAGGCATTGTAGAGCTGATGGAGAAAATGAAACAGTCAGTGGACAAGGGGGTGAGACAGTGTTCCACATTCTATGTCTCTTCCTTACTTCCATTTGACCCTTGGCGTCACCCTTGACTTGTCTTCTCTGCCTCAATCCTCATCTTTCCCCTCTGGCCTCCATTCAACATATAGCCAATTTTGAACCACTTCTCACTACCCTATGCATTTTTCAGTTTAGTAAAAATCACCACCATTTCTTACCTGGATTCTGTAAAGCCTTCAACACATTTCCTGACTCTCTCCTTAACCCCCTTCCCAGTCTTTTTTCTACTGAGCAGCCTGAGGGATCCTTTAACAGTTTAATAGAATGTTTCACTGCTTATCCCTCAATATTCTGGTGACTTTTGAAGATGTTTAGACAAATTCTACATCCTCCTCCTGGCCTGGAGCTCTAGGTGTCCTGACCCCTCACCCTCGTGTCCCTTCCTCTGCTGCCTGTCACTCACTGCCATCTTAACTCTCTCTCAGTTTTTCTAGCCCATCCCCATTGGTCTCTGTGATAATGTCAAGGATGACAATATGTAGTCCTTTGCATTTGCTATTCTTCTAATTGCAATTGATCTTCCTCTGGAATCTGTACAACACTAGCCTTTTATTTAATTCATCCTGATAATCCTCTAAGTAGCAGCATCTCTGGAGCCCTTTCTCCATTCCCTCAATTTTGCTTTTTTATTTTCATGGCAATTGTCTCTAGCGTGTGTGTGTGTGTGTGTGTTTGTGTAGAATACCGCTATCTAGCTAGCTAGCCATCTGTGTTAAAAATAGAAATGTATTTGACTATCTGCCCATTATGATGTATTCTCCATGTGGGTAAGATACACCTGTGGTGGATTCATGTCAATGTATGGCAAAACCTATACAGTATTGTAAAGTAAAATAAAAAATAAAAAAATAAATTTCAAAAAAACAACAAAAAAATAAAATAAAATTGTGACTTTTGGATATATTTTCTCTAATACTTTCTAGTATAAAATTGATAGCACAACATAATGGAAAATTTCCTTGACTTACAATGAAAGAGACGTGACTATTAGCTCTGCTGCTTTCACAAATGTGGGGGACAGTAATAATGATGATAATGATGGTGATGTAATTTGTCATTGAGGCATTTGACATTTGACATTGGGGCACCAGGGTTACTTTTATGAACAATCACATGAGATCATTAGAGCACCTAACAGAGAGTCAGTGGACCACTATTTGGATTTGCTCACACATTCCCATATCTGCTTGTATACGTCAGGATACTTCATTTCATCCTTAAAGAATTGTTTAAATAATTAACTCATAAAGTGTATGCAATTGTCCATCAAAGTTGCTGAACTACTCTGTGTTTCTAAAAATGCATAGTACCCCTGCCCTTACCCCTGACCTACTACCCCATCCAACCATCCCAGGAATTTCTTTTCAGTGGGAATACTCCACAAGGTACTCAGTGAGGTCTCAGACTTCCTAAAAGGGTAGGAAATGGAATTACTGAGATTAGAGATGACAATACAGAATGTTTTCCAAAAATAACATTAACAATAATAATTATAATAGCTCACATTCATTATACCTCTTTACTGTACTAGGATTCATTTTTTTTAGTCACTCAGTCATGTCTGACTCTTGTGACCCCATGGACTGTAGCCCATCAGGCTCCGCTGTCCATGGGATTTCTCAGGCAAGAACACTGGAGTGGGTTGCCATTTCCTTCACCAGGGGACCTTCTGACCCAGGAGTCGAACCCAAGACTCCAGCGTCTCTTGCATTGCAGGCATATTCTATACTCCTTTACTGAGCTAGGATTCATGCTAACTTCTTATTCCGTTTTGGTGAGATTCCATAAACTTCCAGGCAATGTTATTTGTTAAAAATGAATGCAAGTAAATCCTACTCTAGATACTCAAGCATTTACTTCAACACTTGGGTCTGATTTTACCCTAGAAGAGTCTTCCAAATCGAGTAAAGGGGCTGAGAGGCCACTGGGTTGAGCAGAGGTTTGGACAGGCTCAAAACCCTAGCAGGACGAAAGAGGAGGCCAGGGACTACTAAGGAAGGGGTGAGGTTTGAATCCCTTAAAGCCATATCTCACAAGTGTCGGAAACTGATAATATCATGTGTAGATAGGAATGTAAATTGTATAACCACTTGGACAGCTATAAACATTTTTAGGTCCAGGGGTATATGCAAGAGAAAGGAGTAGGTGTGTCCACAGGAATGACTGAACAAGAATGTTCATGGCAGATTTATTCATAACATCCCCAAGTATTCATCAACCCCATAATGTTTTTCAAGAGAACAAAAATCAGCATCATGTTCATGCAGTGAAAACTATGCAGAGTAAAAGAAGAGCAACTAAGAAATGAATCTCAAAGCAATGGGCCAAGGAAGAGCCAGGCACAGAAGCACACATGTGAGGATCAGGCAGGTGTGGAAATAGGGAGGAAATGCATAGGAGAAACTCAAAAGTGATGGCAATGTTATGTTTTCCAAGGAAAAAAACACAAACACAACTGCATACATTGTCATGTAAAGTTTTGTACTTTATATGAATGTTGGAAATTTTCTTTGTCTATAGTAAATATTAAACAATATTATCCCAAAACAGTAAAATCAAGAGATTGATTTCAAATAAGCTTGTGTTGAAAAAGATTAGATTTCAGCTAAAAAGGAAAGGGTGACTCCATCTCATCTGATTCTGACGTCAACCCAATATTTTTTTCAAGACATGAAATGTGAACAGCTTTACCTGGCAGCACACTGATGCCTGTATACACAAGATCTCATCCAGCAGCCTCAGCAGCTCCTGGAACTGATCATCCTGGTAGTCAAACCGCTCCCCGAAGGCGATGGAGCAAATAATATTGGAAACGGCATTGTTGATTATGAAGTGAGGGTCAAAAGGCTGTCCTGGAGGCAGGAGAAGAGATGGAGCCTTCAGATAGGTTTCTTTTTCATTCCAATAAAAGTCTACTCTATATGATGTATGACATAAAGACAATAGAACCACCACCAAGACTATGACCCCAGTACCCTACAAAGTGCTGATATTAGGACAGACATGCAGGTATTGATGAGCTTTTGGTTGGTGAAAGCATGAACCACAGTCCCTGCATCTGTCCTACGACCCGCTCACCATTCTCCTCTCCTATTGCCTGGATGAGGTAGGTGAGTTCTTCCTGAATGCGTTCCTCTAAGCTCTTCCTTCCTAAACCGAAGTTCCTCAGAGTTGTCAGGGTGAACCTTCTTTGCTCTTTCCATACCTGGCCATTGGACCTGATCAAGCCTGGGAAAATGAATACAATGTTATGAAATGCAAGGCAACAAGGTCCGTGGGTGATAACATATCAGATGGAAGGAAGGAGAAGCACTTTAAGGCACTTGAAAATTATTCAGAGAAATAATCCCTAAGCAATGGACATAATGGCTTGAATTTACTGATTGCTTGCAATGCTGGGCACATTAGTATTTTTAATGCATTATGTAATTTAGTACTCATAGAATCTCTCTGATGTAAGTATAACCTTTACTGACAAATCAGCCTCCCAATTTTGATCATGAGAAAAATGAGGCTCAAAGGATAAATCTACACTCTACAAGGTCATAAACAGTATGCACCTGAACATGTGTTCAAATTCAAGTCTGCCTGACTCCAAACCCACACTTTGATTACTTGTCACATAACCACATTTAAGAATTTGCTGTGCTACATACTAAGTATGAATTTATGGATTAGACAAAATCAATCCTCATAAGGAGAAAAGATCTTAAAAAGATAAATAAATCACCCAAGAAAACAAAGAAATGTGAACACTGTGCAGAAAGAATACCACAGAAAAAGGAAAAAGAATACGTCTTAATATGCTGTCATATAACGGTATTTATTTTATAACACTGGTGAGGCCACCGTCCTCTTATTTCTTCATTTCATCTCACACTTCAACTCCTTCTAATATCTCCCTTTGGCTTCCACCACCTTAGTGAAACGGTTCTTCTTACTGTTCAATCCAGGATCATCTTCAGCTTCATCTTGAGGTCTCAGCAGCATAAGATGCTTTCTTCTTGAAACACTCTCTGCCAATGGAGCCCAGAACATCACACTCTCCAGATTTTTCTGCTAATTCTCTGACTTCAGAGAAATTATCATACCTTTGGTTAACTTATCTTCTTTGATCCAATTTTGAAATGATGGAGCTCTTCATGATTAGGTCTGAAGCCTCTTCTCTTCTTACCCTGTCCTCCATTTCTAGGAAATCTCCACTCCAAAATTTCAAATGACATCTACTGAGAGTTAACATGTGCTATTGTCTCTCAGCTTCAGGTGCATACACAATTCCCTGCTGCTTGTCTCTCCTGGCTTCACCCTCAGCATACCAATGGCTGAATTCATGGTTTGCTCCATACAACTCCCCACCCAGGCCAGCCGACATCTCTCCTCCTTCACATGTCCCTTCTTTCCTATACCTACCCATTTGGGTGTCTACCTCGGCACCTCATTCTCCCTCTGTCTAGGTCATCATGTCCTGTTGGATTTGCCTCCCGAGTAGCTTAAATCCATGTATCTTCACAGTTACCTTCCTGGTCTGACCTACTGTGCTATCATTTCTTCCAACCTCCCTCATCCAGGTCACCACCTTCTCTAACCTCCAAGACTCCATAGTTTCTTGAGGCTTTTTATTCCATTCTTGACATTGCAGCTTAGATAAGTCTCTAAAATATACAGTGTAAATATGGTGATTCCTTTCTCTACTGAAACCATTCAGGAGCCTCCATTGTTATCAGGATAAAAAGCAACATCCTTAACAAGAATTTGCATGAACTGTTTCTGGCCAAACTCCCCAGCTTTACCTCCACTTAATTATCTCCATTTAATCCCTGTGTGTACTACACTGGCCCCCTTTCAATTCCTCAGTTCACTGTCCTTCTTCCCACTTGAGAGACTTTTCAGATTCTATTCTGGATTGCTTCATCACTGGATTTCTGGATTGCTTCTTTACTTTATTACTTGTCTTTAACTTCATTAGCTTTTCCTGAGTCTCAGAACTAGATTACATACCCATAACAGATGAACCCTACTCTTCGTAACACTTCATAACACTCATAGCCTTAAATTATTTGTGTAATTGATACTGTCTTTTTTAATCACTTGTGAGTTATAGAAAACCAAGGATTCTGTCTGTTCTGCTCACTGTTTTATCACTAGAGCCAGCCACTAGGTTCACATTACAGACATAGAATAAATAGAGACATAGAGTTAATAGATGCAATATTTCAAAGAGGAATCGAGAAACCCCCAGGGGAAAAAAAGAGTGCTTTGGTAGAAGAATAGATTTTAGCTTTTTATTCAGAGTTTTGAAAATATAAGTTCATTTACCAAGTTTATTTTATGATCTTTTTAAGTATTCATGCCAAACTCTTCCATTGACAGAAAGCCCAAGATACTTTGTGAGGCACAGCTTTAATAGCAGAGCACAAGGAATTAGAGGCAAGAAGGGATCACAAAGTCAGTAGGAGGAAGCTGACCTACATATTTTCCTAGGGGACAAGATTTGAAGATTTGAATGAGAAAATAGAAGAGAGCTTGAGAACACAGCATTTCCTTTCTTCTTTAAAAAAAAAAATCACATCACTGAGTGATGAGGATACTTATTTATCAAAACATCGAGTGAGTTCATGCAGGTGAGGCCGCTTCTCCCAAATCCCTGACATTAGAGCTGACCTGGGCAGGTTCCCTGAGGAGGTGAATTCAACAAGAAATGAGGCCACTCAGTTTCCTTGAGGGGCAGAGATTCTATGAGGGGCCTGCTCCTGGGAGTGTTGGAAGCACTTTCAGAGGCCACAGGAATATCAAATATATGCTTCTTATTTTGGTCATGGAACTTACCTTTATTGTTAAAGATACGTTTCTGAATAGGTAACATGGGGCGGTTTACAAAGTTTTGTTCCTGGTAGACAAGGGCTTCTTTGATATAGGGCAATCCAGTTATAAGAATGGAATGAACTGCACCAAAATCCAGCCTAATAATATTCCCATATTTCTTCACAATCTGAAAAAGAGAAGAGTTACAGTTGGGTATGTACTTGTCTATGTGTCCTGGATGGAGAATGTGTGGAGCTGCGAAGGGGGTCCAGGGGGGTGTGGAGGGGAGGCTTGTAATGAGTGGAATCTGTGTGTCTGTGTGTGTATCTTGGGCTGCATCTAGACTTCCACTAAATCCACTAGAGGACATAGACATTCATTATGAAACTCATTCATATGTTCAACTTACTTAAATTGAGTGAGCTTATGTGACCTGCAAATAATGCATAAAAATATACTAAAG
>NW_024070212.1:83702329-83801173 GCF_014754425.2 Oryx dammah | reverse complement strand
AAAGTCACTCTGAGTCAGGGACTAGATATGGAGAAGTGAACATTAGTTCTGGAGTCATCTTAACTCTGTGATTGACAACTGAGATTTCAGAATAGTTGCTTCACTTTTCTTGGAGCCTAAGCTCCCCAGCTGTGAAAGGTAGAAAACTGTTCCTCCCTTGGAGTTTCTGTGAGGGGGAACTCCCTGGCAATTCAGTGATTAAGACTAGGCATCCATTGCCATGGACCCAGGTATGATCCCTGGACAGGGAACAAAATCCCACAAGCAGAACGGCGTGCTGGAAAACCCCACACTCCAGAACCAAGATAGTTTCTGTGAGGAGGAATGAGAACAAGAATGTGAAATGCACTTTGTGCCCTGGGTCCTGTCAGACAGCCACTCTATAATGTGGGGAATGAATGGTCTCTGTGTGCAAAGCGACATGCGTGCACTGGCTCAAGGGGACAGATGGGACAAGAGCACACGGATGATGTGCAGAAGAAAGGCAGTGCTCACAGACAACCACAGTTACTGGGTGCCATGCTAACTACTTTCACCTTTTGTCTCATTTCCTTCACACCACCCTGCAGTACTAATGATTTTATCCATGTTTTAGTAAGGAAAATGAGTCATGGAGAAGTAACTTAGCCAATGTGATAGAGCTGTTGGTGGCCAGAGGGAATGTCCCCGGCACTATGTAAGATTTAAGGACAGAAACACGGGCTTGAGATGGTGCTGGACCTTAGAGCTTCGTGGATGTGACGGCGTGAAAGTGGGAATGAGAGTAATGGGCCAAAGGGAAAGAAAGGGAAAGGGAGAGTGTGTGGCGGCTGTGCCACAGGCACAGAAGGGACCCAGGGGCTAGGATAGGTTCCCGGAAAAAACAGCTCTCACTGTGTAGAGAGATGGGATACAGGCTGGCAAGGTACTGCGAGCTGGACCAAGGATGTCTTAATGTCGAGTGAAACACTTTAGGCCTTGTTTTGCTTGTATGTAGAAACCTGAATAGATGAGGTACGGTGAGTGCCTCAGAGACTGGATTTTGAAGTCATACAAATCCCTTTGTCTTCAGCTTCCACTTGTACTTTCTGTGTGAGATTTAGTCAAGCTTTTTAAATTCCCTCTGTCTCTATTTCAAAATGTATAAAATGACAGCTATTACAAATTAGGATTCTGGTGATAGTGTTGCAATGAAAAGGGGGAAAAAAAAGAGGAATGAGTTTTCTTTCCCTTTCCTGAAAATAATGAAGATAAGAGAACAGTGTGCAGACCTGAACATTCTGAGTTTTTTTTTACTTTGCATGGGTGTGTGCATGCATGCAAATTTGCTTCAGTCATGTTTGATTTTGTGTAATACTATGGACTGTAGCCTGCCAGGCTCCTCTATCCATGGGATTCTCCAGGTAAGAATACTGGAGTGGGTTGCCATGCCCTCCTCCAGGGGCTCTTTCTGACCCAGGGATTAAATCCATGTCTCATATCTCCTGCTCTGACAGGCAGTTTCTTTATCACTGAATGAATGAATGAAGTTGCTCAGTCATATATGACTCTTTGCGACCCCACGGACTGTAGCCTACCAGGCTCCTCTGTCCATGGGATTTTCCAGGCAATGGTACTGGAGTGGATTGCCATTTCCTTCTCCAGCAGATCTTCCCAACCCAGGGATCGAACCTGGGTCTCCCGCATTGTAGACAGATGCTTTACTGTCTGAGCCACCAGGGAAATCTTCTTTGTCACTAGCACCACCCAACTGTTCCTAACTCTGCATGTCCATAACTAAGTTTGCTTTTCTGCCCTCCTAATTCAATAACTGTAACCAAGTTTACTTTTCTGCCACCTAGCTCTCTGCAGGAGCTACATTTCACACCTATTTTCCTTTGACTCTGTGCTAAATACTTCCTCTGTCTGGTGCTCACCCTTCCAGCTCTCTCCTCATCTTGTAGTTCTTTTCTACATATCAGAGAGAAGGCCACAGGACCACCAAATTGCCAGAGTCAATTACTGGGTCAGTGACCCCAGCCTATGACTGTTTTGGAAACAATGCCAAAAGAAAAAATAAAAAAATGCTAACACCTGTGTTCCTCAGCATCAACTCATGACTGTGAACCTTTATCTTACATAAGCCCCTAGTCTCCTCAAGGAAAGATATACCCATTTGAATGCAGATTTCCAAAAAATAGCAAGGAGAGATAAGAGCTTTCCTCAGTGATCAATGCAAAGAAATAGAAGAAAACAAAGAATGGGAAAAATTAGAGATCTCTTTAAGCAAATTAGAGATACCAAGAGAACATTTCATGCATAGATGGGCACAATGAAGGACAGAAATGGTATGGACCTAACAGAAGAAGAAGACATTAAGAAGAGGTGGCAAGAATACACAGAACTGTACGGAAAAGATCTTCACAACTCAGATAATCATGATGGTGTGATCACTCACCTAGAGCCAGATATCCTGGAATGTGAAGGCAAGTGGGCCTTAGGAAGCATCACTATGAACAATGCTAGTGGAGGTGATGGAATTCCAGTTGAGCTACTTCAAATCCTGAAAGATGATGCTGTGAAAGTGCTGCACTCAATATGCCAGCAAATTTGGAAAACTCAGCAGTGGCCACGGGATTGGAAAAGATCAGTTTTCATTCCAATTCCAAAGAAAGGCAATGCCAAAGAATGCTCAAACTACTGCACAATTATCTCACAAGCTAGTAAAGTAATGTTCCAATTCTCCAAGCCAGGCTTTAGCAATACATGAACCGTGAACTTCCAGATGTTCAAGCTGGTTTTAGAAAAGGCAGAGGAAACAGAACAAATTGCCAACATCCACTGGATCATTGAAAAAGCAGGAGAGTTCCAGAAAATCATCTCTTTCTGCTTTATTGACTATGCCAAAGCCTTTGACTCTGTGGATCACAACAAACTGTGGAAAATTCTGAAAGAGATGGGTATACCAGACCACCTGACCTGCCTCTTGAGAAACCTACATGCAGGTCAGGAAGCAACAGTTAGAACTGGACATGGAATAACAGACTGGTTCCAAATCAGGAAAGGAGTACATCAAGGCTGTATATTGTCACCCTGCTTATTTAACTTATTTGCAGAGTACATTATGGGAAATGCTGGGCTGGATGAAGCACCAGCTGGAGTCAAGATTGCTGGGAAAAATATCAGTAACCTCAGATATGCAGATGACACCACCCTTATGGCAGAAAGTGAAGAAGAATTAAAGAGCCTCTTGATGAAATTGAAAGAGGTTAGTGAAAATGTTGGCTTAAAGCTCAATATTCAGAAAACGAAGATCATGGCATCTGGTCCCATCACTTCATGGCAAATAGGTAGGGAAACAGTGGCTGACTTTATTTTTTTGGGGTGCTCCACAATCACTGCAGATGGTGATTGCAGCCATGAAATTAAAAGATGCCTACTCCTTGGAAGGAAAGTTATGACCAACCTAGACAGCATATTAAAAAGCAGAGACATTACTTTGCCAACAAAGGTCTGTCTAGTCAAGGCTATGGTTATTCTAGTAGTCATGTGTGGATGTGAGAGTTGGACTGTAAAGAAAGCTGAGTGATGAAGAATTGATGCTTTTGAACTGTGGTGTTGGAGAAGACTCTTGAGAGTCCCTTGGACTGTAAGGAGATCCAACCAGTCCATCCTAAGGGAAATCAGTCCTGAATATTCACTGGAAGGACTGATGCTGAAGCTGAAACTCCAATACTTTGGCCACCTGATATGAAGAGCTGACTCATTGGAAAAGACTCTGATGCTGGGAAAGATTGAGGGTAGGAGGAGAAGGGGACAACAGAGGATGAGATGATTGGATAGTATCATGGACTCATGGATATGGGTTTGGGTAGACTCAGGCAGTTGGTGATGGACAGGGAGGCCTGGCATGCTGCGGTTCATGAGGTCACAAAGAGTTGGACATGACTGAGTGATTGAACTGAAGACTCCTCATGGGGCAGAGGATGGGAACCCTTTTTGAGGCCTGAGCCTACTGTGTTTCCCTCTCTGTTGGCTGAGAGTTAAGGCCAACTTTCTATAACCTTCTGTCTTTCTCTTTTATTTGGCTTCAGTGGAGAAAGAAAGTCAAGATTTTGGCCAGCAAAAATAGTGATCATAATACTAAAATCAATAATAAATTATTTCTTGTTATCGATCTATTTGGAATTGTATTTTAGTGAAAGGATTTGGAAGAAGTGCCCAGAGACTGGATGGTTGGAGCTCATGCAGTGATCAGGCCAGACAAGTGATGCCTGGTAGGCAACCAAAAGCTGGCTTTTCCTTGAATTTGTTACTATAAAGTTCTGAAGAATGGAGAGGGTGGTAGATATAGAAATAAACATCACATATGTGCTCGGCATTCTGGCAGTTAAGTGATACTCATGACTTTTAATTCTTATAACAACCCTAGAATTTATTCTCAGCTTTCAGAAAAAGAAAGTGAAAGTGAAGTCGCTCAGTCATGTCTGACTCTTTGCGACCCCATGGACTGTAGCCTACCAGGCTCCTCCCTCCATGGGATTCTCTAGGCAAGAGTACTGGAGTGGGTTGCCGTTTCCTTCTCCAGGGGACCTTCCTGACCCAGGGATTGAACCTGGGTCTCCCACATTCCAGAAAAAGAGGCACAGAGATATAGAGCCTAATTAATGAGCATAAAGAAGGGCTCTCTCTAGCTTCCTCTGTATGACTCATCCTTAAATGAAAGCATGGAGATACCTCTGTTCTTCTGAGTGATGATGAATTCCCTAGGGTTAAGGGGCCACGTTACTTCTCTATCAATTTCACATGAGTCCAATGGGACGTGAGCAGTGGTGATGTATGCATCTTCTAGGTCCTGTCCTTAAAGTTGCTTCTCATCATCTACCGTTTTCCTCTTGTCACGGTACAGTACTCAGACACGACACTGCCGCAGGACCAGAGCAGTAAGACAGAAGCACTGCAGTTTTCAGATGACCTTGTGGTACAAAGCAGCCTTGGTATACTGGTCTTCCTGCCTACATCTATTTCTACTTGTGAGAGACAAATACATTTCAACCTTTTTCCACTACTGTATTTTGAAATCTTTTTGTTACAAGCAGCCTGATGTATATCCTCATACTACAATTATCTACCTTATCTATCATTTCCCCACCATAGCCAATAAGATTTCTCCATATTTCCAGAATGTTCTTTCAATAAGGCACATAGCTATGACAGAGAGAGTTTAGAAAATGGGGAGAAAATAAGGAAGGTTCTCATCATGCCAAACAAATAGGCCTATTCTTCACTGCTCTGTCACTTTAGCTCATGTCACTTTTCCCTATTTAAAAATCTCCTGTCTACTTTATTCCACTTTATATAACCACTTGCATAACATGCCTTTCAAGTTCAGCCAAATGTATTTCAACTTTCTACAGAGGTTATCCCACGGCTTCCCAATCACAGTGAACCCACCTAATGATATTTCATTTGGTTACCCAAATGTGGGTTATACCACACATTATATCATACACTGTCTTGTACTATACCTGTCATATGATAAGCACTTCATCAATGTCTCTTGGATAAATGAACCTTAGAATAAATCCAGTATTCATTAACTATATCAAGAAAAGTCGGGTAGCCTAATAGAGATTGTGTGTAGGGTTCAAATAGTCTTAGGTGCAAGTCCTTGTTTGATCATTATCAATTTTGAATAACAGGCAAATAATTTGACAGATTTCAGTCAGTTTATTCAGCCTTAAAATGGAAACAATATCAGATGAGGCAATAAGCTATGTATGCATAGCCTGTAAGCTTTACAGCAAGCACTTAAAGTGGGATACAGAGATGTACTCAAAAACACTACAGATACACTAAAATGGGGTTCTTACAGAATGTTTAAGTGACTCATAGTAAGAGAAGAAAGGAGAAATAGAAGAATAGAAAGCAAAGTGAAAAACAAATAATAAAACAGTAGACTTTAGTGTTCACACATCAAAAAATACACTACATATATATGATCTAAATTCACCAATCAAAAGAGAGCATGGTAGAATGAAATAATAATCCACCTACAAGTTATATACAAAAATTAATTTCAAATATAATCATATAAATATGCTAAAAGTGAAAGAGTGGAAAAGCATATGCTATGCAAACATTAACCAAAGGAGAGCTGTTGTAGTGATATAGGATAAAGTTCAGGCAAAGACAGTCATCAGAGATAAAGAGAGACATTACGTAATAATTAAATAACCAATTCACTAAGATGACATAGCAATTTTAATGTCTGTGTGTATGCCATAAAAGAGCTGCCAAATTCATTGGTGGCTCAGATGGTAAAGAATCTGGCCTGCAATGCAGAAGACATGACTGATCCCTTGGTCGGGAAGATACCCTGAAAGGGGAAGGGCAACCTACTTCAGTATTGCTGCCTGAAGAATTCCATGAACAGAAGAGCCTGGCAGACTACAGTCCATGGGGTCACAAAGAGTTGGATATGACTGAGCGACTAACACATACAACACGACAACACACACACACACCAGAAATGAATAAACACATTGACAAACCTGTATTTTTCAGTTGCAGATATCAGGACTCTTATAGTAATTGATAGAATTAGTAGATAAGAAATCAACAAGGGTACAGACGCACTTAAACAACACAAACATCTAATAAGGTCTACCTGACACAGAGTACAGAACACTCCTCTGAACAATAGCATATTGTTTCAGGTATCTATGATGGGTCATAAAAACAACCTTCACATATTTGTTCAAGGTTGAAATCACACAGTGTATGCCCTTTGTCCTAATGGACTCTAGTTGGAAATTATTTAACAGAAAGAAAACAAGAATATTTCACAATATTGAAAAACAACACATTTCTTAGAAAGGGTTTAGGACTTTAATATTCTAAATACTAATCCTATCACTTAGTAATACCAATGGGATGTTTCTTCCAGAAACTGGTAAAGTCGTCTGCATCTGAACTTTGTAACACAGGCTTGCGTTTAAACTTTTCCAGACATTCCTAGGGAACTAGACCTATTAATTGTTGAGCGCCAGCTATAAGCTATGTTAACACTGAGCATTCCTTTTATTTCACCATCACAACCACCTTCCACAGAGCTGCCTGTCATGAAGGTATCTGTCCTGAGAGGCAGGAAAAAAGAGAGTATTGGGAGAGATTCTTGAGATAGTATAGGGTGTTGAAGGGAATTTTAAGGAATTCAGGGTGGCCACAGTTAGGGAGCCCTGAGGGGAGAAGACTATAAAGTGGAAAGAAGGGATCCATGTGGCTTCCTAAGGAATATGAACTCTGCGAAGCAGCAGGAAGCACTAAGAAAACCTAGGCAGAGGATGACATTTTTAAATGAATACTTGAGAGTGACTGCAGATGGAGGAGCCTGAAGGTCGGGGCTCTGTCTTGGTAGGGATGGGAACAATGTAGTTGAAAAGTGGTAAGGACTTAGGTAGCAGTATCACCATTTTACACATGGGAAACAGAAGCTCTAAGAGCGAAGGCTTAGCATTCCACCCTCCCCCCACCAGGGATAATAATATTAAAAAGACAAAGTGACTATGCTCTAAATAGAATGTCCCGGTAATATGTAAAAAGACATAACTAAATGATTTAAAATACGTATTGTGTCTGTTACACTTGAGGCTCGAGTGAAAAAGACAAAGAGACAAAGGGTCACTTGGTCAATTAAAAAGATTTACGGAGGATGCAGAGTGGGTTCTGAACCATACTCTATCCAAGGATCCCTGACATGCGAGAAATTATGCAGATGACTAAGCTCCAGTAGTCACGTACAGATGAGCGAGCTGGATGACAAAAAAGGCCGAATGCCAAAGAACTGATGTCTTTGAACTGTGGTGCTGGAGAAGACTAAACAGCAACAAAGCTCCTGGCAGCATGTGAGGCTTCGTTTGAGTGCTACAGTTCAATATTCACACTTTTTCCATCATTCAGATGGACCAGGAAGCTCTTTTTGTTTTGTACAATAAACCTGCACCACCACCATCCCCCCAAAGCATATCTTGTCTAGCACACTTAAATAGTAAACAGTTAACAATATTTCATCCCTACAAAGCACCGGTTGAATCATGCCAGTTGCTGGGGAGAAGAGAGAGGCAGGATGTACTCGGGTGACCAATTTAGCCTCAGAACCCCCATGTTCCCACCCTCAGTACCCAGAGTGGCCCTGGTCCTGCAGGTCAGGGTGCACCTGGGCATTTTCGCCTGCTCCTACCTGCTGAGGAACCACGATCCCTTTCCCCAAGTCCAGGTGGAATAAGTTGCCTATGAAGGGCAGGCGCAGGGGCCCTGGCGGATAGTTCCTTGGGTGCTGCCTTTTGAGGAAATCAACAAAGAGGAGAAAGACAAAGGCCCCCAGTAGGACAGTGCCAGGACGGAGCGTGGTCCAGAGGGCAGCCGCCAGGGAGCCCAGCGCCTCCAGCATGGCTGTGCTGTCTGGTTCCTCTTCAGTGATCAGAGCCAAGGAAGGTCCTCGCACCTGTGAATTTATAATCTCTGCACCATGTGTTCCTGCCCTGTGTCCAGCCCCCCGCCTCGCCCTTCCTGTCAGACCCTGCCCTCCCTCCCTTCCTCTTCTGTCCTTCCCTGCTCCCACCTCTACTCCTCCCTTCCCCCTCCACTCAAGTGAGCCCTGCTCCTTGCCCCCCTTGGCACCTGGTCCACTTTAGCCTTCCGTGACCCGCCTTTTCCTCTCCTCTTGCCAATTTGTTGTTCAGTCCCTCAGTCCTGTCTGAATCTTTTCCACCCCATGGAGGCAGCAGTGGCCCCATGGGGCTTCCCTGAGCCATGAGTCAGCAGTGGCCTGCTGCAGGGGCAGAGGCTCTGGCAGCAGCAGTGCTGGGAGGCCGCGTATGGCATAAGTCCTCTTGCAGGTCACCATTAGCCCCACTATAGAGCTGCCAGGCAGACAACTCACAAACTGGAGAGCAATTATACCAACGAAGTTCTCGCACTGCTGGGAAAGTTCTAGGCCCCACATCAGACTTCCCAACCTGGGGATCAGGAAAAGACAATGAGAATCCCCAAGGAATCTGACTTTGAAGGTCAGTGGGACTAGAGTACAGAATTTCCACAGGACTGGGAAAACAGACTCTTGGAGGGGAGAAAGAAAACCTTGTGTGCACTAGGACCCAGGAGAAAGGAGAGGTGGCCCCACAAGAGACTGAGTCACACTTGCCTTGTGTGTTTGGAAGTCTCTGATGGAGGCCTGGGTTGACAGTGGCCTGCTGCGGAGTCAGGGGCACTGACTACAACAGTCTGGGAGCCACGGCATGCTTGCATAAATCCTTTTGAAGGAGGTAGCCATTATCGCTATTACCACTACCACCTGAGGCCAAACTAGAGGGAGGGAGCACCGCCCCACCATCAGCAGTGATTGGATTAAGACTTACTGAGCATGGCCTTGCCCACCAGAACAAGACCCAGTTTTCCCCACAGCCAGTCCCTCCCAAAGAAGGTTCAAACTACTGCATAATTGCACTCATCTCATATACTAGCAAAGTAATGCTCAAAATCTTCCAAGCTAGGCTTCAACAGTTAGGTGAACCAAGAACTTCCAGATGTACAAGCTGGAATTAGAAAAGGCAGAGGAACAAGAGATCAAATTGTCAACGTCCATTGGATCATAGGAAAAGTGAGAGAATTCCAGAAAAAACACCTACTTCTGCTTCATTGACTATGCTAAAGCCTTTGACTGTGTGGATCACAACATACTGTGGGAAATTCTTAAAGAGATGAGAATACCAGACTACCTTACCTGCCTTCTAACAAATATGTATGCAGATCAAAAAGCAACAGTTAAAACTGTACATGGAAGAACAGACTGGTTCCAAATCAGGGAAGGAGTACGTCAAGGCTGTATACTGTCACTCTATTTATTTAACTTATATTCAGAGTACACCATGCAAAATGCTAGGCTGGATGAAGCACAAGCTGGAATCAAGATTGCCAGAAAAAATATCAACAACCTAAGATATGCAGATGACACCAGCCTTATGGCAGAATGTGAAGTGGAACTAAAGAGCCTCTTGTAAAAGTGAAAGAGGAGAGTGAAAATGCTGGATTAAAACTCAACAGTCAAAAAACTAAGATATGGCATCCAGTCCCATTGCTTCATGGCAAATAGGTGGAGAAAAATGGAAACAGTGACGGACTTTATTTTCTTGGGCTCCAAATTCACTGGGAATGGTGACTGTGGCCAGAGACACATGTACCCCAATGTTCATTGCAGCACTGTTTATAATAGCCAGGACATGGAAACAACCTAGATGTCCATCAGTAGATGAATGGATAAGAAAGCTGTGGTACATATACACAATGGAGTATTACTCAGCCATTAAAAAGAATACATTTGAATCAGTTCTGATGAGATGGATGAAACTGGAGCCGATTATACAGAGTGAAGTGAGCCAGAAAGAAAAACACCAATACAGTATACTAACACATATATATGGAATTTAGGAAGATGGCAATGATGACCCTGTATGCAGGACAGCAAAAAAGACACAGATGGGTATAGCGGACTTTTGGACTCAGAGGGAGAGGGAGAGGGTGTGATGATTTGGGAGAATGGCATTGAAACATGTATAATATCATGTAAGAATCGAAATGCCAGTCTATGTCTGATGCAGGATATGACACGCTTGGGGCTGACGCGCGGGGATGACCCAGAGAGATGTTGTGGGGAGGGGGGTGGGAGGGGGGCTCATGTTTGGGAACGCATGTACACCTGTGGTGGATTCATGTCAATCTATGCCAAAACCAATACAGAATTGTAAAGCAAAAATTAAAAATAAATAAATAAATTAAAAAAAATAAAAGATGCTTGTTCCTTGGAAGAAAAGCTATGACAAACTTAGACGACATAGTAAAAAGCAGAGACATTACTTTGCCAAAAAAGGACTGTATGTATAGTCATAGCTATGGTATTTCCAGTTGTCATGTATGGATGTGAGAGTTGGACCATAAGGAAGGCTGAGTGCTGAAGAACTGATGTTTTTGAACTGTGGTGTGGAGAAGACTCTTGCGAGTCCTTGGACTGCAAGGAGATCATACCAGTGAATCCTAAAGGAAATCAACCCTGAATATTCATTGGAAGGACTCATGCTGGAGCTCCAATACTTTGGCCATCTGATGGGAAGAGCTGACTCATGGAAAAGACCCTGATGCTGGGAAATATTGAAGGCAGGAGGAGAAGGGGACCTCAGAAGACAAGGTGGTTGGATGGCATCACTGACTCAAGGGATATGAACTTAAGCAAGCTCCAGGAGATGGTGAAGGACAGGGAAGCCTGGCATGTTGCAGTCTATGGGGTCAAAAAGAGTTGGACACAACTGAGTGACCAAAATAACAAATGAGTCCTTCCAATCAGAGAGCTTGCACAAGATTCTTATCCATCAGAGGACAGTTAAGTGAACTGAGAACTACCAGCTGTACAAGTTGGCTTTAGAATAGGCAGAGGAACCAGAGATCAAATTGCTAACATCCTGCCAACTGGCCCCCACCTGATCCTCTCCTCCTGCTCTTTTTGTTTTGTTCCATCTCCAAGTGAGTCATTCTCTGAGACCAATGGTGCTCTAAGGTTTGTGGTCATTGCATCTCAGAGTGCGCCAGAGACACCTGAGCTGTGTGTTTTTCAATCAACTTCTCACCAAAGGATTAAAACCCAGCCTCATGAACAATCAGAAAAACAGTTGCACCACATTTCTTGTGAGCTGTTATATGCAAAGCACTGAATTCACCTGTTTACGAGGATTTCTCCAATGACAAAATTATGCAGATACAGTTCTTTGTTCCATCTAGCAGTTAAGGAAAAGGAAACATCTTTGCAAACAATATTTGAGGAAATTTGTTGCTAGTAGAACTTCCTCATTAGAAATGTTAAAATAAGTTCTTCAGAAAAAAAGGAAAGATATGTAGGTCAGACACTCAGATCTAAATAAAATAAGAACATTAGAGAAAAAAAATTAAGGTGCATTAAATCTCTTACTTTCTTTTTCTTAATTGATCTGATGCATAAGATTTTGTTCAAAATAAAAATATTAACATAGTATTCAGTGAGTCTAGCTTAGAGATAGTGGTATGTATGATATAGTTGGAAAGGACAGAAGGAAGGAATTAGGAAAATTTTATTATAAGGTATTGCACTAACAATCAAGCAGTGTAGTGAAGTTCAAAGTGGATTTGAGTAAGTTGGAAATGTATACTGTGAACTCTAGGGCTACCACTTATATTTTAAAAAAGAAATATGACTCACATGCTAAGACAGAAAAGAAAATGGAACTATACCAAATGCTCAGTTAAAACCAGACAAGAGAGAAGAAAAAGTGAAAGACAAAAAACCCCAAAAGCAATGAATACTAAATAGTAAGACTATAGTAGTTAACAGTCTGTATTGATAACCATGTTAAATGTTAATATTCTAAACACACTAATTAAAAAATGTTTCCCAGAGCCCATTAAAAAAAAAAAAACAACAAGACTTGTTTCAGATGATTGTTTTCAATGTTCAGAAACACAACTGATTTTTGTAGGTTGATTTTGTATCCTGAAATTTTGCTGAATTCATTTATTATTTCTGACAGGTGTGTGTGTGTGTCTGTAATCTTTAGGATTTTTTTCATATTAAGATAATGTCATTTACACACAGCGATAGTTTTAGTTCAGCATCAAAAAGAACAAGATACTTAGGAATAAATATAACCAAGAAGGCAAAGGACTTATTCATTGCAAACTATAAAATATTGCTGAGGAACATAAAAGAAGGCACAGATAAATGGAAATATATCTCATGTTCATGAAATGGAAAGATTAATTTTATTAAATTGTTCACATTAGTCAAAACAATTCTTATCAAAATCCTAAAGGCATGCTTTGTACAGAAATAGAAAATATAATCCTAAAATCCATGTGAAACCTCAAAACCATAAATAGTCAAACAGCCTTGGAGACATTACACTTTCATCTAAGAGTTGTCTATTCTAGATAGTTAAGAGAAGCCCGATCATATAATTATGGCCTTCTGTGGCTGGCTTCTTTCACTTAGCATAAAGTCCTCACAGCTTATCTATTTCTAGAATTTGATAGCATTCTCTCCTTCTTTACTCCTGAGGAATATTTCATTGTATGTACAGTTCACATTTTCATTATCTCTTCATTCATTAATGGACATTTAACTTGTTTCCACATCTTTGCTATTCTGTATAATGCTGCATGAAATGAAAATCTCTCTTCAAGATTTTGATTTCTATTCTTTCTGATAAATGCCATGTAATGGGATCAGTGGATCAAACGGGAGAACCTCCATACTCTTTTCTGTGGTGACTGCACCATTTTATAGTCTCAGCAACAGTGCCCAATGTCCCAATTTCCCCTACACTAGTAGTTTCCAGGGACTGGCAGGAGTGCATGAAATTCGCCTCAGTCATGTCTGACTCTCTGAGACTCTATGGACTGTATCCCGCCAGGCTTCTCTGTCCATGGGGCTTTCCAGGCAAGAATACTGGGGTGGGTTGCCACGCCTTCTTCCAGGGGATCTTCCTGACCCAAGGACTGAACCAACATATCTTATGTCTCCTGCATTGGCAGGTGGGTTCCTTACCACTAGTGCCACCTGGAAGCCCCTGCAGAAGTAGGAAATGAAAAATTTCTGTTCCATCAGTAGAGAGTTCCAGCCATGTGAGATGGAAAATTTCTAGAAGTCTTGTGCACAATACTGTCTTTAGAATTAACAGTACTGTACACATAAATTTCATAAAGCAAGCAGCTGTTGTTCAGTTGCTAAGGCATGTCTCTTTGGGGACCCTATGAATTGTAGCCCAACAGGCCCCACTGTCCATAGAATTTCCCAGGCAAGAATACTGGAGTGGGTTGTCATTTCCTCCTCCAGGGTATCTTCTCTACCCAGGGATCAAACCCACGTCTCCTGTTTGGCAGGCAGATTCTTTACCACTGAGACACCAGAGAAGCTCTAAAACAAGAGTGTTCATGCTAAGTCTCTTCAGTTGTATCCAACTCTTTGTCACCCTATGGACTGTAGCCCACCAGGCTTCTCTGTCCATGGGATTCTCCATGGACAGAGGCAAGAACACTGGAGTGGATGGTGGCGCCCTCTTCCAGGAAATCTTCCCAAACCAGGGATCAAACTGGGGTCTCTTGTCTCCTGCACTGGCAGGTGGGTTCTTTACCACTAGTCCCACCTGGGAAGCTCCTAAAGCAAGTAGATCTCCTATTAATTGGCTTTGATCATACACACACACACACACACACACACACAGACCTAACTATATGCTGTCTAGAACAGACCAACTTTAATTATGGAGACACATATAGATTGAAATTAAAGGGTTAAAGGAAGATATACCATGCTAACACCAATCAAAGAAAACAGAAGTAACTGTATTAATTGCTGATATCAGAGCAAAGAGAAGTATCATAAACTTGAAAAGGACATTATGTAATGAAACAAGGTCAGCTTTCCAAGAAGACATAGCAATTGTATGTGTGTGCACCTAACATGGGAGCTTCCAAACACATACAGGCAAACTGATGTAACTGCAAGGAAAAATAGATGCATTTACTATTATAGTTAGAGACTTGAATACCACTCTACCATCAATGGACAGAACCAAGCGGCAGAAAGCTGGTAAAAGCAAAGCTGAACTCTATGGCATTATCAACTACCTTGACCCAATTAACCATTTTACCTACACCTGTGGGCAGGATCCCTTAGAAGAAATGGAGTAGCTATCATGGTCAGCAAAAGAGTCCAAAAGGCAGTACTTGGGTGCAATCTCAAAAATAACAGAATGATCTCTGTTCATTTCCAAGGCAAACCATTCAATATCACAATAATCCAAGCCTATGCCAAAACCAGTAATGCTGAAGAAGCTGAAGTTGAATGGTTCTATGAAGACCTACAAGACCTTGTAGAACTAACACCCCAAAAAGATATCTTTTTCATTATAGGGGAATGGAATGCAAAAGTAGGAAGTCAAGAAACACCTGGAGGAGCAGGCAAATTTGGCCTTGGAATACAGAATGAAGCAGGGCAAAGGCTAAGAGAGTTTTGCCAAGAGAATGCACTGGTCATAGCAAACACCCTCTTCCAACAACACAAGAGAAGACTCTACACATGGACATCACCAGATGGTTAACACCAAAGTCAGATTGATTATATTCTTTGCAGCCAAAGATGGAGAAGCTCTATAGAGTCAGCAAAAACAAGACCAGGAGCTGACTGTGGCTGAGATCAGGAACTCCTTATTGCCAAATTCAGACTTAAATTGAAGAAAGTAGGGAAAACTGCTAGACCATTCAGGTATGACCTAAATCAAATCCCTTATGATTATACAGTGGAAGTGAGAAATAGATTTAAGGGCCTAGATCTGATAGACAGAGTACCTGATGAACTATGGATGGAGGTTTGTGACACTGTACAGGAGACAGGGATCAAGACCATCCCCATGGAAAAGAAATGCAAAAAAGCAAAACGGCTGTCTGGGGAGGACTTATAAATAGCTGTGAAAAGAAGAGAAGTGAAAAGCAAAGGAGAAAAGGAAAGATATAAGCATCTGAATGCAGAGTTGCAAAGAATAGCAAGAAGAGATACGAAAGCCTTCTTCAGCGATCAATGCAAAGAAATAGAGGAAAACAACAGAATGGGAAAGACTAGAGATCTCTTCAAGAAAATTAGAGATACCAAGGGAACATTTCATGCAAAGATGGGCTCGATAAAGGACAGAAATGGTATGGACCTAACAGAAGCAGAAGATATTAAGAAGAGGTGGCAAGAATACGCAGAAGAACTGTACAAAAAACATCTTCATGACCCAGATAATCACGATGGTGTGATCACTCATCTAGAGCCAGACATCCTGGAATGTGAAGTCAAGTGGGCTTTAGAAAGCATCACTATGAACAAAGCTAGTGGAGGTGATGGAATTCCAGTTGAGCTATTTCAAATCCTAAAAGATGATGCTGTGAAAGTGCTGCACTCAATATGCCAGCAAATTTGGAAAACTCAGCAGTGGCCACAGGACTGGAAAAGGTCAGTTTTCATTCCAATCCCAAAGAAAGGCAATGCCAAAGAATGCTCAAACTACTGCACAGTTGCACTCATCTCACATGCTAGTAAAGTAATGCTCAAAATTCTCCAATCCAGGCTTCAACAATACGTGAACTATTAACTTCCTGATGTTGAAGCTGGTTTTATAAAAGGCAGAGGAACCAGAGATCAAATTGCCAACATCTGCTGGATCATCGAAAAAGCAAGAGAGTTCCAGAAAAACATCTATTTTTGCTTTAGTGACTATGCCAAAGCCTTTGACTGTGTGGTTGAAAATAAACTGTGGAAAATTCTGAAAGAGATCGGAATACTAGACCACCTAACCTGCCTCTTAAGAAATCTATATGCAGGTCAGGAAGCACCAGTTAGAACTGGACATGGAATAACAGACTGGTTCCAAATAGGAAAAGGAGTGCGTCAAGGCTGTATATTGTCACCCTGCTTATTTAACTTCTATGCAGAGTACATCATGAGAAACGCTGGGCTAGAAGAAACACAAGCTGGAATCAAGACTGCCGGGAGAAATATCAATAACCTCAGATATGCAGATGACACCACCCTTATGGCAGAAAGTGAAGAGGAACTAAAAAGCCTCTTGATGAAAGTGGAAGCGCAGAGTGAAAAAGTTGGCCTAAAGCTCAACATTCAGAAAACGAAGATCATGGCATCTGGTCCCATCACTTCATGGGAAATAGATGGGGAAACAGTGGAAACAGTGTCAGACTTTATTTTTTGGGGCTCCAAAATCACTGCAGATGGTGACTGCAGCCATGAAATTAAAAGACGCTACTCCTTGGAAGGAAAGTTGTGACCACCTAGATAGCATATTCAAAAGCAGAGACATTACTTTGCCAACTAAGGTCCGTCTAGTCAAGGCTATGGTTTTTCCTGTGGTCATGTATGGATGTGAGAGTTGGACTGTGAAGAAGGCTGAGCACCGAAGAATTGATGCTTTTGAACTGTGGTGTTGGAGAAGTCTCTTGAGAGTCCCTTGGACTGCAAGGTGATCCAACCAGGCCATTCTGAAGGAGATCAGCCCTGAGATTTTTTTGGAAGGAATGACGCTAAAGCTGAAACTCCAGTACTTTGGCCACCTCCTGCGAAGAGTTGACTCATTGGAAAAGACTCTGATGCTGGGAGGGATTGGGGGCAGGAGGAGAAGGGGAAGACAGAGGATGAGATGGCTGGATGGCATCACTGACTCAATGGACATGAGTCTCAGTGAACTCCAGGAGTTGGTGAATGACAGGGAGGCCTGGCGTGCTGCGATTCATGGGGTTGCAGAGAGTCGGACATGACTGAGTGACTGAACTGAACTGAACTGAAAGCTCTTTGAGTCTCAGGCTCCTCTTCTTATTAGTGAGTTCAGTTCAGTTCTGTTTAGTCGCTCAGTCGTGTCTGACTCTTTGCGAGGATGAATCTATTTCCTCTTTATGATGTTTTTTGATTTGCATGAATGCTTTAGGGAAGCAGCCAACAAATGAAACACAAAACAAAACAAAAAAACCCTGCTAGTTGGGCACCAATATGTTTTCCTCTTTTCCTATAATGATAGATATTTTAGCTGGATACCTCGTTGCACAGCTAAAAACTACATCTCCCAGATTCCCTTCTGGCTACATTCTGACCAATAGAATGTAAGACGAGGGGAAGTTTAATATTTGGAACATGCTCTCCTTCCCTTCCTATGGTGGAAAGGCAGCCTTAGAAGTAAGCCATCTTTGAGAGTCCCAACAAGGTGCCATTCTAGATACAACAGCAACACACAGGAAGCAGCTTAGATCCCAAAGCGTTCTGCAGAGTCCAGCTTAGTTGCTCATTTGTGAGAGAAATAATTTTCTATTTATTTTTAAATAACTATTAATTTTTAAAATTTTGGTAAAATGCACCATTTTAAGTGTAACAGTTTAATAATGTTAAAAATTTTGCATTATTACACAACCAATTTCCAGAATATTTTTATCTTGCAGAACTGAAACGCGACATCCATTAATGCACAGCTCCCTATTTCCCCTACTCCCTGTCTCTGACAACCACCACTTTTATGTTTCTATGCATTCAACCCCCCCCAACTACCTCATACACAGAGAATAATACAGTATATGTCTTTTTTATGACTGAACTATTTAACTGAGCATAATGTCCTCAAAGTTCATTCATGTTGTAGCATGTGTCAAAATGTGTCCTTGTTAGACTGAATAATATCCCACTGCAGCTCAGGTTTTGTTTATCCATTCATCCATTGATAGACACTTGGCTTGCTTCCACCTCTTACGGCATTTTAAACCTTTGACATTTTGGAGCCTCTATCATAGGAACCAAATCTATATACTAACTGCTGCTGCTAAGTCACTTTAGTTGTGTCCGACTCTGTGCGACCCCACAGACGGCAGCCCACCAGGTTCCCCTGTCCCTGGGATTCTCCAGGCAAGAACACTGGAGTGGGTTGCCATTTCCTTCTCCAATGCATGAAAGTGAAAAGTCAAAGTGAAATCTCTCAGTCATGCCTGACTCTTAGCGACCCCATGGACTGCAGCCTACCAGGCTCCTCCATCCATGGATTTTTCAGGCAGGAGTACTGGAGTGGGTTGCCATTGCCTTCTCCGATATACTAACTATGTGTTCTTAAATTAAAAAACAGTTATTCACAGGTAAAAATTAATTTTACATCATGAATCAGGACACATAGACAGAAATATACACACATAAAAAGCATGTGCTGTGCTGTGTTTAGTTGCTCAGTCATGTCTGACTCTTTGTGACCCCGTAGACTGTAGCCCACCAGGCTCCTCTGTCCAAGGGTTGTCTTCAGAAAAGAATACTGGAGTGGGTTGCCACTCCCTCCTACAGGGTATCTTCCCAACCCAGATATTGAACACAGGTCTCCCACATTGCAGGTAGATTCTTTACTGAGTTATCAGGGAAGCCCAAGAACACTGGAATGGTTGGCCTATCCCTTCTCCAAGGGAACTTCTTGACCCAGGAATCAAACTGGGGTCTCCTGCATTGCAGGCGGATTCTTTACCAGCTGAGCTACCAGAGATGCCCCATATAAAGCCTACATTTATATTTAATACATATATGGTTATTTATAGGGAAAGAAATAAAATTTCTTGATAAAAAGCTTATCCTCAGTACCACAGGAAGAAATTTTCTCTTTTCTATTTTTATTTTAGAAAAAAAAGTTGACCTTGATTCACTATTATGTGCTGATAATAAACTGTTACCCACAGTTTGAGAGACTGTATCCTAGAAGCACTTCATGAGCTCAAACTGTTCTGGAACCTAGAGAAAGAACCATGATTGTAACAGTCATTGTCCTCCAAAGGCTACAGTCTGTGGGGAAGATATATAAATAATGTTGTTGTTGTTCTGTTGACTCTTTGCGACCCCATGGACTGCAGCATGCCAGGCTTCCCTGTATTTCACTGTCTCCCAGAGTTTGCTCAGACTTATGTCCATTGAGTCAGTGACACCATCCAACCATCTCATCCTCTGTCATTCACTTCTCCTCCTGCCCTCAGTCTTTCCCAGCATCAGTGTCATTTCCAATGAGTTTGCTTTTCACATCAGGTAGCCAAAGTATTGGAGTTTCAGCACCAACACTTCCACTGAAAATTCAGGGTTGATTTCCTTTATGACTTATTGGTTTGATTTCCTTGCTGTCCAGGAGACTCTCAAGAGTCTGGAGCTATTTCTTTGCTCTTCTCCAGGAGCATACTGCAACACCTACTGACCTGGGGAGGGGGGCGCCTCATTTTCAGGTGTCTTATCTTTTTGCCTTTTCATACTGTCATAGGGTTCTCCAAGCAAGAATAATGAAGTGGTTTCCCATTCCCTTCTCCACAAATAATACGCGACAAGCAAACGAAAGTGCTTTAGTTCATCTCTTAAGTAAGAAAATGCTAGTATTTTCCTAGACATGTGGGGAGACACTTAGAGGAGATTGTGTTGAACAGGTTCTTCAAGAATAGCTAGGGGTCTACCATGGGGAGAAATTAGGGAAATACATTTTTGTATTATTCTTCCAGGGAAGAACAGGTATGATGGTCCACAGGCACAAATCAGGACAGTGTAAAAGAAAATGATGGACAAATTAGTGAGGCCCCCATGCAAGGTGGGGAGAGTCAAGGCTGGATAGACAGAAAGAGGCACAGCAAAAGGTGTAATATACCAGACTAAGGAGTGTGAATACTGTCCACAGGGCCATGGAAGATAGCACTTAAAAAAGAGCAGGGTGACTCTGAGTCAGCTGTAGTGAGATAAGTTGGACCTAGAGTCTGTCATACAGAGTGAAGTAAGGCAGAAAGAGAAAAACAAGTATCATATATCAACGCCTGTATCTGGAATCTAGAAGAACAGTCCTGATGAACCTATATGCAGAGAAAGAACGGAGATACAGACATAGAGAACGGACTTGCCGACACAGTGTGGGAAACAGAGGGTAGGCCTGATCGAGAAAACAGCACTGACATACATACATACATACGACGACGCTGTCAAAGAGGTAGCTAGTGGGAAGCTGCTATGTAACACAGGAAGTCCAGCTGGGCACTCTAGGAAGACTTAGAGTGGGTGGGAGCAGGGAAAGTGGGTGGGAGAGAGGCTCAACGGGAAGGGGAGATATGTAGTGTCAAGTCTGATTCCCTCTGCTGTACGGGAGAAACCAATACAACATTGTAAATCAATTATCCTCCAATTACAAAAAATGAAAAAAAAAAAAAAGGAGGGAAGGCTGTGATAGATTTCCTACGCGAGTGGAATGGAGCTCTTCCCTGGAACTCACCACAGGGTCAGTGGGTTTCACTGTTTTTCCTCACTGGACTGAGAGTCTTCTGAAGGCAGTGACTCTGTGACATTTGTGTTACATTGACTCATCCCAATTCCAAGAGAAAAACTGAACAAGATGCCTGTTCTCAAGTCTGCCTGGCCCATGACTGGCCTACCCATCTCTCCATCCAACCATACTCTCATCTGACCCCTTCGTGGGGCAGTGTGTTCCAGGAGGCCTCGTTCTCACCCAGCCCCAGCCCACTCACTAATGAGCTCACCTTGGATTTGGGGGTTCAGAGCCATGCAGAGCAGCCTCCCAGCACAGGGTGGTCGAAGTTGTCTCTGTTCCAGCAAAGAAGAGGTCTAGGGTGTTGTAGATGAGGTTTTCTTCATGGAAACTTGAATCAGCATTGCCCTTATGCCAGAAAGCACAGTGATTATTGGTTTATCTAGTGAGTTCTAAGTCACCACAACATAGGGGGCTTCATCCTTAAGAAATCACAGAAGGAAAGACCCCCCCACCATGAGAAATGATTTTCCCTTTGGTGTTCTCAGGAGGCAGAGGCTTATTACTGCAGTGTGTTTGGTATCCTTCCTCCTCCAAGTGCTGGAAGCCTTTGTTAGCTTTGGTGGATGAACATCAAGACTATTAATTTTTTTTACTTCCATAATTAGGGAGAATCTATTACTACACTGGAAAACAGCCTTGAGCTCCCATATAAGACACACTATTCACTCTCTGTATGACTTGAGTGAGTAATAAACCTCTCAACCTCTGTGTGTTTAACTTTCCTCTTTCATAAAACAGAAATAACAATGTGTGTGTGTGTGTGTGCGTGTGCGTGTGCACATGTGTGTGTGCTCAGTTGTGTCTGACTCTTTATAAGCCCATGGACTGTAGCCTGCCAGGCTATTCTGTCCATGGATTTTCCAGGCAAGAATACATTGGGTTGCCATTTCCTACTCCAGAGGATCTTCCAGACCCAGGGATAAAACCAGAATCTCTTGCGTCCCCTGCATTGGCAGGTGGATTCTTTACCACCTAGCCACCTGGGAAGCAGGAATAACAATACTCACCCCTTTAGGTGGCATTATGAATTATGTGTGATACAAATGGCACATAGCAAATACTCAATAAATGTTTGCAATATAACCAGAGAGAATAAACTCAGTATCTATAAAGTACAACAGTTCTCATATCTTTCCATTAACTGTTCCCATTTTAGGTTTGTTATAGGAACTACTGGAAAAACCATAGCTTTGACTAGACAGCACTCTGTTGGCAAAGTAATGTCTCTGGTTTTTAACATGCTGTCTAGGTTATCATAGTTTCTCTTCCAAGGAGCAAGTGTCTTTTAATTACATGGCTGTAGCCACCATGTGCAATGATCTTGGAGCACAAGAAAATGAAGTCTTCCATTGTTTCCCTATCTATTTGTCATGAAGTGATGGGACTGCATGCCATGATCTTAGTTTTCTGAATGTTGAGCTTTAAGCCAACTTTTTCACTTTTGTCTTTTACTTTCATCAAGTGGCTCTTTACTTCTTCGCTTTCTGCCATAAGGGTGGTGTCTTCTGCATATCTGAGGTTATTGATATTTCTCCCAGCAATCTTGATTCCAGCTTGTGCTTCATCCAGTCCAGCATTTCGCATGATATACCCTGCATATAAGTTAAATAAGTAGGGTGACAATATATAGCCTTACATACTCCTTTTCCTATTTGGAACCAGTTTGTTGTTCCATGTCCAGTTCTAACTGTTGCTTCCAGACCTGCGTACAGATTTCTCAGGAGGCAGGTCTTCCCATCTCTTTAAGAATTTTCCACAATTTGTCGTGATCCACACAGTCAAAGGCTTTGGCATAGTCAATAAAGTAGAAGTAGATGTTTTTTCTGGAACTCTCTTGTTTTTTCAATTATCCAACAGATGTTAGCCATTTGATCTCTGGTTCCCCTGCTTTTCTAAATCCAGCCTGAACATCTGGAATTTCACAGTTCAGGTACTGTTGAAGTCCGCCTTGGAGGATTTTGAGCATTACTTTGCTAGTGTGTGAGATGAATGCAATTGTGCAGTAGTGTGAACATTCTTTGGCATTGCCTTTCTTAGATATCAGAATGAAAACTGACCTTTTCCAGTCCTGTGGCCACTGCTGAGTTTTCCAAATTTGCTGGCATATTGAGTGCAGCACTTTAACAGCATCATTTTATGATTTGAAATAGCTCAACTGGAATTCCATCAGCTCCTCTAGCTTTGTTCATAGTGATGCTTCTTAAGGCCCACTTGACTTCACACTCCAAGATTTATGGCTCTAGGTGAGTGATCACATCATTGTGGTTATCTGGGTCATTAAGATCTTTTTTGTATAGTTCTTCTGTGCATTCTTGCCACTTCTTCCTAATATATTCTGCTTCTGTTAGGTCCATATCCATTTCTGTCCTTCATTGTGCTCATCTTTTTAGGTTAATTTAAACATGTCGATTCCAACAGCCATTCCTCATGGCATTCCAGCATCTTTCCCACCTTCCTCCAGAAGCTTCAGTGTGTCAACATTCCTCCCTGTGTGTGGTTCCATACCTGCACACTTATAGCATGTGAAGTATACTCCTCTGAGGAGATAGCAATTCTTCTATTAATGGTATGCCAATAAGGGGAAATAAAAGAGGAGCTGCAAAGAAATGTACCATTCTGCCAACTCGAGGAGAAGGAAGGAATAATCTGTGGCAAAGACGATTCCACTATACAGTGATGTGTCTTAACCAGAGGGGTTACTATGTTAAAGGACATACATACAATTTCATTTTTTTCCTTGCTTCTGGCCTATAATGCTGGAAAAGTGCGTGACATGGGGATGAGGGAGGAAAGCAAAACTTCCTCACGCTTAAACTCTGGCATCTGACTAGCTTCACTTGTGTTCTGCACTGCGGACCTGGGGCAAAGTGTAGGAGACTAAGCATTGATCCACGAACCATGAGACAACACTTTTGTGTGCCTCTCCTTCAGATATGGGTAAAGAATAGAGAGGAGACCTCAAAAAGGCAGTATTTGGGCTTTCCAAACACTTCAAGTAAAACACCATTAAATCTCTATCTTTATTTTTACTTGTATCAACAATTCTGAATTATGTTATTCCTACACTCTATGAAATATTGCCTATATTTTTCCTCCCCTGTGGTAGGCTGAATAATGACCTACAAAGTTGTCCATGTCTTAATCTCTGGAACCCATGAATGTTAAATGCCAGGCAGAACTTTGTAGATACAATTAACTTAAAGATCTTGATATGGCAAGATGATCCTGAATTATCCTGGTGGGCCCAATACAATCACAAGAGTGTCATAAGAGGGGTACAAGAAAGGTGTAAAGGGAAGATATGAGGATGAGGGCAGAGAAGATGCTATTTGGATGGCTTTGAAGATGGAGGAAGGGGCCCTGAGTCAAAGAATACAGGCAGCCTCTACAGGCTGGAAAAGTCCATCAGTGGATTCTGCCCAAGCGCCTCCAGAAGTAGCAGCCCTGCTCCCACCTTGACTTCAGTCCAGAGAAACTGGCTTCAGCCTTCTGACCTCTGGAATTATAAGAGAATAAATGTGTGCTTTTTTAAGATTTCAGATTTTTGGTGATTTGGTACAGCAGCAGTAAGAAGCCAGAATCTCCGTATTTCTTTTTAAGAACAAAACTCAGGAGAAAACTCTGATTTCTCATCTTTTCTATTTCCTGCAGGGAAGCATCAATGAAGTCTCTTGCTTCCACAGGACTCCAGTCTTTCTTGTGGTTTTCAATCACACTGGCAATAAACATGTTCAGTTTCTCCCGTTTACTAAAGAGAGGTTGGTGGGATCTTGGAAGGAAATTCATTATCCTTGGAAAGAAATTGTAGAGCTGATGGAGAAAACAAAACAGTCATGGAGACAAGTTGTTGTTATTGTTTAGTTGCTAAGTTGTGTCTGACTCCTTTGCAACCCCATAGACAGCAGCCCTCTAGGCTCCTCTGTCCATGGGATTTCCCAGGCAAGAATACTGGAGTGGGTTGCCATTTTCTTTTCCAGGGATCTTCCCAACCCAGGGATCAAAGCCGCATCTCCTGCATAGACAAGTGGGTTCTTTACCAAGGAGCTATTGGGGATGACAGTTTTCCACTTTTGAAGACAAAGAAACCATCTTCTCTTTCCATCTCTTCTATTTATTCATACTTAACCAGAAATGGTATGGACCTAACAGAAGCAGAAGATATTAACAAGAGGGGGCACGAATACACAAAAGAACTATACAAAAAAGACCTTCACAACCCAGATAATCACGATGGTTTGATCACTCATCCAGAGCCAGACATCCTGGAATGGGAAGTCAATTGGGCCTTAGGAAGCATCACTATGAACAAAGCTAGTGGAGGTGATGGAATTCCAGTTGAGCTATTTCAAATCCTGAAAGATGATGCTGTGAAAGTGTTGCACTCAATATGCCAGCAAATGTGGAAAACTCAGCAGTGGCCGCAGGACTGGAAAAGGTCATTTTTCATTTCAATCCCTAAGGAAGGCAATGCTAAAGAATGCTCAAACTACCTCACAACTGCACTCATCTCACACACTGGTAAAGTAATGCTCAGAATTATCCAAGCCAGGCTTCAACTATACATGATCTGTGAACTTCCAGATGTTCAAGCTGGTTTTAGAAAAGGCAGAGGAACCAGAGATCAAATTGCCAACATCTGCTGGATCATCAAAAAAGCAAGGGAGTTCCAGAAAATCATCTATTTCTTCCTTATTGACTATGCCAAAGCCTTTGACTGTGTGGATCACAATAAATTGTGGAAAATTCTGAAGGAGATGGGAATGCCAGACCACCTGACCTGCCTCTTGAGAAATCTGTATGCAAGTGAGGAAGCAACAGTTAGAATCGGACATGGAACAGCAGACTGGTTCCAAATAGGAAAGGGTGTATGTCAAGGCTGTATATCGTCACCCTGCTTATTTAACTTCTATGCAAAGTACATCATGAGAAATGCTGGGCTGGAGGAAGCACAAGCTGGAATCAAGATTGCCAGGAGAAATATCAATAACCTCAGATATGCAGATGACACCACCCTTATGGAAGAAAGTGAAGAAGAACTAAAGAGCCTCTTGATGAAAGTGAAAGAGGAGAGTGAAAAAGTTGGCTTAAAGCTCAACATTCAGAAAACTAAGATCATGGCATCTGGAAACAGTGGAAGACTTTATTTTGGGGGGCTCCAAAATCATTGCAGATGGTGACTGCAGCCATGAAATTAAAAGATGCTTACTCCTTGTCAGGAAAGTTATGACCAACCTAGACAGCATAATAAAAAGCAGAGATATTACTTTGTCAACAGAGGGCTGTCTAGTCAAGGCTATGGTTTTTCCAGTAGTCATGTATGGATGTGAGATTTGGACTATAAAGAAAGCTGAGCACTGAAGAATTGATGCTTTTGAACTGTGGTGTTGGAGAAGACTCTTTAGAGGCCCTTGGACTGCAGAGAGATCCAACCAGTCCATCCTAAAGGAAATCAACCCTGAATATTCATTGGAAGGACTGATGTTGAAGCTGAAACTCCAATACTTTCACCACCTGATGTGAAGAACTGACTCACTGGAAAAAACCCTGATGCTGGGAAAGAGTGAAGCTGAGAGAAGAAGGGGACAACAGAGGATGAGATGGTTGGATGGCATCACCAAATCAATGGACATGAGTTTGGGTAAACTCCGTGAGTTGGTGATAGACAGGGAGGCCTGGTGGACTGCAGTCCATGGGGTCACAAAGAGTTGGACATGACTGAGCGTCTGAACTGAACTGAACTGAACCATGAGAGTCACGCTGGACTCATCATCCCTATCTCAACCCTCTTTTCCCCTCTGGCAAAGCGTTTCGGTACTCCATTCAAAATATAACCAGTCTTGGACCATTTCTAACCATTCCATCTGCTTTGTCATCCTCGTACAAAACACTAACATTTCTTACCTGGATGCTGTAAAGCCTCCAACATTTTTCCTGATTCTCTCCTAACCTCCTTCCTAGTCTATTTTCCACTGAGCTGCTCAAGGGATCATTTAACAGTTTAATGGGCTCATTTCACTTTTTGGCTCTCAATCCTCCAATGACTTTCCAAGACATTTAGACAACCTGGCCTGGAACTCTACATAATCTGGTCCCTTACCCTCCTGTTGCCTCCTCGGCTATCACTCCCTGCCATCTTGCTCTCTCTTAGTCATTCCAGTCCAGCCCCATTGGTCTCTGCAAAAACATAAAGGATTTTCTTCCTTAGGACTCTGCATTTGCTATTCCTTGCACACAGAATGCTCTTCCTCTGAAATCCATATAACTCCAGTCACTAACTTCATTAAAGTGAAAGTGTTATATGCTCAGTCAGGTGCTGCTCAAATGTCACTTACTTGAACCTGTCTTACCTGACGATCCTATAATTAGCAGCTCATCTGGTACCTCTTTCTATTCCCTTATTTTGCTTTATTTCTTTTTCTTGGTGATTGTCACGTGTGTGTGTGTGTGTGTGTGTGTGTGTGTGTATGTGTATATATCTTTGTGTGCGTTAGCTCTGCTCCTTTCTAGTTACAGGGCTTCCCTGGATTCTCAGTTGGTAAAGAATCTGCCTGCAGTGCAGGAGACATGGGTTTGATCTCCAGGTCAGGAACATCCTCTAGTGAAGAGAATGGCTACCCATGCTGGTATTCTTGCCTGGAGAATCCCATGGACAAAGCAGCCTGGCAGGCTATAGTCTATGGGGTTGAGACTTTGGCAACAATAATATTATTAATAATCATGATGATGATGATGTAATTTGTCACTACATAGCTTAATTTGCTGCCCAGAGAGCACAAGCATTATTTTCTTGGTAGAATCACATGAGATCCATATTAAATATCCTTAATACAGAGTGAATGGACAACTATGTGGATTTGCTTACACATTCCCATATCTGCTGGCACACATTAGGGTGCTTCATTTTATCTTTAAAAGATTATTGTAAAATTAACTGAGGTAGAGTATGCAATTGTCCAATAGTGCCTGATCTATTTTGGGTCTCTAAAAATGCATATTACCTGTGTCCCACTGTACCATTCAACCTTCCCAGGAATTTCTTTTCCCTGAGAATAGTCAAACTACCACACAATTGCACTCATCTCACACACTAGTAAAGTAATGCTCAAAATTCTCCAAGCTAGGCTTCAGCAATACGTGAACCATGAAGTTCCAGATGTTCAAGCTGGTTTTAGAAAAAGCAGAGGAACCAGAGATCAAATTGCCAACATCCACTGGATCATGGAAAATGCAAGAGAGTTCCATTAAAACATCTATTTCTGCTTTATTGACTATGCCAAAGCCTTTGACTGTGTGGATCACAATAAACTGGAAAATTCTGAAAGAAATGGGAATACCAGACCACCTGACCTGCCTCCTGAGAAATTTGTATGCAGGTCAGGAAACAACAGTTAGAACTGGACATGGAACAACAGACTGGTTCCAAATAGGAAAAGGAGTACATCAAGGCTGTATATGGTCACCCTACTTATTTAAGTTATATGCAGAATATATCATGAGAAACGCTGGGCTGGAAGAAACACAAGCTGGAATCAAGAGTGGGAGAAATATCAATAACCTCAGATATGCAGATGACACCAGCCTTATGGCAGAAAGTGAAGAGAAACTAAAAAGCCTCTTGATGAAAGTGAAAGAGGAGAATGAAAAAGTTGGCTTAAAGCTCAACATTCAGAAAACGAAGATCATGGCATCTGGTCCCATCACTTCATGGGAAATAGATGGGGAAACAGTGGAAACAGTGTCAGACTTTATTTTGGGGGGCTCCAAAATCACTGCAGATGGTGACTGCAGCCCTGAAATTAGAAGACGCTTACTCCTTGGAAGAAAAGTTATGACCAACTTAGATGGCATATTGAAAGCAGAGACATTACTTTGCCACCAAAGGTCTATCTGGTCAATGCTATGGTTTTTCCAGTGATCATGTATGGATGTGAGAGTTGGACTGTGAAGAAAGCTGAGCGCCGAAGAATTGATGCTTTTGAACTGTGGTGTTGGAGAAGACTCTTGAGAGTCCCTTGGACTGTAAGGAGATCCAACCAGTCCATTCTGAAGGAGATCAACCCTGGGATTTCTTTGGAAGGAATGATGCTGAAGCTGAAACTCCAGTACTTTGGCCACTTCCTGCGAAGAGTTGACTCATTGGAAAAGTCTCTGATGCTTGGAGGGATTGGGGGCAGGAGGAGAAGGGGACGACCGAGGATGAGATGGCTGGATGGCATCACTGACTCAATGGACATTGAGTCTGAGTGAACTCCGGGAGTTGTTGATGGACAGGGAGGCCTGGCGTGCTGTGATTCATGGGGTTGCAAAGAGTCAGACACAACTGAGCGACTGAACTGACTGACTCACTGAGAATAGTCAGCGAGGTACCCCTGAGGTCCCAGACATCCTAGGTTCTGTCTTAATAGGAAGGAAGAAAATGGAACTACTGGATGGGAGAATTACCATTACAGAAGTGGGAATGAGGAATGTTATTCAAAAATAACATTGACAGTAATCATCTTTAAAGCTCACGTTCATTATGCCCATTAAATGTACCAGGATTCATGCTAACTGCTTATTCAGTTTTGGCAAAATGTGTCCATAAATCTCCAAGCAGTGTTGCTGTTAAAAGTGAATAAATCTTCCTTTAGATACCTGAGGGTTTATTTATCTTAACCCTTGGGGCTTATTTCCCTTAGAAATGTCTTCCAAATCCAGAAAAGTGGCTGAGAGACCAATCGGCTGAGCAGAGGTTTTGACAGACTCAAAACCTTAGCAGGACAAAGAGGAAGGCAGGAACTACCAAGGAAGGGGTGAGGTTTGAATCCCTTAAATCCATATCCTACAAGTATAGAATATAATTTCATGTATGGATGGGTAAGTAGTACAACCACTTGGCAACATTGAAGTTTTTTATGTCCAGGTGTATATGCAAGAGAAATAAGTATGTGTGTCTACATGAACAACTGAACAAGAATGTTCACGTCAGCTTTATTGACAACATCTCCCAACCTGGAAATCCTCGGCATGTACATCCATGAAGAAGATAATTAAAAAAAAATCGGTAACATATTCAAACAGTAAAAAACTATGCAGAGTGAAAATAAGAGCATCTAACCCAGATGAGTCTGAAAATAGTGTGCTCGAGGACAGCCAGGACAGAAAGCCACCTCTGATGGAGGGTGGAGATGGGGGTAGGGAGGGGCACAGAGCGCAGGGGCTCAAAAATGATGACAGTACTGTGATTTTTAAAGAGCACAGGTGCAAGTGTATGCGTCATGTAGAGTGTTGTACTGTACATGAATGCTAGGGATGTTCTTTGTCTAGAGTTCAGTTCAGTTCAGTTGCTCAGTCGTGTCCGACTCTTTGCGACCCCATGAATCGCAGCATTTTAGACTCATGTCCATTGAGTCAGTGATGCCATCCAGCCATCTCATCCTCTGTCGTCCCCTTCTCCTCCTGCCCCCAATCCCTCCAAGCATCAGAGACTTTTCCAATGAGTCAACTCTTCGCAGGAGGTGGCCAAAGTACTGGAGTTTCAGCTTCAGCACCATTCCCTCCAAAGAAATCCCAGGGTTGATCTCCTTCAGAATGGACTGGTTGCATCTCCTTGCAGTCCAAGGGACTCTCAAGAGTCTTCTCCAACACCACAATTCAAAAGTCAATTCTTCGGCACTCAGCTTTCTTCACAGTCCAACTCTCACATCCATACAAGACCACAGGAAAAACCATAGCCTTGACTAGATGGACCTTTGGTGGCAAAGTAATATCTCTGCTTTTCAATATGCTATCTAGATTGGTCATAACTTTTCTTCCAAGGAGTAAGCATCTTCTAATTTCATGGCTGCAGTCACCATCTGCAGTGGTTTTGGAGCCCAAAAAATAAAGTCTGACACTGTTTCCACTGTTTCCCCATCTATTTGCCATGAAGTGATGGGACCAGATGCCATGATCTTTGTTTTCTGAATGTTGAGCTTTAAGCCAACTTTTTCACTCTCCTCTTTCACTTTCATCAAGAAGCTTTTTAGTTTCTCTTCACTTTCTGCCATAAGGCTGGTGTCATCTGCATATCTGAGGTTATTGATATTTCTCCCAGCAATCTTGATTCCAGCTTGTGCTTCTTCTAGCCCAGCATTTCTCATGATGTACTCTGCATATAAGTTAAATAAGCAGGGTGACAATATACAATAAATATGTAAAATATTACCCAAAACACTAAAGTCAACAGATTGCTTTCAAATAAGCTTGTGTTGAAGTCATTTTCAAAATGTTACATTTCAGCTGAAAAGGAATAGAAGAGTCCATCTCATCTGTGTCTGACACCAGCCCAATATCCTAATCCAAGATGGGAAGTGAGAATTGCCTTACATGGTACCTCACTGATGTCTGCAGATACATGACCTCATCCATCAGCCTCAGCAGCTCCTGGACTGTCCTGGTAGTCAAACTGCTCCCCAAAGGCGATAGAGCAAATAACACTGAAAACTGCATTGTTGATTGTGAAGTGAGGGTCGAAAGGCTGTTCTCGGGGCAGAAGAAGAGGTGGCGCCTTCAGATTGGTTTCTATTTTCCAGAGTCTATCCCATGTGACACTTGACACACTGACTACAGGACCCCCTCTGAGACTGTAGCCACAGCCCTCTACACAGGGTTTGACACACAGCCAAGTACTACGTCAATGCCTGGGAGTCAATCTGATTACCAGGATTTTAAAACCTATAATATGCTTTAAACGCATGTTCTTATTTTTAGTTCTCAAACTCCACAAGGGCAGGTCATGGCTGCTGTTTGCTGTCACTCCCTCAGGGCCCTCACAGTGCTGGGTGCAGGGCACGCATGCAGGCACTCATTCACCATCTGTTAGTGAATGTATGAGCCACGGTTCCTGCACCTGTCTTATGACACACTCACCGTTCTCCTCTCCTACTGTCTGGATGAGGTAGGTGCCCTCTTCCTGAATGCATTCCTCTAAGCTCTTCCTTCCCAAACCAAAGTTCCTCAGAGTTGTCAGGGTGAACCTTCTTTGCTCCTTCCATATGTAGCCACTAGACATGATCAAGCCTGGGAAAAAGAAAACCAAGGTTATGAAAAGAAAGTTAACAAGACCCACGAGGAACAACGTATCAGATGGAAGGAAGGAGAAGGGCTTTAAGGTGTTTGAAACTATTCAGAGAAAAAAAAAAATCCCAAAGCAAAGGATATAAGCAACTCACATTTACTGATTGCTTTTAATGCCGGACACTTTGGCATTTGTAATGTATTATGTAATTAAGTACTTGCAGAACCTCTCTGAGGTAGGTCTTATCATACCTGCCACACTCTGAAAGTTTTATTGATGAGAAAAGTAAGGCTTGGGGATAAAAATAAACTCTACAAAGTCACAGAGTGAGTAAGCAGCTGGACAGGCATTCAAACTCAAGTCTGCCTGACTCAAAAGCCATGCTTGGATGACTTGTTGCATAAGAAGTACACTGAAGTGGTTATTATGCTACATATTAAGGATGAATTCATGGATTAGTGAAAACCCATATTCATAAGGAGAAAAGGCTTTCATCTAACCTGATCTTAGAAAGTATAAACAGTCTGTGCAGAAGGAATAACACAGGCAAAGGAAAAAAAATCCATCTTTGTGTGTTCAATAAATGATCATTTATTTCATAATACAAGTGAGGTCATCACCCGTTCATTTTTTCACTTTCAGAGCACCCTTCAACTCCTTCTCATTTCTGCCTTTGCCCTCCACCACCACAAGGATATGACCTTCCCTGCCATCCAGTCCAGGATCCTCTCAATCTCACTTTGAAATGTCAGCAGCAGGAGACATTTCTTTCTTGGAACACTCTTCCAATGGTGTCCAGGTCACACACTCTACAGATTACCCTCCCAATTCCCTGATCACAGAGACATTTCTGTATCTTTCATTAACTCATCTTCTATAGAATTTTGAAATGATGGAGCTCTTCAAGATGAGCTCTGAAGTCTCTTCTCTCCTTATCTATGCTCCATTTTGAGGAAAATCTCATTAACTCCTAAACTTTTAAGTGAAATCTACTTATAATGAACATCTATTTTTATCTCTCAGCTCTGGACATATATTTAAGTGCCTGCTTGACTCTGCTGATTTATAGGCATTTCACACTCAGCACATCTATGACTGAATTAATAGTTTACTCTATACAACTCCACACCCAGGCCAGCCAACACCTCCTCCACAGCTTACCTCCTTCCTTTACCTACAAATTTGGGTGTCTACCTCAACGCCTCATTCTCCCTCTCTCTAGGTCATCCTGTCTTATTGGATTTGCCTCCTGAGTAACTTAAATCCATGTATCATCGTGGCCACTCTCTTGGTCTAATCTGCTGTACTGCCATTTCTTGCTGCTTCCCTAGTCCAAGCCAACACCTCCTCTCACCTAAAATGCTGCAACAGTCTCTTGCTCCCTTTATTCCATTCTTCACACTGTAGTTTAGAGAAGTCTTTAAAATGGACCATGTAAGGATGAAGATTCCTTTCTCTACTGAAACCATTCAGGAGCTTCCATTGTTATTAGGTTAAAAAGCTACATCCTTAATGAGAACTTGCATGAACTCTTCCTGCTTGAATTCACCAGCTTTATCTCCATTTAATCTCTGTTCTTCCTACACTGTTGCTGCTGCTGCTAAGTCACTTCAGTTGTGTCCAACTCTGTGTGACCCCACAGACGGCAGCCCACCAGGCTCCCCCATCCCTGGGATTCTCCAGGCAAGAGTACTGGAGTGGGTTGCCATTTCCTTCTCTAATGCATGAAAGTGAAAGGTGAAAGTGAAGTCTCTCAGTCGTGTCCAACTCTTAGCGACCCCATGGACTGCAGCCTACCAGGCTCCTCTGCCCATGGGATTTTCCAGGCAGGAGTACTGGAGTGGGGTGCCATTGCCTTCTCTTCTTCCTACACTGCTGCTGCTAAGTCACTTCAGTCATGTCCGACTCTGTGTGACCCCATAGATGGTAGCCCAACAGGCCCCCCTGTCCCCGGGATTCTCCAGGCAAGAACTCTGGAGTGGGTTGCCTTTTCCTTCTCCAAGGCATGAAAGTGAAAAGTGAAAGTGAAGTCGCTCAGTCGTGTCTGACTCTTCGAGACCCCATGGACTGCAGCCTACCAGGCTCCTCCGTCCATGGGATTCTCCAGGCAAGAGCACTGGAGTGGGGTGCCATCGCCTTCCTACACTGGCCATCTTCAATTCCTCAGTTTTGTGTTCATCTTCCCACCCCAGAGATGTTTCCCATTATAGTCCCTCTGCCTGATAGTTTCTTCACTTTATTAAAATAATTGTTACTTATGTTAGCTTTTCCTGAGCCTCAGGATGTTAGATACTCCTAAGAAGTGCATCCTGCTCTTATCTTCAGAACACTATGCTACTGCTGCTACTGCTAAGTCACTTCAGTCGTGTCCGACTCTGTGCGACTCCATAGACGGCAGCCCACCAGGCTCCCCCATCTCTGGGATTCTCCAGGCAAGAACACTGGAGTGGGTTGCCATTTCCTTCTCCAATGCATGAAAGTGAAAAGTGAAAGGGAAGTCGCTCAGTCATATCCAACTCTTAGCGACCCCATGGACTGCAGCCTACCAGGCTCCCTCGTTCATAGGATTCTCCAGGCAAGAGTACTGGAGTGGGGTGCCATTGCCTTCTCCTCAGAACACTATGGCTTTATGTTATTAGAGTAATTGATACTGTTTTCCTGAATGGAGTGTAAGTTACAGAAAAACAAGGATTTTGTCACTCTCCTCACTGTTTTGTCACTGGTGGCACCAGGCTTCATGTGACAAATAACAGAAATGATGTAGAGTTAATGGATGAAATATTGCAATGAGGAATTGAGAAAAACTTGAAAAAATGGTACTTTGGTAGAAGAATATATTTGAGCTTTTCATTTAGATTTTTAAATGTGCAAGTTTATTTTACAATCATTTTAAGTATTCATGCCAAACTCTTATAGATTGTAGGCTCAAAGTACCTGGTAGGCACAGCCTTAATAACAGGACATAAGAAATTAGAGGCAAGAAGGGATCACACAATCAGCAGGAGGAAGCTGATCCACCTTTATTTTCTTGGGGAAGAGATCTGAATGGCAAAGTAGAAACAGAGCCTGGGAATGCATTGCTTTTCCTCTGCTTCAACAACACATTACATCACTGAGTGATGAGGATACTTATTTATCAAAGCGTCCTGAGTGAGTTCATGCAGGGGAAGCCGCTTCTCCCAAATCCTTGACATTAACACTGACCTTGCCAGGTGCCCTGAGGGGGTGCCTTCAACAGGAAAATGAGGGACTCAGCTTCCTTGAGGGGCAGGAACTTATGAGGGGACTGGTCCCTGGAGTATTGGAGAATTACAGTCACAAAAGTACATTTCAGAGACTACGAGAATATCAAACATTCACCTCTTTCATTAGTTAAGAAACTTACCATTTTTCTTAAAGATATTCTCTTGGATAGGCTGTATGGGGTGGTTCACAAGTTTTGGTCCTGGTGGACAAGGGCTTCTTTGATTTCAGGCAATCCTCTTAATAAAACTGTAGAAAATCCACCCATTTCCGGGCTAATCATGTTCCCATATTTCTTCACAAACTGAAAAACAGTGGAATAATCACAGGTAAATATGCACACATATGTGTGTCCAGGAATGAAGGGTGTATGTTGCTGATGGAACGTACATAGAGAGGAGTCTGTGTGTGGAGCGTTGTGTATACACCTTGGTAGGATGGGGATGTTTCTACCTGTCTCCATTTATCCTCCTCTCAACTAGACTCCACTATAGGACATGTGCATTCATTATAAACATTCACTCATTTGTTCAACCTACTTGAATTGAGTGAGCATGAACCGCTGCAGCCTGAGAATAAGGCATAAAGATATAATAAAATAAACAATGTATCTAATCTTAAGCATCTTGGAGTCTAAAGAAGGAAGATAAATCATTGCATGTGACTCATCAGCAAAGGCAAGATATGTTTATTGAACCCAATGGTGTCGCAAGTATGGACTTAGCAAATTTTACCTGTTTAACCAGGCAAGAATGACCCTTTACTCAAGAAGTTCAAAAGACAGGAAATTCATTACCGGGCTGGGACCAGGTATGGAGAATAGTACTCTAGCTCTGGAACCCTGTGCAAATCTTAACTCTATAGCTGACTAGTTTTGAGCTCCAGGGACAGCTGCTTTACTTTTTGGACTCTCAGCTCCCCGGCAATAAAGGGAGAAAAATGTTCCTCCCACAAAGCTTCTGTGAGGAAGAATGAGAATAGCAATGTGAAAGGTCGTTTGTTTACCAGTAGGCCAACATCCACTTGAGACTCTGTGTGCAGACGGACGTGGATGCATGCATATTGGTGACAGGTGTGACGAGCAAGAGAAAGGATCTCGTGTCACAGACAACTACATCCACGGGGTGCCATGCTCACCACATTTCGTGTTTGATTTCATTTAATTTCACAACCATCCTATGGTAGTAATGAATGTCAGCATCTCTCTTGAGGAAAATGAGTCAGCAGGAGTAACTTAGCCAAGGTGATAAAGCTGTTTGGGGTGGGAACTATTTACTAGGCATTATGTAAGATTTTAGGATAAGGACATGAAACTAAGATGGCACTAGGATCTTAGAGCTTAGTGGATGTGAGAGCATGAATGTGAGAATGAGAGTGAGGATCAGGAGAGGAAGAGAGAGAAAAGAAGTGTGTAGGGGTGTGTTGCAAGTGTACACAAATGTGCGGGTAAGTGCAAATACAACATAGAGGCGAATCAGTTATCACTAGTCAAAGTCTTCCCTGACAAGTTTATTCAAGAGAGGGCTCTATGTAGACCCTGCCTCTGCTTCCAGTCTGTAGGGCTCTCTGTCTTGCTGCAGGCTGTGGTATTAAACAGAAGCCCTCACTTCCTCCAGGTTTGCCCCACCTCCTCAACTGCCATGCACTGATGCTCCCCCAAGTCACCTAGAACTCCATGGACTGTGTCACCCCATGAGAGAAAACATCATGGATTTAGTCTCATTCCACTACCCTGCACCCATATTAAAGACCAAGCCTGAATTCAAGCCTTCCATTGTCCAGTTCATTCATCACTAGCATAGTAAGCCTGTCTTGTTAGAGCAGAACCAAGGTTCTATCTTAGTCTGATCTGCCTCTAAAGTAAATGTCTTTCTTCAAGAAAATTTGAGATACCAAGGGAACATTTCATGCAAAGATGGGCTCGATAAAGGACAGAAATGGTATGGACCTAACAGAAGCAGAAGATATTAACAAGAGGTGGCAAGAATACACAGCACAGAAGAACTGTACAAAAAAGATCTTCACAACCAAGATAATCACGATGGTGTGATCACTCACCTAGAGCCAAACATCCTGGAAAGTGAAGTCAAGTGGGCCTTAGAAAGCATCACTATGAACAAAGCTAGTGGCGGTGATGGAATTCCAGTTGAGCTATTTCAAATCCTAAAAGATGATGCTGTGAAAGTGCTGCACTCAATATGCCAGCAAATTTGGAAAACTCAGCAGTGGCCACAGGACTGGAAAAGGTCAGTTTTCATTCCAATCCCAAAGAAAGGCAATGCCAAAGAATGCTCAAACTACTTCACAATTGCACTCATCTCACATGCTAGTAAAGTAATGCTCAAAATTCTCCAAGCCAGGCTTCAGCAATACGTGAATCATGAACTTCCAGATGTTGAAGCTGGTTTTATAAAAGGCAGAGGAACCAGAGATCAAATTGCCAACATCCGCTGGATCATGGAAAAAGCAAGAGAGTTCCAGAAAAACATCTATTTCTGCTTTCTTGACTATGCCAAAGCCTTTGACTGTGTGGATCACAATAAACTGTGGAAAATTCTGAAAGAGATGGGAATACCAGACCACCTGACCTGCCTCTTAAGAAATCTATATGCAGGTCAGGAAGCAACAGTTAGAACTGAACATGGAACAACAGACTGGCTCCAAATAGGAAAAGGAGTACATCAAGGCTGTATATTGTCACTCTGCTTATTTAACTTATATGCGGAGTACATCATGAGAAATGCTGGGCTAGAAGAAACACAAGCTGGAATCAAGATTGCCGGGAGAAATATCAATAACCTCAGATATGCAGATGACACCACCCTTATGGCAGAAACTAAAGAGGAGCTAAAGAGCCTCTTGATGAAAGTGAAAGAGGAGAGTGAAAAAGTTGGCTTAAAGCTCAACATTCAGAAAACTAAAATCATGGCATCCGGTCCCATCACTTCACGGCAGATAGATGGGGAAACAGTGTCAGACTTTATTGTTTGGGGCTCCAAAATCACTGCAGATGGTGACTGCAGCCATGAAATTAAAAGATGCTTACTCCTTGGAAGGAAAGTTATGACCAATCTAGATAGCATATTCAAAAGCTGAGACATTACTTTGCCACCAAAGGTCCGTCTAGTCAAGGCTATGGCTTTTCCAGTAGTCATGTATGGATATGAGAGTTGGACCGTGAAGAAAGCTGAGTGCCAAAGAATTGATGCTTTTGAACGGTGGTGTCGGAGAAGAGTCTTTTTTTTTTAATTTATTTATTTTAATTGGAGGTTGAGAGTCCCTTGGACTGCAAGGAGATGCAACCAGTCCATCCTAAAGGAGATCAGCCCTGGGATTTCTTTGGAAGGAATGATGCTGAAGCTGAAACTCCAGTACTTTTGCCACCTCATGCGAAGAGTTGACTCATTGGAAAAGTCTCTGATGCTGGGAGGGATTGGGGGCAGGAGGAGAAGAGGACGGCAGAGGATGAGATGGTTGGATGGCATCACTGACTCAATGGACATGAGTTTCAGTGAACTCCGGGAGTTGGTAATGGACAGGGTGGCCTGGCGTACTGTGATTCATGGGGTTGCAAAGAGTCGGACACGACTGAGCGACTGAACTGAACTGAAGAAAGGGTAGGATGGGAATCAGATTTTTTTACTTCATTTTGTTGAACACCTGGAAGAACTTCTAGGGTTTTATTTTAACAAGATTTCTCAATTAATTTAGAATATATAAGGATTTTTTTGGAAGTGCTGAAAAATCTCAGGTTAAGCTAAAGGGCTCCTCACTGACAAGGTATACAACCTGGAATTTCAGCTTGAAGCACCTTCTGAAATGAATTTCTTCAGAGTTTCATCTCTGCCAATTCTCTGTCCATGTATATTTTCAGTCCAAAGGGACTGGATCAAATACTGTAATGGTACTGTGTAAACATGGATAGGTCAAATGAGTCCTGAAGCCCTGGTGTTGATGATGGTAACATCTACCAATTCTTGAGCACGTCATGCCAGTCACTGGGCCAATTGCTTTACATGGATATAAATGTGTGAGTCACAGTCATCTGAGAATACTTCATTAGATAGAGAATATTATTCCATGTACAACAGGCAAGTCATCAAAAAAGAAACAATTTACAAGAATAAAAGAGGTTAAAAATAAGGTGGTTCAAGAGGCTAATACAGGCTTAAAATGATTACAGAAAAACAAGGATTAACATAGGAGCCAAAAAAGGCAAATAAAAGTAACAGGTTACAAGATGTTTATCCTATAAAGGATAAAAATATCAAATGTACGACTAAGCACTTAAATAAAAAAATAGAGCAAAATAAATGTTTAGAATAAAAAAATTAGAAGTGATGAGTTAGTGAGATAAGTTGAGGGAGATTCTATCAAGTTCTTAAACCCAAAACCAACTGACCAAAGGTACAAAAAGAAAAAGGAAAAAAAGAAAAGTATACCAATTCTTGTTTTTTTTTTAATTTATTTTTTAATTGAAGGACAATTACTTTACAGAATTTTGTTGCTTTCTGTCAAATATCAACATGAATTGATAGTATAGAAGTATATCAATTCTTATTCCTACTAGTAGTAGTGAGAGGGTCTGTTCCTCTGAACACTCACTGAGCAGTGTCTGTGTATGTGTCTCTGTGTGTGTGTGTGCGTGGGGGTGATTGGTGGAGACTTGGGCACAAGGAAGGGTAAGATTCTCTCACTTGCTAAATTGTGTTTTTAAATGTCTCAATGTGCTTGCATTGCTTTATAGTTAACAAGTGTTTCTAACCAATGAAGCACAATAAAGAAACCTAAGGACATACAGAATAAAGTCTCATAACAGTAGTTCATATTTTTTTGAATCACAGAATCCTTGAGAAGCTAGTGTATGTCATGGATCTCCTCTCGAGGAAAGTTCTGTACACATGAATACAGTCTCAGGGATTCACCAACCCCCCGGGAGTACATGAACACCCACTAAGATTCCAGGTTTCAAAGGTAGTTTTTCTTGGGTTTATGCCAGGTTTCTGAGAACAGTCTGTGGAAATCGAATTCAAATTCAATCCAACAGGTTTTTATGAAATGCTTCCGAGTTGCCAGGCACCATCTGACATTGCAATGTTACACATTGGGACAATACACAGATCAATGTGCTATGGTGTTTTCCTAAAGCATCAAAGTCTCTTGGTAAAAGAACACTACAGAAAAAAATTAATATACAGTGGAAGATGATATATGTTACAGTGCTGATAGAAAGGGAAATGGAGGTATCGAAAGAAGAAATCCATTTCTACTCCAGATATGGGAGAAAGCTTCTAAGAGGTGGTATTTGAGCCAGTGAAAGGACACCTATTGTAAAGACAAAGATATTTATGCTCTGTGAACAGCATACACAAATGCACAGATAGGAAAATGTGGGCCTTTGGGAACCAGTGAGCTCTCGTGTCTGACTGCAGCAAAGATTCATTAAAGAGAACTAACCCTGTGGTTGGTCAAGGCCAAGCCCTTGGGGTACAGGTCCTTATGTTTAAATTACTTGCAGTGTAATGGAACATATCAATAGGTAGTTCTCATTATTGCCATTCTGTGCAATAAATTCAGAGAAGGCAATGGCATCCCACTCCAGTACTCTTGCCTGGAAAATCCCATGGACGGAGGAGCCTGGTAGGCTGCAGTCCATGGGGTTACTAAGGGTTGGACACGACTAAGCGACTTCACTTTCACTTTTCACTTTCCTGCATTGGAGAAGGAAATGGCAACCCACTCCAGTGTTCTTGCCTGGAGAATCCCAGGGACGGGGGAGCCTGGTGGGCTACAATCTATGGGGTTGCACAGAGTCAGACACAACTGAAGCAGCTTAGCAGCAGCAGCAATAAATTATTTGATAGGGGTTATATAAGAAGCATATAAGGAACTCCAGGGGCTAGGACAGGTTCTTGGAAAAATTACCAGTCATTTGTGTAGAGAGATAAGGGACAAGGCTGAAGTCTGGCAGGTAATGTGAGCTGGACCAAGGATATCTTAATGTCAAGTGAAATATTTCAGATCTTGTTTTGTTTGCAATTGGAGAATTGAATACAAAAGGCAACAACAGTGAGTGTTTAAGAACTTGGATTTTGAAGTCATACAAATTCTTTTCTCTCAGGTAGATTCTACTTGTTTATGTGTGATTTTTGGTCAAGTTATTTAACTTACTTGTGTTTCAGTTTTCAAATGCATAATATGAGGGCTATTACTAGTTCTCATCTTTAAAACTGTGGTGATAAGTAACCATAATACCAAAATTAATAATAAAATTATTTATTGTTATTGAGAATGTATTTTAGCAAAAGGACTCTGGTTAGACCTGGACAAAGGAATGGAAGGGAAGTGGCCAGAGAGTAGACTGATGGAGCCCACGAAGCAATCAGGTTAGACAAGTAATGCCGGATATACAACCAACAAATGGCTTTCCTTGAGTTTGTTACTATAAAGTTTGAAGAAAGGGGGAGGGTATTAGTGAAAGAAATAAGCATCAGTTGTGTGCATCAGTAAACTGATTGGTTCGTTTGTTCTTATAACAACCCTACAATGTATTCACGGTTTTCAGAAAAGGAGACGCAGAGATTTAGTGCATAGCTGATGAGCATACAGTCGGGCTCTTTCTAACTCACTCTGTAGGTCTCACCTTTAAATGAAAGCATGGAGATATTCTCTCTCTTCTTCTAAGCGAAGGACTACGTAAGTGTTAATTGGCCACATGACTTTCCAATCAAAAACCACATTTCTGGTGCGCCGGTGGAACATGAGTAGTGGTGATGCGTACATCTTCTAGGTCGTGTCCTTAAAGGAAAGCTACCCCTCTCCACTTCCCACTTTCCTCTTTTTCTGGTCCAGAGCCCATATGTGACAGTGCTGCAGGAGCAGAACAACAAGACAGAGCACTGCAGGCTTTGGATGACCTTGCGGAACAAAGTAGCCTTCCTATCCCGGTTTTCCCTGCCTACATCTCAACTTACTTGTGAGACAGAAATAAATTTCAACCTTTTTTACATGATTGCATATCCTCACAAATACATTTATCCATCATACCTATTATTTTTCTACCTTAGTCCAAAAATGTTTTCTACTTCACATAAATGTTCTTACAATAAACCATATGGCTATGGCAGAGAAAGTTAAGAAAATGTGGGGAAAGTAAGGAAAGTGGTCACAGTTAGGGAGCCCTGATGGGAAATGATTATAAAGCAGAGGAAAAAGCCTACAATAAGATTTTTAGGTGGCTCTTTAGGGAAAAGTGTGAGAAGCACGTGAAAACACAACTAACATCTAAGCAGGCAAATGATAATTTTAAATGATTAGTGAGAGGAGATTGCAGGTCAGGGAGTTGAAAAATGAAAGGCTCAGTCCTTGTAACTGCTGCTGCTGCTGCTGCTGCTAAGTCACGTCAGTCGTATCCGACTCTGTGCGACCCCATAGATGGCAGCCCACCAGGCTCCCCTGTCCCTGGGTTTCTCCAGGCAAGAACACTGGAGTGGGTTGCCATTTCCTTCTCCAATGCATGCAAGTGAAAGGTGAAAGTGAAGTCGCTCAGTTGTGTCCGACTTTTAGCGACCCCATGGACTGCAGCCTACCAGGCTCCACCACCCATGGGATTTTCCAGGCAAGAGTCCTGGAGTGGGGTGCCATTGCCTTCTCCGCAGTCCTTGTAGGGATGGGTGCAATTCAGTTGAAAAGTGGTGAGGATTTAGGTGGGTGGCTCAGCTGGTAAAGAATCCACAGGCAGTGCAGGGGACCTGGGTTCAATCCCTGGGTGGGGAATATCCCCTGGAGATCTATCCACTCCAGTATTCTTGCCTGGAGAATTACATGGACAGAGGAGCCTGACAGGCCCCAGTCCAGGGGGTTGCAAATAGCTGGACACGACTGAACTGCTAACACATTTACCATTTTACACATGGGAAACTGCCTCTCAGAGGGAAAGGACACCCTGACCCCTCACCAGGGATCAGGTGATCATATTACAAATAGCGTGTCCCAATAATATGTAACAACACACACACTTAAATAGTAAACAGTTAATATTTCATCCCTAGAAAACATAGGTGTAATCATGCCAGCTGCTGGAGAGAAGAGAGAAGCTCAAAGCGGATGCCAGCTTTAGCCTCAGAATTCCCATCCTCCGAATTCCCATCCTCCCGCCCTGGGTACCCGGAATGGCCCTGTCCTGCAGGCCAGGGTCAGGACGTGTCCGAGCATCTCTGCCCGCTCCTACCTGCTGAAGCGACAGGTGTAACTGCTTCAAGTCCAGATGGAAGAAGTTGCCTAAGAAGGGCAGGCGTGGCGGGGTGGGGGGCTGGTGGGTAGTTCTTTCGATGCCGCCTTTTGAGGAGATTAGCAACGAAGAGAAAGGCGGCAGCCCCCATCAGGAGCACCCGGGACGGAGCGCGGTCCAGAATGCTGCGGTCCGGGCTCTGCCAGGGAGCCCAGTACCTCCAGCTTGGCTGCGAAGTCTGGCCCCTCTTTCGCAGTCCAAAACACCAGCGTTCCAGAGGGTCTCTTCCTCTTTGTTCTCAACACCGCCAGCTTTCCCTGCCCCGCCCCGTTGCCGCCCCCTTTCTGGCCCCCGGTTCCACTGCGCCCCTCCCCTGCCCCGCCTGGCCCCCAGGGTCAGCCTCCAGACCCGTCCTTCCTTAGGGTCTGCCTCTTGCTCTCCACATCCCCCTAAACCAGCCCTTACAGGCTCTGCTCCTTCCCTCTACTCCCCAGCCTGACTGCCGCTCACTAGATGTCTAGCTTGGGACTCCCGGGAGAACTTGCTTGGGTCTTGGAAAAGGCCAGGCTAGAAGCGTGGTGTTTTGGTTTTGGTTTTGGTTTTGCTAGAGAACCTCATTCTTTGAGGCCAAGGGTGCTCTAAAGTTTATAGTTTCATTGCTTGTCAGAGAGCGCCACAGACGCTTGAGTTTGTGTTTTTCATTCACCTTCTCACCGAATGAGCCTAACGAACAATCAGAAAAACAACAGCACCTGACGTTTCTTGTCTCTTACAATATACCTGGCATCACATTAGCCACTTCACATAGAGGGCTTCAACGACAAAATTATGCATGTGCCGTTCTTGGTTCCATCTAGCAGTTAAGGAATACTAAAATTTTTCAAGCCAAATTTGAGGGAATTTGTTGCTAATAGACCTGCCTTACAAGAAAAGTTAAAGTTCTTCAGAAAGTAGGAAAATATATAGGTCAGAAACACAGATCTAAGGAAAGAAAGGACATTAGAGAAAAAATAAATTAGGGTTATTAAATCTCTTATTTTCTAATTCTTAATTGGTCTAAGAGTTTGTTCTAAATAAAAATAGTAATGATTTATTTATTATACCTTACAGATAAGTGATATGAATGATGCAATGTTGGAAAGGACAGAAGGAAAGAATTAGGAAAATGCTGTTACAAGGTACTTGGAGTACCAACCAAGCAATTTAATGATATTTGAATGTATGTTTGAATCAGTTGGAAATGTATACTATGAACTGTAGGGCAATCACTTATGTTTTAAAAAAGATAAAGAATGGACATGCTAAGACAGAAGAGAAAATGGAACTATCCAAAATACTCAATTAAAATCAGAGAAGAGGGTAAAAGGGTGAAAAACAGAAAAGAAATAAAAATCAGTACCAATAAATAGAAGGCAGTAATGAATATGATTGGGTTTTCTATATGTCATTGGAAGAGACAGTTTTAGCTCAGCATCAAAACAACAAAATACTTAGGAAAAAACTTAACCAAGAAGACAGATGACTTATACATTGAAAACTATAAATTACAGAAAACCCCCTTCATACAAAGCTTCATGTTGCAAACTTTCAAAGATGTGAACGTGGGTTCCAGCGTTGGGCACGAGTGAAATTGCATTTTGCCCTCTGTCTCCTATTGCTGATGATCCTTCAGCTTTACCATTTCCCACCTCTACTTGCTCCTCCTCTAGTCAATAACTGTTGTTACTTGTCAGTTCACCAGATGCCATCCCCCACAAGCCAGCTGTTGTAATATACTACTGTACTTTTCAAGGTACTATAAGGTTAAAAAGATTTTCTTTATTTTTGTGTTTTCTAATGTATTATTTGTGTGAAAATTATTATAAACCTGTTACAGTACAGTACTATATAGCTGATTGTGTTAGTTGGGTACCTAGGCTAACTTAATTGGACTTATGAACAAAATTAGGCTTATGAATGTGCTCTCAAAATGGAATTCTTTAGTATGTAGGGGACATACTGTATTGTTGAACAAAATTAAAGAAGACATAAATAAATGGAAATATCTCATGTTGTGAACTGGAAAATGTAACATTATAAAAATGTCCAGGTTAGATATACATCTAACATTCTTGAATTTATTACAATAAGTATGAAGTAAAAAAGGATCAATATAGAAAAGTTAATTTCTTACTTAATTACCTGTAGTGAACAACTGAAGTTTGAAATTAAAAACTCAATATCATTTACATGAGCACCAAAACAGAAACAAAAACAAAAGAATGATGATATACTTAGTTGTATATTAACAACAAGAGGGAAACTACAAAACCGTGATGAAAGAAACCAAAGGAAATACAAAAGAATGGAGAGATATTCTATGGACATAGATAGGAAGAATTATCAAGGTGTTCTTCCCAAATCTATACACAAATGAGAAAAATGTGTATTTAATTTAATGAATTCCTAAACAAAATTGATGCTTTTGAACTGTGGTGTTGGAGAAGACTCTTGAGAGTCCCTTGGACTGCAAGGAGATCCACCCAGTCCATTTTAAAGGAAATCTGTCCTGAATATTCACTGGAGGGACTGATGCTGAAGCTGAAACTCTAATACTTTGGCCACCTGATGAGAAGAACTGACTCACTGGAAAAGACCCTAATGCTGGGAAAGATTGAAGGCAGGAGTAGGGGATGACAGAGGATGAGATGGTTGGATGGCATCACCGACTTGATGGACATGAGTTTGAGCAAGCTCCGAGAGATGGTGATGGACAGGGAAGCCTGGTGTGCTGCGGTCCATGGGGTTGCAAAGAGTCAGACACGACTGAGTGACAAAACTGAACTGAACTGAAAACAGAATTCCAGTGGGTTATTTAAATGTTATTGACATTGAAAATTGATTCTAAAAATTATGGAAAGATAAAAGGCCCTTGGAATGTACAACAGAAAGTATCAAGACTAATGTAAAGTATGTAGTTAGTAATAATATATCAATACTGACTCATCAATTATAACATGCAAGTTGTTAATCATATGAGAAAATGGGGGGTAGTGAATGAGTATATGGAACTGTATTCTCCACTCAAATTTTCTGTAAATCTGTAAAACAAAATCCACAAACTGATTCTAAAGTTTATATAGAAAGGTCAAAGACCTGGAGTAGCAAATCATTATAAAAGGAGAACAAATTTGGAGGATGGACACCCCCTTGTCTTCAAGACTAACTGTAAAGTTGCATAATCAGAACATGTGGTATTGGTGAAAGAATATACAAATAGATCACGAGAAAATAATAGAAACTCCAGAAAAAGAGTCACATCAATAGTCTACTGTTCCTTGACCAAGGAGCAAATGCTATTCAATGGAAAAAGGATAATCTTTTGCAGAAGGCATGTGTAAGCAACTGGATTATCCACATATAAAAATGAACCTGGTCACCAATCCTACACTTTTCACAAAAGTTAACTGAAAATAAATTACAAATCCAAATGTAAAACTCACAACTATAAAACTCCTAGAAGACAACAAAGCAAAATACCTAGATGACACTAGATGACAATGACTTTTTAGATATAACACTAAACACTTGTTCCATAAAAGAAAAAAAATTGAACTTAATTAAAATTAAAAGCTTCTTACTTATCTGAAAGTTTACTTTGGGAATTAGGGGAAAAACATGCTGAATTTTGTTTCGAGAAGCATTCAGGCTCCCGTGGTTAACACTTTCCATTGGCATGTGTCCAGAGGAGACTGATCAGAATGGGTAAGATTCCTTACTTACTGAAAATCTGGTAGATATCAGACATTTCAGAACTTCTGCCTGAATCTGATTTAATTTTTTAAAACTTCCCTATGAACTGAAATTATTATTCTCATTTTACAGATGGTCCAGCAAGTTCAGAGGGAAGTGTTTTGCCAAAACTCACAAAGGCAGAATAAGTGACATCATCAAAATAAGAACTCTAGCTTTTTATTCAAAGATCAGTGCTTATTATTTCAAATATGGCTTACAAGAAAATAGACTGTAGCAGCCTTGGAACAGGGTAGAAATGAGTCATCATTGGAGGCATTCAAAGAGAATTAGAATAGGATTGCTGTAGAGGAAATTTACATGTCATGAGGAATGCATAATAGAAGGATATTAAGATTCTTCAGAATCAGAGTCTATGATTCCACAGGTCCTCAGCAAAAACACAGAGTTAGGTGAATAAAGATGGACCCATAATACATACGGTTTAATAAATTGTTCTTTTTAAAAATATTTTATTGAGGTACAGTTGATTTACAATGCTGTGTTAATTTCTGCTGTATAGCAGAAAAAACAGTGAGAATGGACATCCTTGTCTTGTTCCAGATTTTAGTAGGAAGACTTTCTGCTTTTCACCTTTGAGTATTAATTAACTGACTTTGTCATAAATAGCTTTTATTACATTGAGATATGCTTCCTCTAATCCCACTTTGGTAAGGGTTTTTATCATGAATGAACATTGAACTTTATCAAATACTTTTTTTGCATCTACTGACATGGTCATGTGGGTTTATCTTTTGCTGATGTGTTTTGCATTGATTGACTTGCCTTTGTTGAATCATGCTTATGAATCAAAATTGGTTGTGGTGTATAATCTTTTTTGATGTATTGCTGTTTTACATTTGCTAATATTTTATTGAGAATTTTTGCATCTTATATTCATCAAAGATATTGATCTGTAATGTTCTTTTTGGGTAGTGTCTTTGGTTTTGGTATCAGGTTTATGGAACCTTCATAGAATGTCTTTGGCAGTGTTCCCTCCTCTTTAGCCTTTTGGAAGAGTTTTGGCAGTATGAGTGTATGTTCTTCTTTGCATGTTTGGTAGAATTGCCTGTAAAGCCATCAGGTCCTGGACTTTTGCTTGTAGGGAGGTTTTCGTTTGTTTAAACAGGTTCTATTTCATTTCTAGTGATTGGTCTGTTTGAATTATCTATTTATTCTTTTCCAATGGCTTAGATGGTAAAGAATCTGCCCACAATGCGGGAGACCCAGGTTCAATCCCTGGGTTGGGAAGATCCCCTGGAGTAGGAAATGGCAACCTACTCCAGTATGCTTGCCTGGAGAATTCTGTGGACAGAGGAGCCTGGCAGGCTACAGTCCATGGGGTTGCAAAGAGTCAGACATGACTGAGGAACTAACACTTTCACTTTCATTCTTGATTCAATTTTGGTGAGCTGTATGTTTTTAGAAACGTGTCCATTTTTTCTAGGTTTTTGAACTTGTTAGCATAAAATCATTCATAGTATTCTCTAATGGTTTTTTGCACTTCTGTGTTAACAGTTGTTATTTCTTCTTTCTCACTTCTTACATTGTTTATTTGGGTCCTTTCTCTTTTCTTGGTGAGCCTGGGCAGAGGTTTTTCAATTTTGTTTACCCTTTCAAAGAAGCAACTCTTGGTTTTATTGATTTTTTTCCCTATTATGTTTTAATCTCTGTTTTTATTTTATCTCCAATCTTTATTATTTCCTTTCTTCTGGTGACTTTGGGTTTCGTTTGTGCTCTATTTTCTAATTCTTTTAGGTGGTGGGCTAAGTTGTTTAATCAAGATTTTACTTGTTTCTTAAAGAAGGCTTGTATTGCTATGATCTTCCCTCTAAGAATTGATTTTGCTGCATCTCATAGAGTTTGTATGGTTGTGATGTCATTGTCATTTGTCTCAAGATATTTTTAAATTGAGAATTAAATCATCATTGATATATTCATATTTAGTAGTATGTTTTTTTAGTTTCCATCTAGTTGCTTTTTTCCCCATTTCATTTTCTGTGAATGACTTCTAGTTGTATGCCACTGTGGTCAGAAAATCCACTTGACATAATTTCTATACTCTTAAATTTGCTGAGGCTTATTTTGTTCCCTAGGATGTGGTCAGCCCCAGAGACTGAACCATGTATACTTGAAAAGAATGTGTATTCTGTTTTTTGGGGGGAGGGTATAATATTGAATGTATCAATTAAGTCTAACTTTTATTGTATCATTTAGGATCTCTGTTGCCTTGTTGATTTTCTAACTAGAAGATCTGTGAGCAGGGTGTTTAAGTCTCACACTATTATTGTATTCCTGTCAATTTCTTCTTTTATGTCTATTAGTATTTATCTTATATATTTAGGTGCTCCAGTGTGTGTTAAGTCGCTTCAGTCATGTCTGACTCTTTGTGACCCTATGGACTGTAGCCCACCAGGCTCCCCTGTTCTGGAGTGGATTGCCACGTCCTCCTCCAGGGACTCTTCTGACCCAGGGATCGAGCCTATACCTCGTGCAGTTCCTGCTTTGGCAGGAGGGTTCTTTATTACTCTGCCACCTGGGAAGCTAGGTGCTCTATCCTGGGTGTGTAATATTGATGAGGATATTGATCCTTTCATCAGTATCTGATGTCCTTTATCTCTCTTTATAGTCTTTGTTCTAAACTCTAGTTTGTCTGATATATCGACTCCAGTATTCTTACCTGGAGAATTACATGGACAGAGGAGCCTGGCAGGCTACAGTCTCTGGGGTCGCAAAGAGTTAGACACGACTGAGCAACTAACATTTTCACCACTTTTCACTTCTCAAACCTTGTTTTCCAGTTGATATTTGTATTTCTTACTTGATCCTTTCATTTTCATTTTTTTTTGTTTTTCTTTTTGTGGTTTGACAGTTTTCATTCATGGTATGCTTGTGTTTCTCCGTTTTGGTTTTTGTAAGTCTATTGCATATTTTGATTTATGGTTAGCTTGTTTTTCAAATATGTTAACCCCCTCCTACATATACTTGCTTTAGACTAAAAATCATGGAGGTTCAAACATATTCTTAAAATTAACTCTACATTTTCTTACCCTCCTCCCCTCATTTTACGATTTTGCTATCTTCTTTTACATCTTCATGTTTATCTGTTCATTGTGCTTATTATTGCCTTCACAAAAAAACTTTTTAAACTGTATACTGATTTAAGTGATTTACTCTCCAATTGTGATTTTCTTTTTTCTTTAGATTCTTACTTCTTTTATATTTAAAGACTTCTCCATATTTCCTTTAGGATTGATTTAGTATTTCTACATTCTTTTATCTTTTGCTTTCCTGAGAGTTTATCTCTCCTTCTATTCTAAATGATAACCTTCTTGGGTAGAGTATGCTAGGTTTTTCCCCTTTTACGACTTTGACTATTTCATCACTTTCTTCCGGACTGCAACATTTCTTTCTTCGGTTCCCTTGCAATTAACTCTTTGTTTTTCTCTTGCTGTCTTTAGAGTCCTCTCTTTAGCTTTTGCCATTTTAATTATAATACATCTTGGTGTAGGTTTGTTTGGATTCACCTTGTTTGCAACCATCTGTTGTTCCTGTACTTGGATACCTCTTTCATTTTTAGGTTTGGGAAGTTTTCAGTCTTAATTACTTCATATACATTTTAAATCCCTTTTTCTCTTTCTTCTTCTTCTGGAATCTCTATTATGCATTGATTGGCACACTTTATACTATCCCATATGTCTCTCAGATTGCTTCTTTCTTTGTTTGTTGTTTGTTTTTAATTTGACTTTCTGTCTGCTCTTCTGATTAGGGGATTTCTATTTTCTGTCTTTGAGATCATTTACTTTTCTGCATTATTCCATCTGTTATTCATTGCCTTTAGCTCAGCTTTCACCTTGGCAAATGTGTTCTCATTTTTCTTGCTCCTCCCTTTAGTTTCTATTTTTTTTAATCTGTATTTTTATCAATAACCTTTCTTAAATCCTTTAATATTTTCATCATCTACTTTTTGAATTTGTTATCTAATAGACCAAAAGTGATCTGTTTCATTGTTTGTTCTTTTAGGGGACTTCTCTTGAAAATTAAGAGATTGGGAATGAGTCCTGTGCTTCTCATTTTACTTTTAGTTTTCTTACTCTATGAGTTTAGGAGAAGCAACTACCATGTTCTTGGTGAGATATCTTTATATGAGATCATCTCTGTATAGCCTGCATGGGTTTAATATGTTTGGTGTGAGGATTATTTTTAGTATGGAGGCATGCTGCCTCTTTTCTCAGTGTATGCTGGCCATTATCCCCTTGATAGGTGTGACTGGTGTTCAGTTACCAGAGCCTGCATGGATGTTTAATGGGGCTTTCCTTTTTTCTGTGGTTGTCATACATCTGTAGGGGCAAGGTCTGCTCCCTGGTTGTTGGAATGGAAACCCCCAGATCCATTTCTGAGCTGCAGTGTGAGGTGGATGGGGTTGGAGCACTCCCACTGGGAGAGGAATCACTGAGCATTCCTCCACTGGAGCGGTCTACAGGGGCATGTGCTCTGTTGTATTGCCTGGCACCCACTATGGGGTTCACAAAATACACTGCTGTTGGCACTGCCCTTGGCCCTGCTTCAACCATTGGTATGCTGGAAATCAGCCCTGGTGATCTCAGGTGGTGTTTTCACAAAGCCACCAGTGCAGATCCACCAAAATTAGGTACCAGAACCACTGTAGTTGCACTCTGGGACCTACCATGGGGCTATGGAGGCAGCCTAGACCCTGGCCCAGCGTAGCCTGCATGGGCATATGCCTACAAAGCCCACAAAGCCAGACTCATCCCAGCTGTGGGGGCACCCAATGTTCACTTGGTTGTTCTGCAGGTGCTAAGTTTACAAAGCTGGCTGCAGTGGTGTAAATCTATGGATTTCACAGCCATGGGGCTTCGCTCTGATTTCAACCCTACCTATGTGTTGGGAACTATGCCTCCAGAACTTGCAGAGGCAGTGCTGTGGGGCTGAGACACCACAGGCTGCTATGGCAGGCCCCGCCCCTTCTTTGAATGCCCTTTAACAATGGTGCTTTACTTCTATGCTGTACAACACTCAAGCCTATTTAGGCTGTTTCCATGTACCTGCCAATCCAAGTCCTTTCCCTGGTCTTGTCCTTTAAAGACTGAGTTTCAGTACCCAGCATGTGTCTGCACCAGTGGGTGTGTGTCTTAGACTGAGGAGTTGAGGGCAGTTGGACAAACCATCTGTGCAGTCTCTTTCCATTCTGCCTGCCACAAACCTGTTATAGAACTCTCGCTCCTAAGCTTCTGAAGCTCCCTTTCTGTCCTGGCTAATTTCCCAGCAAATAAGGGGGTTTCTCAGCGTGTGGTAACCATTCCTTTTCCAGAGCTCCCTCCCTTGGGCACAGTGTCCATTTTTTTCCCCTTCATCTTACCCAGTTACATGGAGATCTTTCTTTCATTTCTAGATTCAGATTTCAATTTCCTCTCAGAATTGTTTCACATGCAAATGTATTTTTGATGTATTTGTGGGAAGAGGTGAGCTCCAGGGTCTTGTGACTCTGCAGTCTTGTGACTTTGCAAATAATAAGTAGCTATAATTTCATTAAAGATCCAGTTATCCAACATTACATGTGCTTAGTCGCTCAGTAGTGTCCAGCTTTCTGTGACCCCATGGACTGTAGCCTGCCATCCTCCTCTGTCCAGGGAGGGGTTCTCCAGGTAAGAATACTGGAGTGGGTTGCCATGGCCTCCTCCAGAGGATATTCACAACCCAGGAACAACCCACATCTCCCACATTGTAGACAGATTCTTTACCAACATCATCTGAGCTACCAGGGAAGCCCAATATTACATGATGTCCTTAATTTTCCTACTATTCTTTAATGGATTCAAGATGAATTCTTTTTTTATTCCAGAAAAACCTGATCTTTGTTTCCACAGCAAAGGCACAGTAAAATCTATGCACATGATTGACCAGTAGACCCTTTTACCTGTGATTACAGTATAAAAATTTCATACAAAGATGGGTACTATAAAGGACAGAAACAGTGTGAACCTAAACAGTATGAACAGAAGCAGAAGATATTAAGAAAAGGTGGCAAGAATACACAGAATAACTATACAAAAAAGATCTTAATGACCCAGATAACCACAATGGTGTGATCACTCACCTAGAGCCAGACATCCTGGAGTGTGAAGTCAAGTGGGTCTTAGGAAGCATCACTATGAACAAAGCTAGTGGAGGTGATGAAATTCCAGCTGAGCTACAACAAATCCCAAAAGATGATGCTGTTAGTGTTGCATCCAATATTCCAGAAAATTTGAAAAATTCAGCAGTGGCCACAGGACTGGAAAAAGTCAGTTTTCATTCCAACCCCAAAGAAAGGAAATGCCAAAAATGTTCAAACTGCCATACAATTGCACTCATCTCACATGGTAGCAAAGTAATTCTCAAAATTCTCCAAACAAGGCTTCAACAGTACATAAACTGAGAATTTCCAGATGTTCAAGCCAGATTTAGAAAAGGCAGAGGAACCAGAGATCAAACTACCAACATGCAATGGATCACAGAAAAAGCAAGAGTTCTAGAAAAACATCTACTTCTGCTTTATTGACTATGCCAAAGACTTTGACTGTGGGTCACAACAAACTGTGGAAAATTCTCACAGAGATGAGAATACCAGACACATTACCTGCCTTCTGAGAAATCTGTAAGCAGGTCAAGAAGCAACAGTTAGAACCAGACATGGAACAATGGATTAGTTCCAAATCGGGAAAGGAGTACGTCAAGGCCGTATATTGTTACCCTGCTTATTTAACTTCTATGCAGAGTACACCATGAGAAATGCTGGGCTGAATGAAGAACAAGCTGGAATCAAGACTGCTGGGAGAAATATCAATAATCTCATATATACAGATGACACCAGCCTTATGGAAGAAAGCAAAGAGGAACTGAGGAGCCTCTTGATGAAAGTGAAAGAGGAGATTGAAAAAGCTAGCTTAAAACTCAACATTCAAAAAACTAAGATCATGGCACCTGGTCCCACTACTTCATGGCAAATAGATGGGGATACAACAAAAACTGTGACAGACTTTATCTTTTTGGGCTCCAAAATCATTGCAGATGGTGACTGCAGCCATGAAATTAAAAGACACTTGCTCCTTGGAAGAAAAGCTATTATCAACCTAGAGAGCATATTAAAAAGCAGAGATATTACTTTGCCTTAAGTCAAAGCTATGGTTTTTCCAGTAGTCATGTATGGATGTGAGAGTTGGATTCCAAAGAAAGCTGAATGCCAAAGAATTGATTCCTTTGACCTGTGGTTGGAGAAGACTCTTGAGAGTCCCTTGGACTCCAAAGAGATGCAACCAGTCAATCCTAAAGGAAATCAGTCCTAAATATTCATTGGAAGGCCTGATGTTGAAGCTGAAGCTCCAATATACTGGCCACCGATACCAAGAACTGACTCATTGGAAATGCTGGGAAATGCTGGGAAAGATGGAAGGCAGGAGGATAAAAGAATGACAGAGGATGAGATGGTTGGAAGGCATCACCGACTTGATGGACATGAGTTTGAGTAAGCCCCAGGAGTTGGTGATGGATGGGGAAGCCTGGTGTGCTGCAGTCCATGGAGTCACGAAGAGTCGGACAAACTGAGTGACTGAATTGACCTTGGAAGAAAAGCTATGACCAACGTAGACAGCATATTAAAAAGCAGAGACATTATTTTGCCAACAAAGGTCCATCTAGTCAAAGCTATGGTTTTTCCAGTAGTCATGTATGGATGTGAGAGTTGGACCATAAGGAAAGCAGAGTGATGAAGAATTGATGCTTCTGAACTGTGGTGTTGGAGAAGACTCTTGAGAGTCCCTTGGACAGCAAGGAGATCAAACAAATCAAAAAACCAGTCAGGAAATCAGTCCTGAGTATTTACTGGAAGGACTGATGCTGAAGCTCCAATACTTTTGCTAACTTATGCGTAGAACTGACTCATTGGAAAAGACCCTAATGCTGGGAAAGATTGAAGGCGGGAGGAGAAGGGAAGACAGAGGATGAGATGGTTGGATGGCATCACCGACTCAATGGACATGAATTTGAGCAAGCTTTGGGAGTTTGTGATGGACAGAGAAACCTGGCTTGCTGCAGTCCATGGGGTCACAAAGAGTCAGACACAACAGAGTGACTGAACTGAATTGAACTACAGTATAAGAAGGTTTTAAAAATACTTATCGAAGTATTTCATACATGCACAGAAGTGGATATATTGTGAAAACACAGCTCAGTAAATTTTCCTACATTCAACATATCCTTTATAACTCATGCAATGAACAGAAAATAGAATATTGTCAGTAACCTGCATTGTTCCTTTTTCCAGGCATTGCCCTTCACCCAGGATTAAAGCTCTACCTTGATTTATAAAAAAAAAATTACGATTTTGAATCAAGCTGAATCCTTTCTGCCCCTCACTCAGGAACCACAGTTCCTAGAAAGATTTAGATGTTTTCAGGGTTTTAGATCTTGTGGGTTTTTTTCATACATTTAATCATTTTGTTGTCCTTATCATCTCCAGTGTCTGTCCTCTTGTCAGCTCTAACATAATTTCTTTAGATTCTGGTTGGTCACATAAGTTCCTTCACTTCTCACTTGGAAGGTATGAGCTAAAGTTTGAGAATGATAAACACTTTTGCAAAAGAAACTTGGTGACTCCAGTCTTGGGGGCCTCAAAGCTGCACCATGTACTTGAATTCTCAACTGTTCAATGGGAGAAACTTCTTTTCTAAACAGAAAAAAATCTTTTCTTTTACCTGAGATAAGAATTTAAATCCTTTTGTTTTCTAATTGTCATTATTATTGGAACATTGTACATTTATTATTTCACTTCATCCTTCTAACAATATTGAAATGTAGGTACTATTGTCCCCATTTTCCAGATAAGGAAACTGCAGATGTGAAACCACTTGGTTCAAGTTCAAAATGTCAGTGAGTTTAGAAAAAAAAAAAATCAGACAGTGCTCTACACATGAGCAGAATTAGTACTTTCCTGCTCAACCTTAAATTATTTATTTTTTCCTTGTCACTTGTGAACAATCCTGCTTAGTTTCTAAAGCCTCCAAAATTTATGCCAGCCTCCTTCCTTCCCAAACTAATTTATCTGATTGAATCTCTATTTTTAAGAATGCAATGTGCCTCTCGGCAAGTCTGACACCACACCTTTCTCTGAATAAATTATATTTATTTTCACCTTTGGAAATATTTGTTTTATATCATCTTCCAGGAGTGCCCAGTTGGCCCTATAATTATCATAGACAGTTTCTCAAGATCCAGTAGATCCAGTTTAAGTCCTCCCTCCTCCATGACTCTCTGTATTTTTGTACTCTGCTCTATCTTCTTAGTTACAATTTTTTTCTCTGCTCCTTCTGCCTGGAATATATACTATTAATAAAATACTGTCCAAATATCAAAGGTCAATTCAAAGACTGGGTGTTTGAGGACTGGGATCAATTTTTCCCTGGTGGAATGATGTCTAGAACCAATCTTCAAAGTGTTTATCAGCTGACTAGATGGTGACTGCAGCCATGAAATTAAAAGACGCTTACTCCTTAGAAGAAAAGTTATGACCGACCTAGATAGCATATTCAAAAGCAGAGACATTACTTGGCCAACAAAGATCCATCTAGTCAAGGCTATGGTTTTTCCAGTGGTCATGGATGCATGTGAGAGTTGGACTGTGAAGAAGGCTGAGCACCGAAGAATTGATGCTTTTGAACTGTGGTGTTGGAGAAGACTCTTGAGAGTCCCTTGGACTGCAAGGAGATGCAACCAGTCCATTCTGAAGGAGATCAGCCCTGGGATTTCTCTGGAGGGAATTATGCTAAAGCTGAAACTCCAGTATTTTGGCCACCTCATGGGAAGAGTTGACTCACTGGAAAAGACTGATGCTGGGAGGGATTGGCGGCAGGAGGAGAAGGGGACGATAGAGGATGAGATGGCTGGATGGCATCACTGACTCGATGGACGTGAGTCTGAGTGAACTCCGGGAGTTGGTGATGGACAGGGAGGCCTGGCGTGCTGCAATTCATGGGGTCGCAAAGAGTTGGACACGACTGAGTGACTGAACTGAACTGAACTGAACTGAACTGAATGAGTAGTAAGCTAATTAAAGTCTAACTTTGTGACTATATGACCAGTTATTAATCTTATAATAAAGTTAAAATTTAACCACCAATAGATTTCTATAAGTAGTTATAAATGTCTACATAAGAAGAAAATGAGAAAGATCTCAAACAATCTAATTTTATACCTCAAGGAACTAAAACAAAACAAAAACAAAAAACAACAACCAAGAAAAAGAAAAAAAAACTGCTTTCTAAGTTGGCTAAAATATTAGAGGGGAAATATATCAAATATAGAAAAATGACAGGAAAAACAACCACAAAACTAAGAATTTTTTTTAAGTAAAGATAAACAAAATCAAAAAACCTTTGATGGACTACTGAGAAAAAAGGAAGATGACATAAATGAAATCAGATTTGAAAAAGAAGACATTATAATAAAAGCTTCAGAAATAAAAAGGATCCAAAGGGTTATTATTAATGATTAAATGCCTACAAATTGATAGCAAAAAGTAGACACATTTCTAGAAAAGTTTTAAGAAAAATATAGAAGCATAAAGAGACCTAATAAAATAAGTAATTGAAGCAGTAATCAAAAACTTCCCCACAAAGAAAATACCAGGGCCAGATGGCTTCATTGGTACATTCTACCAAACATACACAAAGAATTAATACCAATTCTTCTTGAAAGCAGAAATGGCCAAATATCTGAATTCATTTGATGAGGCCAAAATCATCTTGATTCCAAAGTAAAACAAAGACATCATAAGAAAATAAAATAATAGGCCAATATCTCTAATAAGCAGAGAATCAAATATCTTCAGTGAAATATTAGTAAATCAAATTTCCACAGCACATTTAAAGGATAATAGACTATGACTAAATGGGACTTATCCCCAGGTCACAGGATGGTTCAACATAAACAAATCAATCAATGTGATTCACCTCATCAATGGAATGAAGCATAAAGGCTACATGATCTTCTCAGTAGAATAGAAAAAGCATTTGACAGAATTAAACATCTAATCATGATAAAAACTCTCAAGAAATAGGTGTACATGGAACTGACCTTAAAGACTTTATATTAAAAGCCTATAGGTGACAATCAGTGGGGGGAAACAGAAAGTTTTTCTTCTAAGAACTGGTACAAGACAAAGATGCCCATTCTTACCACTTCTATTCAACAGAGTTGTGGAAGTCCAAGCCAGAGCAATTAGAGAAATAAAAGAAATGAGGCATTCAGATTGGAAGAAAGAAGTAAAATTGCACTGTTTTGCAGATTATATGGACATATATGTAGAAAACACTGAAGACTCAAACAAAAGTTTTTGTTTAAAAATTCTTTGACTGAATAAACAACGTCAGTAAAGCTGAAGGATAAAAATTGACATACAAAAATCAGAGAAGACTTAATACTTATCCTTTTGAAACTGTGCCCCCCCCCAAAATGCAGAGGAACAAAAACTACCAAATTCATTCTATATGAGGCCACCATTACCTTGATTTGAACACCAGACCGAGATACTACAAAAAATTACAGGCAAGGATCACTGATGAACAAAGATGCAAAAGACCTCAACAAAATACAACCAATCCAAATCTAATAATACATTAAAAGGATCACACACCCTGATCAAGTGGGATTTAGCCCAGTTATACAAGTTTTTCAATATCTGCAAATCAATTAGTGTGATACACATATTAACAAACTGAAGAATTAAAAACCATATGATTATCTCAAAATATGCAGAAAAGTCTTTCAACAAAATTCAACATTCATTTATGGTCCAGCGTTTCTCATGATGTACTCTGCTTAGTCCAGAAAGTGGGCAAAGAGGGAACATATTTCAACATAATAAAGGCCATGTACAACAAACCTAAAGCTGAAAGCATTTCATCTAAGACCAGGAACAAGACAAGAATATTCACTCTCACCTTATGCAACATTGTTTTGAAAATCCTAGCCACAGCAATCACAGAAGAAAAAGAAATAAAAGTAAATCAAATTGGAAAAGAAGTCAAACTGTCACTGTTTGCAGATAACATGATACTATACATAGAAAATCCTAAAGACATTACTAGAAAACCATAGCTCATCAGTGAATTTAGCAAAGTTTCAGGCTACAAAATTAATTTTCAGAAATCTGTTGCATCTCTATACACTGACAATCAATGAAAGATCAGAAAGAGAAATTCAAGAAACAATCCCATTTACATTGCATCAGAAAGAATAAAATACTTAGGAATATAACTGCCTAAGGAGACCTTTAAGATGCTGATGAAAGAAATCAAAGACAACACAAACAGGTGGAAATATATACCATATTCTTCAGTTCAGTTCAGTTCAGTAGCTCAGTCGTGCCTGACTCTTTGCGACCCATGAATCGCAGCACCCCAGGCCTCCCTGTCCATCACCAACTCCCGGAGTTCACTCAGATTCATGTATATCGAGTCAGTGATGTCATCCAGCCATCTCATCCTCTGTCGTCCCCTTCTCCTCCTGCCCCCAATCCCTCCCAGCATCAAAGTCTTTTCCAATGAGTCAACTCTTCGCATGAGGTGGCCAAAGTACTGGAGTTTCAGCTTTAGCATCATTCCTTTCAAAGAAATCCCAGGGTTGATCTCCTTCAGAATGGACTGGTTGCATCTCCTTGCAGTCCAAGGGACTCTCAAGAGTCTTCTCCAACACCACAGTTCAAAAGCATCAATTCTTCGGTGCTCAGCCTTCTTCACAGTCCAACTCTCACATCCATACATGACCACAGGAAAAACCATAGCCTTGACTAGACAGATCTTAGTCGGCAAAGTAATGTCTCTGCTTTTGAATATGCTATCTAGGTTGGTCATAACTTTTATTCCAAGGAATAAGCATCTTTTAATTTCATGGCTGCAGTCACCATCTGCAGTGATTTTGGAGCCCAAAACTATAAAGTCTGACACTGTTTCCACTGTTTCCCCATCTATTTCCCATGAAGTGATGGGACCCAATGCCATGATCTTCGTTTTCTGAATGTTGAGCTTTAAGCCAACTTTTTCACTCTCCTCTCTCACTTTCATCAAGAGGCTTTTTAGTTCCTCTTCTATTTCTGTGCGTAAGAGTGGTGTCATCTGCATATCTGAGGTTATTGATATTTCTCCCGGCAGTCTAGATTCCAGCTTGTGTTTCTTCCAGTCCAGCGTTTCTCATGATGTACTCTGCTTAGGAGTTAAATAAGCAGGGTGACAATACACAGCATGTACTCTGCCTATAAGTTAAATAAGCAGGGTGACAATATACAGCCTTGATGCACTCCTTTTCCTATTTGGAACCAGTCTGTTGTTCCATGTTCAGTTCTAACTGTTGCTTCCTGACCTGCATACAGATTTCTCAAGAGGCAGGTCAGGTGGTCTAGTATTCCTATCTCTTTCATAATTTTCCACAGTTTATTGTGATCCACACAATCAGAGGCTTTGGCATAGTCAATAAAGCAGTAGATGTTTTTCTGGTACTCTCTTGCTTTTTCCATGATCCAGCGGATGTTGGCAATTTGACCTCTGGTTCCTCTGCCTTTTCTAAAACCAGCTTGAACATCAAGAAGTTCACGGTTCACGTATTGCTGAAGCCTGGCTTGGAGAATTTTGAGCATTACTTTACTAGCATGTGAGATGAGTGCAATTGTGCAGTAGTTTGAGCATTCTTTGGCATTGCCTTTCTTTGGGATTGGAATGAAAACTGACCTTTTCCAGTGCTGTGGCCACTGCTGAGTTTTCCAAATTTGCTGGCATATTGAGTGTAGCACTTTCATAGCATCATCTTTCAGGATTTGAAATAGCTCAACTGGAATTACACCACCTCCACTAGCTTTGTTCATAGTGATGCTTTCTAAGGCCCACTTGACTTCATATTCCAGGATGTCTGGCTCTAGAAGAGTGACCACACCATCGTGATTATCTGGGTCGTGAAGATGTTTTTTGTACAGTTCTTCTGTGTATTCTTGCCACCTCTTGTTAATATCTTCTGCTTCTGTTAGGTCCATACCATTTCTGTCCTTTATCGAGCCCATCTTTGCATGAAATGTTCCCTTGGTATCTCTAATTTTCTTGAAGAGATCTCTAGTCTTTCCCATTCTGTTGTTTTCCTCTATTTCTTTGCATTGATCGCTGAAGAAGGCTTTCTTATCTCTTCTTGCCATTCTTTGGAATTCTCCATTCAGATGCTTATATCTTTCCTTTTCTCCTTTGCTTTTTGCTTCTCTTCTTTTCAGAGCTATTTGTAAGGCTTCCCCAGACAGCAATTTTGCCTTTTTGCATTTCTTTTCCATGGGGATGGTCTTGATCCCTGTCTCCTGTACAATGTCACGAACATCATTCCATAGTTCATCAGGCACTCTATCTATCAGATCTAGGCCCTATTTCTCACTTCCACTGTATAATCATAAGGGATTTGATTTAGGTCATACCTGAATAGTCTAGTGGTTTTCCCTACTTTCTTCAATTTAAGTCTGAATTTGGCAATAAGGAGTTCCTGATCTGAGCCACAGTCAGCTCCTGGTCTTGTTTTCGTTGACTGTATAGAGCTTCTCCATCTTTGGCTGCAAAGAATATAATCAATCAGATTTTGGTGTTGACCATCTGGTGATGTCCATGTGTAGAGTCTTCTCTTGTGTTGTTGGAAGAGGGTGTTTGCTATGACCAGTGCATTTTCTTTGCAAAACTCTATTAGTCTTTGCCCTGCTTCATTCCGCCTTCCAAGGCCAAATTTGCCTGTTCCTCCAGGTGTTTCTTGACTTCCTACTTTTGCATTCCAGTCCCCTATAATGAAACGGACATCTTTTTTGGGTGTTAGTTCTAAAAGGTCTTGTAGGTCTTCATAGAACTGTTCAACTTCAGCCATATTCTTAGATTGGAAGAATCAATATTGAGAAAATGAGTATACTGACCAAGGCAGTCTACAGATTGGATACAACCCCTATCAAATTATCAATGGTATTTTTCATAAAACTAGAACAAAATAATCTTAAAACTTGTATAGAGACACAAAAAAACCCTGAATAGCCATAGCAATCATTAAAAAGAACAGAGCTAGAGAAATTAGGCTCTTTGCCTTCATACTGTACTACAAAGCTATAGTCACCAAAACAGTATGTACTGTCACGAAAATAGAAATGTAGACCAATGCAACTGGATAGAAAGCCCAGAAATAAACCCATGTATCTACGGTCAATTCATCTATGACAAAGGAGGCAAGACTATACCATGGGGTAGAGACAATCTGTTTAACAATGGTCCTCGGAGATCTGGACAGCTATATATGGAAAACTAAATTAGAACATTATTTAGCATCATACATAAAAATAAGTTCAAAGTGGATGAAAGGCCTAAATGTGAAACTGGACAATATAAAACTCTTAGAGGAAAACACAGGCAGAACAATCTCCAACATAAATCACAGCAATATCTTCTTTATCTCCCAGAGCAACGGAACTGAAACAAAAATAAACAAATGGGACCTATTTAAATTCAAAAACTTCAGCACAGCAAAGGAAACCATAAGCAAAATGAAAAGGTAATCCATCAATTAGGAGAAAATGTTTGCAAATCATGTGATCAATAAAGGATTAGTCTTCAAAATTTACAAACAGTTCATGTGGTAAACCCCATCAAAAAATGGGTGAAATATCTAAAACATTTCTTCAGAGAAGACATACAGATGGCCAAGAGGTACATAAAACGATGTTCAACAGTGCTAATTATTAGAGTAAGGCAAGTCAAAACTACAATGAGCTATCACCTCACACCAGTCAAAATCTCTATCATCAAAAAATCGACAATAAAGGTAGAAGGGTCAGGGAAAGGGGAGTTTGGGATTGAGATGTACATACTGCTATATTTAAAACTGATTATCAACAAGGACCTACTGAATAGCATAAGGTAATCTGCTCGGTGTTATGTGACAACCTAAATAGGAGGGAAATTTGAGGGGGAATAGATCCATGTATGTGTGTGACTGGGTTCCTTTGCTGTATGCCTGAAGCTATCACAGCATTACTGGTGAACCATATAACTCCAATATAAAATAAAAAGTTTAGAAAAAAATCAGCGTTTGTATACACTAACAATGGACTATCCACAAAGGAAAGTAAGAAAACAATCTCATTTACAACAGCAACATAAAGACTGAAAATACTTATGAATACAGTTAATCAGGTGAAAGACTTGTACATTGAAAATTATAAAATATAGCAAATTAAAGAAGACCTGGATACATGCAAAGACTTCCCATTTTCATGGATTGAAAGAATTCATATTGTGAAAATACTACCTAAAGTTATCTACATATTGAATGTAAACCTTATCAAAATCCTAATGGCATTCTTCTCAGAAATAGGAAAAACATAAAATGCATATGGAAGCAGAAAAAAAAACCCTGAACAGCTAGAGTAATCTCGAACAAGAGGAACAAAGCTGTAAGCATCACAGTTTTGATTTCAAAATATGTTGCAAAGCTATAGTATTGCAAACAGACATATAGACCAATGGAACAGAATATTGAGCCCAGAAATAAACCCACACGTTATGGTCAACTGCTCTTCAACCACAGATCTAAGAACACACAATGGGAAAAGGCAGTATTGGGAGAGCTGGATGTCCATATGTAGAAGAATGAAACAGAAACCTTACCTCACACAATACACAAAAATCAACTTCAAATGGATTAAACACTTAAAGGTAAGAGTCAAAATTCCAAAAATATAGGGGGAGAAGTTCTTGACATTGGCTTTAATAACAATTTTTTGGTCACAACACCAAAAGCACAGACAACTAAAGCCTAAAGAGACAAGTGAGAACATATCAAACTCAAGAGCTTTTGAACAGCAAAGGAAACAATCAAAAGAGTGAAAAGGCAACCTGTGGAATGGGAGAAAATATCTGCAAAGTAAGTATGGAGATATATATACACATAGCTATATGTATATATATATGAAGTCAAGTCACTCAGTCATGTCTGACTCTTTGCGACCCTATAGACTGTAGCCCACTGGTCTCCTATGTTCATGGGATTCTCTAAGCAAGAATACTGGAGTGGGTTGCCATTTCCTACTCCAGGGGATATATATATATATATATATATATATATATATAATATACACTATATTTGCAAAAATATATATATATATATACACACACAGGCATTATATATTAGGCATTAACATACAGTGTATATAAAGAACTCATAAAACTCAATAGCAAAAAATCCAAATAACTCAAACAAAAACTTGAATAGATATTTCTCAAAAGAAGACATGCACATGGCCCAAAAATTAGTGCTCAACATTACTTACTAGTAGTGAAATGCAAATGAAGGCCACAGAGATGTCACCTCACAATTTTTAAAATGGCTAGCATCAAAAAAAACCCAAAAAACAAGTCTTGGAGAGTATGTGGACAGAAGGGAATCCTTATACACTATTGATGGGGAAGTAAACTGGTACAGCCATTATGGAAAACAGTAGAGAGGATCCTCAAAATTTTTAAAAAATATGTACTGTATGATCCAGTCATCCCACTTCTGGGAAAATATCCAAAGAAAGGAAATTAGTATATTGAAGAGAGAGCTGCACTCCCAAATCCACTGCAGCATTATTCATAAAAACCAAGATATAGAAACAAGCTAAGTGTCTGTCACTGGCGAATGAATAAAGAAAATACAAAGTGCACGTATGGGCTTCCCAAGTGGCTCAGTAGTAAAGAATCTGCCTACAAATGCAAGAGCCACAGGAGTTGCAGGCTCCATCCCTGGGTCAGAATGATCCCCTGGAGGAGAAAATAGCAACCCACTCCAGTATTCTTGCCTGGGAAATCCCATGGACAAAGGAGTCTGGCAGCCTACAGTCCATGGAGTGGCAAAGAGTTGGACACAACTGAGTGACTGAGTTGTGATACACACAAAGTGTGTGTATATATACATACACACACACACACACACTAACCAGAATTTTTTAAGCCTTAAAAGAAAAGAAATTCTGCCATTTGCAAACAAAGTGAACCTGGAGTACATTATGCTAAGAAAGATAAAGTCATGCGAGAAAAAGAAGCACTATACTATCTCACTTAAATGCTGAATCTAAAAAAGTCAAACTCATAAAAGCAGAGGGTTGAACCATGGCTACCAGTGGCTAAAGGGTGCGGGATGTGGGGAGATATTCATCAATGGATACTAGGGTTCAGTTTGTGGGTTAAGTTCTGGAGATCTAATGTAGAGTATGATGATAACATACTTGAAATTTTCTAAAAGTATAGGTCTTAGATGAAATATCACACACACACACACAGGTAACTAGACATGATACATGTTATTTAGCTTGACTGTGGTGAATTTTCACATTGTGTACTTAATATATACAAATATCAAGTATACCCCTTGAAAGTGTAGTTGCTCAGTCATGTCCAACTCTTTGCGACCCCACAGACTGTAGCCTACCAGGCTTCTCTGATTAAATCCATAGGATTTTCCAGGCAATAGTACTGGAGTGGGTTGCCATTTCCTTCTCCAAAGTATACCCCTTAAACATATGCAAATATATCTTAAAGTCTTTTGGCGGTGGTGGTGGTTTAGTCGCTACGGTGTGTCTGACTCTTGCGATCCCATGGACCATAGCCTGCTAGGCTCCTGTGTCCATGGGATTCTCCAGGCAAGAATACTGGAGTAGGTTGCCATTTCCTTCTCCATGGGATCTTCCCAGCCCAGGAATTGAACCCAGGTCTCCTGCATTGCAGGCAGATGATTTACCAACTGAGCTACGAGGGAACTAATTTAAATCTTAATTAAAATATATTAATAATTAAAGTTGTTAAAATTGCTCATTTGAAGTGTTTGTTTAGTAATTCCAATGTCTGGGTTTTTCAGGGATAGTTTCTAATTGCTTTTTACTGCGTATGTGGGCCACAGTTTCTTATTTCTTTACATAGCTATAATTTTTTTGTTTAGAATTTGACCTTTTAAATGATACAATGAGGAAACTCTGGACCACCACGAGTCTGTTATTGTGACTGTCAGTTTTTGTTGCTTCCTGTTTAGTGACTTTCTTGGAATAATTCTGTAAAATGTCTGTTCTTCACCACGTGGGCCGCCTGAATGCTGTGCTGTTCGCCTTGTGCTCCAGCAAATGTGTGCACAGAGGTCTCCTCAAATGCCTTGAACCCAATGGTCTCTCAGGGCTCTGCATGTGATTTGGGTTAAGCCTTCAACACTTCAGCAGGCAGTTCACACCCTATATTAGCATTAACTTCCTGTTTGGGCAGAGCCTGGAGGTCAGCTGGAGATGAAATTAGTGCTTCCTAGGTTCCTCCTGAGCATGCACAGAGCCCTTGAAGGTACATAGCTTTCTAAATTCCCAGGAATATGGCAGAGATTGTTGAAGCCCCAGTGGACACATCCTTCCCCAGTTTTCCCTCTTAATCCTCTGGGCAGCATGTCTTTCCCCCTCATGTTACACCAATGTCCAATTGTCCCTGATGTGTTTGAATACATGCCTTGTAGTGTGGTTCACACAGGCTGGGCTTGGAGGCAGGTTAAGTAAAGACAATGTGAAGAGTTGACTCATTAGAAAAGACTCAGATTCTGGGAGGGATTGGGGGCAGGAGGAGAAGGGGATGACAGAGGATGAGATGGCTGGATGGCATCACCGACTTGATGGACGTGAGTTTGAGTGAACTCCGGGAGTTGGTGATGAACAAGGAGGCCTGGCGTGCTGCAATTCATGGGGTCGCAAAGAGTCGGACATGACTGAGCGACTGAACTGAACTAACGGACTCCCGTGGGGATCCAGTGGCTAAAATTTCACCTTCCAATGTGGGAGGTGCGAGTTCTCGATACCTGGTTGGGGAGATTGTACATGTCTTGTGGCCAAAACAACCAAAACATAAAAAAACAGAAGCAATATTGTAACAAATTCAAAAAAGATTTTTAAAAATGGTCCACAGTGAAAAAGATCTTCAGAGAAAAAAATACAGGCCTTGAGAGTGGGTCTTTCAAGGGATCTGCCAGATAGTCCAGTACTGACAGCTGTCTGGGCTCAGGGCCTTTGGGGAACACACTCCAGCAGCTGTTTGGCACCTGGTTTTCTTGGCTGCCAGAGTTGCCAGGCTGTTGCTTTTCGGGTGACTGCACAGCTGGGGAGAGAAAAGCTGGAGCAGGGGCACAAGAGCTCAGTGCTCCTACTGAGATTCAGCACTCCTTTTGTTTTTCTTTGAGTTTTTCCTTAAACAGAAGCTCAAGTTGTTCCAAGACTTTGCATGCAATGCTGTAGTTGCCGCACAAAATATGGTTAATGTGTGGAATTCTGTAAATGTGGATTTTGAGAACATTTGTTGGTTTTCTCTGTGCTTTTATGGAGAAGTAGATTTCAGAATGTCTTTACTTTGCCATTTCAGAAGTTCTCCCCATAAGTCAGAGTTTTGGAAGTAGAAGGGACCTGAGCAAGCAGTCTTTGAGATCAACATTTTCCAGAGTGTGACATGAAGGCTTTTAAAAGGCCTGCTGCGCATAGCAGACATCTCTGACACGCTGCAGCATTGATCAGTCTGCCCTGACAATCACTGGGCTACTCCCCCACCCCATCCCAAACCCAGTAGTTTCAACAAACATTTGGTGAATGCCTACTATGCAACCGGCTTCCCTGGTGGCTCAGAAGGTAAAGCCTCTGCCTACAATGCCAGAGACTTGGGTTCGATTCCCTGTGTCTGGAAGATCCTCTGGGAGAAGGAAATGGCAACCCACTCTAGTACCCTTGACTGGAAAATCCCACTGATGGAGGAACATGGGGTCACAAAGAGTCAGACACGACTGAGTTCACTTTCACTAGGCAACCACTTAGATACTGAGCCTAAGGGAGCCAGGAACAGTCACCTCTGAAGAGCTCAGTACACTTAGGAGATTACATGGAAATAGGGAATTTAAACCTCTGAATAAAGTTCTCAGAGAATGAAGAAGGGATCAACTAACTGGCTGAGAGAGTCCAGAAAATCGAAGATTTGGCATTAAAGCAGAGTCTGCCAGACATAATTAGACATTTCTTACAGAAAAATACAGATAGACAAGAATATGATAAAGAACCTAGCCTGGAAGGAATTGATAGGAGGTAAGCATTTTGGCAGAAGTACTAAGAGATGTGTCTGAAGAGATGAGCTGGTGTCAGAGCAGAAAGACTACCATGTGCCCAGTTAGTGAGCAGGAGGAGCCCCTGACCTGCTCACTGACTGGGAATGCCTGGCTATGCCCGGTCCGCCTCCAGAGGGCGCTGTTCACCTAGCCCACCATGAGGGCATCCTGGGGGTTTACTATGTGGCAGCCCTGCTAAAGGATTCATAAAGATCCTGTGGTCAGTAGGGAGGAGAGTAACCTACAGTGAACCCACCTGACGACCTTATAAGAAGGCAGGGAAATTTAGAATACAGTAGAGGGAAAGGGGAGCTGGAGCTCCCCAAATGAACCAGGAATAAGAGAGTTACAAAAATACAGATGACAAAAATACTTGTGTAAATGGCTTGGACAGGAAGACAGTTCATAATTTATAGAGTCTCTCCAGTGAGCTTTGAGGAAAGGAGACATTTTGCATGGTCAGAAAGTTCAAATACTCCCAATCCTGTGTCCCCAAGTTTTCTGGTTAATTGCTGTCACACTCTGCTTGAGTCCGGGTCCCACTGCATCTATTAGACAGGATGAGTGTCCAGGGTTTTCCATTGATTCCACAAGTAGGTAAACTCCCGTCCTTCTAGAATCATGGAAAATGCACAGCAGAGCAGGAATGGACCTCCGAGATGAGTCAACGAAATCCACTGAGCACATAATGAAAAGCATTTTGATCAATTCTCAGTCTATGTGGATGATCTGATTGGGAGAAACAGAAGTGGGAGAGAAGCACTCAGATGTTCAGGAAGCGCACGGTCTGCTTTGAATGGCTTTATTCTAGAAATGTCCTTTAGGTTGCTTTCCGGAGATGCAACTTTCCAGGATGTTACAAAGAAAGAGCGCTCTGGTGGGTGGCTAGGGTTCTCACTTTCTATTCTAGACCAAATTCTCCATCTAAACTCTAGGAACACAACCAAATCTCCCAGCCAGACGCTTGCTCTCTCACTTGCCTTCTGTCCCTCTCTCTCTCCTGTTCTTGCTCTTCAGTGTCTTTCCCTTTCTAATGGTATTTATTGAATTAGCTTTCCTCTGAATTACAAGCAACAGGAATGAAAAGCCCAATGACCTCATGGCCCTTTTTGTTCTGAGCTATTTAAATTCCTTAAGTGTAGCAATGTTAGAAAGAAGACCTTGAATGGTTTAGTCCCATTCACTAGGTTTGTTGGTATCTGTCTGTATGGGGGTTGGCATCCAAACCCAGGGACTGTCAGTGGGACCTGGCCTTCCAGTTGGTGCCATTTTCTCCCCTCAGTGACCACACACAAAGAGGGCTGAGCAGGATTCTGGCATTTCAGTTTCCTGCTATAAAATATTCTACCATGCCTCAGCTGTTGTGTTGAGGCTGGGAATACTTGCCAACCAAAAGCCAACATCAGTTTGTGAGAAAAGATCACACCCACCACACTGTCAAATCCAATATGAAATGGCTTGGGAATAAAAAATACCAGAGAGGGGATTGAAGTGTAAGGAGTAGCTTAAAAGATAGAAAATATTTCCACATTTGTTTCCCCCCTAACCTGCTTACAACGTTTAGTTAAATGGAGTCCAAGACCAAGATAGTGCTTTGTTAGGTAAATCAGAGAACATTCTTCTTCACAGAAACTAATCTATAAATTAGGAATTCCACCTGCCCTGCTGACTTCCCAGGGGCCAGTCTGGGGCAGAAGCAGGGTAAGCCTGCCCAGTGCTACCAAGTGTGAGGGTCTATCTGGACACGGTCAGTGGCTGCCCCAGGGCCCAACTTCTCTTACCCACCGTTTGGCACCACTTTGACCCAGGCCATCTCTACAAGCCAGAGCAAATCAGTATCTAAGGAAGGAAGCAGAAGGAGGCAGATCAGAGCTATGACTTTTATGATGCACTTTATGGTTTCCAAGCCACTTAAAGCCCATTATTTCCTCTGATTTTTACAGCAATTCTTCCTTTTAGAGAAGAAATCATTGTCCACTTTAAATCCTCTGGATGAAAATGAAATCACTCACAACATAACTGATTTCCTCAATGCCCCACTGGAGACGGTAAAGCTGGGGTTTGGATCCAGTTCCTATGACCTGTCCCAGAGTCACTGGATGCTGTCCTCTCGCTTCTGAGCAGGCCCCGTGCCTTGAGGGGTGACAGGCCCATTCTTCCTGCTTTCCTTCCCCTCCCTCTCCCCAACAACTTCAGGCCCGAGGAACAGCACAGAGGCGATGGCTGACTGGGGAGAGGGTCAAGCCCATTCTGAACGTCAGGCTTAACTCTTCATTGTCTGGAGGCCTGAAGGTAAATTTTTGCAGAAGTGAGGTAAAAAAAATAAACAGCTCAGTTCTGGCCAATTGTTCTCCAAGGCACATCCTCTTTCCTGAAAAACAATAAAAAGTTACCTGTTCAGGTGGTGTCTGTACCAGCAAGGATTGAAATATTTTATGACTTCTTGTAAAACCTGAGCAAAGGGAGAGGGCCTGCCAGCCTCTGGGGCTTTATGTATTCAGTTTGATCACAACCACCTGGGTTAACCAATGGAGAAGGAAATGGCAATCCACTCCAGTATTCTTGCCTGGAAAATCCCATGGATGGAAGTACCTGGCAGGCTACAGTCCATGGGGTTGCCAACAGTCAGACATGACTGAGCGACTAACGCTCACACATACACACCTGGGTTAACCAAAGCTCAGCGAGCTAATTACACAATCACACACTCCCAGCCTGCAGGTGTGAATGAGAGAAGTGAGGCCTGAGCTGGCCCAGCACTAGCCTAACGTTGTTTAAATATCCATTAGCAAACAATAATGACTAAAGCAGATAAAAAACCAAAATCCTAGGTAGTTTTTCTCAATTGTTAAAAGAAACTTTTGAAAAGTGTAAGCAAGTAAATGTCAGATCAAAGTTTCTCAAGTACAAGGCATCTTCTCTCTACATCACAGTTCCCCCTATTATGACCAGGAATCTCCCTGCCATGCAGGGGTGACCCCATCTCATCCCACCTGTGTTCACATGCTCCAGGCTTCCCTCCTCTCCTACTTGGGCTACAACACCCCACACTGGGCTCTACCATCATCTCTTTTTTTTTTTTTGATTTTTTTCTTTTTTTAATATAAATTTATTTATTTTAATTGGAGGTTAATTACTTTACAATATTGTTTTGGTTTTGCCATACATCAACATGAATGGGTGTTTTAATAACTTACTTTCTCCCTAAGAAATAAGAAAAAAAAATTGTGAAACGTGTGAAGACAAAAAAAGATGTTTGTAACCCCCAAATTCAGACAAAACCCTTATTAATATTAGACATATTTCATCACTGTCTTTGTAAGGATTCTCCTGCACACCATCACTGGGATTACTCTAATTAATTCTGGGCGTTAGGTTACTTGGTATTTTCCCCTGTAATGAAACTTTCTTAGAAATAGTTAATGCAGCATGCCTCTGTTTTGTCCTTGCCTATGATGAGCTGTTAAGGAAATGAAATTAGAGAATATCTGCAAAATGTTGAATCAATTAAAATATGCTTTAGAATCATATCGTTCTTAAATTGTTTTGTGCCTATTTCCCACCAGTGGGTATCTAATTTTCCTGTTCCCCTCATCCTTATCTCTCTCTCTCTCTCTCTCTCTCTCTCTGTGTGTGTGTGTGTGGGTGTGTGTGTGTGTGTGTGTGTGTCTGCACCACTTGGGAAGCCTCCTTTATCTCTTTACCCATCACAAATAGTACAAGGAGGAATTTTGTTAAAACAGTAGCAGATCAGCTGTATTATAAATACCCAGGATTCTCCTAGAAGAATCCATATATGACAAAACTGGACCCACGGAATCAAGAACCAGGGTTACAGTACTTGTTTCATCAGTACCCAGCTCTGGGCTAGGAGTAAACCCTTTATTCCTACAGACCTGAATATGGCTCACCTGTCAAACACGTGAGATAATCTCTCTCCCAACTATATTACGTGGCTGGGTGAGCATACCAGGAAGACAGGAGATATGAATTATATGAATTTGCTTTTAAAATCATGAAAAGGAGGGCAACTTGATCTCACAGCTTCATCCTGGACTGCGGGAAATATGGACCTTCTCCTTGGTGCTTCCACTAACTGGCCATCATTAACTAACCAGGTCAATTACCTCATTAGTAAAATGAGGGAAATGACCTAGGGTGTAGGGGGAAAGTTCTTCATAATTTTATCTCCCATGATCCAGTGAATTAAAAAAAATTTTTCTTTGAAAAACGAGGACTCAGCCTCTTGCCTTTCATGAAGCTGTCTGCTGCTTTGTTGGATCGAAAGGGAAAAACTTAAAGGAGGAAAAGAAAATACAGCTTTGCAGTAACAGCTTTGCCATCTGCCCTGATTATATGCATGTGTCCTGATTCCACACCTGATCATCCTTTCCAGAGAAGGGAAGGAGTTGTCCACATTCTATCCCTTCAGGGAGGCTGTTTTTACAGAGTGCCAGATCAAGAATGAGGCAAAGCCAGCGTGCTCCAGAGATGGCCGTGTGGTGAGAAAACAAGACAGTGGTGTTGACTCTATCTCCTGAAACCTTTTAAGCTGGCCTCACTCCGTCACAGCTGAGGAAATCCCCAAATTGCTTGCCTTCTCTCAATGCATTCTCAGCAAAAAGACAGATAGTGAGACCAACTATTTGCAAAAATGGCTCCAATGTCCCCCCCCATCTCCCTGTACCCACATCATTGGCAACATGATTTCATAGCCCTTCCCATGAAAACTGCTACTTTCCCTTTCTCTTGAACTGGGGCACACACAGGTGACCTATGGTGGCTACCAGAACGCAGTGGAAGTGATGGTTGCCAGTTCCCAGCCTGGCCCTTAGGAGGCACTGCGTGCTTTTCTCCCTCCTGGGGTCTTATCTTCTACATGTACACCTGCTGGCTAGATTGCTAGAGGATGAAATTTGGAAAGAACCCCCACTGTCTCAGCTGAGGTCATCTTCCCTCAGTCTTCAGTCAGCTCAGCTCCCAAACAGGCAAGAGGACAAAGCTAAGGTCAGTAGAGCTCCCAGCTCAACTGCAGACTTGAGAGCAGTAATACACACTAAAGCTATGGTTTTTCCAATAGTCATGTACAGGTATAAGAGTAGGAACATAAAGAAGGTTGAGTGCTGAAGAACTGATGCTTTTGAATTGTGGTGCTGGAAAAGACCCTTGTGAGTCCCTTGGACTGCAAGGAGATCAAACCAGTCAATCCTAAAGGAAATCAACTCTGAATATTTATTGGAAAGACTGTTACTCAAGCTGAAACTCCAATACTTTGAACATCTGATGCAAAGAGCTGACTCACTGGAAAAACCCTGATGCTGGGGAAGATTGAAGGTAAAAGGAGAAGGGGCATGGTAGAGGATAAGATGGTTAGATAACATCACTGTTATATAATTACTCTTTTAATTATAGGCTTCATTTACAAAGAAATTATCTCATTTAATCCTCACAGCAGCCCAGTTATTAATAGTTAGGCAATGGATCAGTATCTCATTTCTTAATGTAAGGAAACTAAGAATAAGAGAGAATTGTTTCTTATTCAAGATCTTGAGCCCAAAGAATTGCCAGAATGGGGCCCAGACTCAAGTTTTTCATCTAGTGCTCCTTCTTGCGTAGTTAAAATGTAATTCACTTGCCCACTTAAAGCCTTTCCATTTTAAGATTCACCAAATTCATATCATATTATAATTCTCAATAGCAAAAACAAACAAAAAAACTGTGTCAAGAATGATTAAAATACTTAAAATATACATGTGAAACTTTGTCTTATAATAGGAAACATGAAGCTCTTACAGTCAGGAAGATTGAAAGGTATTTCTACATCTCATGTCTGTTTTCATGTTAGGAGGTGACTTGTCCAGTGTAAAGATGGCACAGAACCAGAGGAAGAAAGACACCAAAGATTCAATCAGAATCAGTTCAGAATCAGTTCAGATACACGCAGGACAGTGTCCTACAGCAGGAAAGCCTGGGCTTTGCATCACTTCTACATGGGGTCAAATTCCAGTCCCTCCCTCTCTGTGCCTTTGTGGCATGATCAGCAAAATAATACTGCTGTAGAAAATCAATCTATATTTAATTTAAATCAGTGATAAGAAAACTACTATAAATTCCAGAGTGCCAACTCATTGTAATATTTAGTTACTGTTTTGGAGGGAGATGCTGCTAGGAAGAACACAGGCTTTAGTATTTGATAAACTTGGTCAACACTGAGTTCTAGCTCTGTCTTGTGAGCTTTTTTATGACTGCAGGCACAGTAGTTGACCCTGCTAAGCTCCAGTTTCCTTCCATATCCCTAAAGGTGGTGAACAGAATTTGAACTTTGTAAGGTTACACTAGAACACATGCTTTTTCACTTTTTATGACAATTAAATTTATTTTTTTAATTGAAGCATATTTGCTTTACAGAATTGGAACACTCACTTTTTAAGAGGTTTTTTTTTTTTTTTTAACTTCATTCATTATCTTCAGGGCTGAATGTCTGATACATAATAGATGCCCAGGAAATACTTACAGAATTAAGAAACTGGAAATTTAGTTGAAATGATCTCTGCAACATACCTAACTTAATATGTGAAATATACTAAAATTTTTCTCACTCATTTTACAATGTTATAAATTAAAATACTCTTTCGGAACTGGCTGGCTTGGAAACCCGGGAGTTTTCACTGCACCTTCTTTCATACCTTTCAAATTGTATACCATGTAAATGTATTGATTAGTTATTTAAAGAGTTACTAGAATTTAAGACAGTAAAAGGACTTCTTAGGGACCAGTGATAGAGTAGAATCCCATTTAGTTAAGCCTATGGCACTTAAGAGTCACTTGTGATGCCCATAATGAGAAGCAAGGAGCCGCCTTCCTTGCCCCTTCCCCATCCTCTCCTAGCCAACTGACTCTAGTTCTGTGTGAATGGGTTGCCCTAAAAAGATCTTTGAACATTTAAAACTCTGTAAGGAAGGCAAGTATTCAACCTTCTCTCTGGGTGACAGGAAGGGTCTGAGCTCTTGTTTCAGCATTCTGGGGCCAGCACAACGTGAAGCTGAAATCTCCATCAGAGTCAGGCCAGGGCTTAGGAAGTAAAGGCATGAGTCCTGGTGATGCTGTACCCAGGGAATCCTGAGGTGCAACCAACAGCAAGAGAGAGTCACTCTGGAGGGGACTCTATGGTGTGGACTGAACACTGTTGCCAGCCATTCTGGTAAACAATGAATGCTGCCCTCCACAAAGCCATCAGTCACCGCAGCTGCCCCTAGTGCTGTGCTCTGCGTGGAATTCAGGATGGAGAAAAAGAGGATACTGGCTAGAGTGTTAGGATGCATATAAAGGACTGATGCTAAAGCTGAAACTCCAATACTTTGGCCCCCTCATGCGAAGAGTTGACTCATTGGAAAAGACTCTGATGCTGGGAGGGGTTGGGGGCAGGAGGAGAAGGGGACGACATAGGATGAGATGGCTGGATGGCATCGCTGACTCGATGGACATGAGTTTGAGTGAACTCAGGAGTTGGTGATGGACAGGGAGGCCTGGTGTGCTGCGATTCATGGGGTCGCAAAGAGTCAGACACGACTAAGTGACTGAACTGAACTGAACTGAAAGGAATAATTTCACTGAGCCCAGACTCTTGCATCTTCCCATAAAAAGAAAGGCACTAAAATCATTAACTTGAAATGTCTGGTCTTTTTGTGTGTGTCTGTCTAGCAGAATCTTATGATGTTTGATTACATGTTTATTTTTTTCTCTTTTCCAGCAAGAACTCCTACCTACCCTAGTTCTTTCCCTACCTTTTGGGAACAGTCCCCAAGAGCTATCTGAAAAGCCATCTTCCTGGGATATAGTCTTCTGTAATGTCCTGAATAAAAATTCTCAACTTTTAGGCTGAGTTTTTATTTTCCTGTTGAACCTGGAGACATACCAACTAAAGCAAAACACCAGGGAGAAGAGGCGGGAAGGGCAGAGAGGAGTCCTGGGTTCCCACACGCCTATTTCTTACTACTCACCTATTGAGAAAGGCAGGAAGGCTTCCCTTTTCTTAAACTGTCCATTCTCCAGAAAATGCTCCGGATTGAAGGTGTCAGGGGTGGCCCACTCTGCAGGGTCCCTGTGCAGTGCCGTCAGGTTGGTCAGCACCATGGTGCCCTGGAGAAGGCAGAAGAGACTCAGGCAGGGATTGACCCGCACGACATACGTGTTGTACAGAGGGGTGGCAGTCCCCCGGGACTCCACACCAAGCTGGCAGCACCCTGAACTCCCTCAGCCTCCCTGACCCACCACCTTCTGAGGCCAGCCCCTAGGACCCAGCTCTTTGCCATGGGACAGCTTACAGTGATGGACTGGGATTGTCTGCTGGGAAGTTGACCTGAGAAGTGTGACTGCTCTTAGTGCAGAATGGATCTCTGCAGGGACTTGTCAGTGTAGAACTTGGGAGGGAATACATATACATCAATAAGAGAATAGTGAGACATCTCCCATTTGCTTCCTTCCAATGTCTAGTCTGTTCTACAGAGGGTTTAATAATAGAATGAGGTCACCCAGCAAAAGGAACCGCTATTCTTCCAGACATAGAGCAAGAAACCTAGGTGTCTTCCATAGTGCCTCCCTTTCCCCCATTCTTCCTTCAACCAACCCTTCTTTTGGTAAACTTTACTTGAAATTTCTCTTGATCCTGTTATTCCATTTTGTGTCCACCACTGCCACCTGATTCAGGCCACCACCTCGCTTCAGTCGTGTCCGACTCTGTGCCACCCCAGAGATGGAAGCCCACCAGGCTCCCCCGTCCCTGGGATTTTCCAGGCAAGAACACTGGAGTGGGTTGCCATTTCCTTCTCCAATGCATGAAAGTGAAAAGTGAAAGTGAAGTCGCTCAGTCTTGTCTGACTCTCAGCGACCCCATAGACTGCAGCCCACCAGGCTCCTCCACCCAAGAGATTTTCCAAGCAAGAGTACTGGAATGGAATTGCCTTCTCCACCTTGCTTGGCTATCTGCCAGTAATAGCCCTGCCTATGCCCATATTCTCTTTTCCCCTTCAGTGTGCTCCACATGATGAAAGCAGAGTTAGCTTTGAATAAGAGTTAATCATTCCACTCCTGTCTACCCACCACACCTGGAACATGATAGATACCCTCCAATAGCTCCCATCACTCTTAGATGAAGGACACATCTCCTGCTCCCTGTCTGAGTCACCCTCCTGCCTGCACTCCCACTAAATCAAGCTTCTTTCAGTTTCTCAAACATGCCACATTTCCCCACTCATTTCTGTGCCTTTTTACATGCTGTTCACCTTTGTCTGAAATGTCCTTCCTTCTCATTTTGTCACTGAGTTAACTCTTAACCACCCTTAATCCTCTGCTCAAAGATCACTTCCTTTGGGAAGTCCTCTCTGCCCACTCCTGCTCCCACTCCTCATTGCAGCCAGCCTGCATCTTCCTAGAAACCAGTGATTTTTTTCCTTTAGATAGTTATCACAGTTGTACTTTTAAACTTGCATGATTATTTTCCTCTGAGTTGTTCTCTGGGGCCTAAACATTTTAGGTGCTTAATGAACATCTGATGAATTAATAAAGAATAATAAGTGCTATTTTGAGAACTTTCTATAGTAAGCACAAGGTTAAATATTCTACATGCATGACCTCATTACATATCCATCTGTGAAATGGATTTAAATGCATTCTCACAGATAAAGATTTTAAAGCTCTGAGAGGTGGAATAAGATGCCCAGAGTCACAGGGTGGGAGGAGGTAGAAAAATGATTTGAATTAGGACATTTGACATCAAAGTTATGACCCCTAGCCTCTACAACATAGCCAACAGGATCTTTTAATTCCCAGGATGATTTTTTAAGTCAACATTAATAATCAATGTCAGAAGAAGTCTACTGATCTGGCATAGTTTCCTGGAGTTAAATGAATTGCTATAAAAATGCATAGATCACTTGAGAAATAATATAGACCTCAGCAAGAGTCAAATACGACTTAGCAACTAAACCACCACCACCAGCATTCAACCACAAATTATCAATTAGCAAGAAAATATTAGGTTGGTGCAAAAGTAATTGTGGTTTTGCACTACTAAATTTTGCCCTTTGATATTGGAATACATTCTTAAATGTGGTTATGTTATACATTATTTTCATGCACATTTCTTGCTGTATGTTTTTTTTTTTTTTGCTAATGACATTACTTGCTGTGTATTTTATATTTACTTTAGACTATGGAAATAATGTTAGACAAAAAGCAAATGTGAGCAATTTTCTTATGGGTCAGAGTGGGTCATAAAGCAGCAGAGACAACTTGCAGCATCAACAATGCATTTGGCCCAGGAACTGCTAATGAATATACAGTGCAGTGGCGGTTCAAGAAGTTTTGCAAAGGAGACAAGAGAGAGTCTTGAAGATGAGCAGTATAGTGGCTGGCCGTTGGAAGTAGATGACTGTTGGAGAGCAATCATCGAAGCTGATCCTCTTACAACTATAAGAGAAGTTGCTGAAGAACTCAGTGTCAACCGTTCCAGGGTCACTTGAAGCAAACTGGAAAGGTGAAAAGCTCGATAAATAGGTACCTCACGAGTAGACCGCAAACAAAAAAGATCATCATTTTGAAGTGTCATCTTTGCTTAATCTACACAACAAAGAACCATTTCTCGACTGAATGGTGATATGCGACAAAAAAATTGGTTTTATATGACAACAGGTGATGACCAGCTCAGGGGCTGGATCTAGAAGAAGCTCCAGAGCAGTTCCCAAAGCCAAATTTGCACTGAAAAAAGGTCAGTCACTGTTTGGTGGTCTGCTGCTGGTCTGATCCACTACAGCCTTCTAAATCCTAGCGAAACCATTACATTTGAGAAGCAAGCTCAGCAAATCAATGAGGTGCACCGAAAACTGCAATGTCTGCAGCTGGGATTAGTCCGCAGAATGGGCCCAATTCTTCTCCATGACAACAGCTGACTGCATGTTGCATACTTCAAAAGTTGAATGAATTGGGCTACAAAGTTTTGCCTTCTCCACTATATTCACCCGACCTTGGTAGCCAACCAATGACCACTTCCTCAAGCATCTTGATAACTTTTTGCAGGGAAAATGCTTCCATAACCAGTAAGAGGCAAAAAATGCTTGCCAAGAGTCCTGAAGGACAGATTTTTACACTACAGGGATAAGCAAACTTATTTCTCATTGGCAAAAATGTGTTGATTGTAATGGTTCCTTCTTTGATTAATAAAGATGTGTTTGAGCCTAGTTCACTTCAGTTCAGTTCATTCACTCAGTCGTGTCCAACTCTTTGCGACCCCATGGACTGCAGCACGCCAGGCCTCCCTGTCCATCACCAACTCCTGGAGTTTACCCAAACTCATGTCCATTGAGTTGGTGATGCCATCCAAGCATCTCATCCTCTGTCTTCCACTTCTCCTCCTGCCTTCAATCTTTCCCAGCATCAGGGTCTTTTCAAATGAGTCAGTTTTTCACATCACATGGGCAAAGTATTAGAGTTTCAGCTTCAACATCAGTCCTTCCAATGAATCTTCAGGACTGATTTCCTTTTGGATAGACTAGTTGGGTCTCCTTGCAGTCCAAGGGACTCTCAAGAGTATTCTCCAATACCACAGTTCAAAAGCATCAATTTTTTGGTGCTCAGCTTTCCTTATAGTCCAACTCTCACATCCATACATGACTACTGGAAAAACCATAGCCTTGACTACACAGACCTTTGTTGGGAAAGTAAAGTCTCTGATTTTTAATATGCTGTCTAGGCTGGTCATAACTTTTCTTCCAAGGAATAAGCGTCTTTTAACTTCATGGCTGCAATCACCATCTGCAGTGATTTTGGAGCCCCCCAAAATAAAGTCTGCCACTGTTTCCACTGTTTCTCCATCTATTTGCCATGAAGTGATGGGACCAGATGCCATGATCTTTTGTCTTTTGAATGTTGAGTTTTAAGCCTACTTTTTCATTCTCCTCTTTCACTTTCATTAAGAGGCTCTTTAGTTCTTCTTCACTTTCTGCCATAAGGGTGGTATCAGGTTACTTCCTGACCTGCATACAGATTTCTCAAGAGGCAGATCAGGTGGTCTGGGATTCCTGTCTCTTTCAGAATTTTACACAGTTTATTGTGATCTACACAGTCAAAGGCTTTGTCATAGTGAATAAAGCAGAAATAGATGTTTACAGTGATTTTGGAGCCCCCCAAAATAAAGTCTGTCACTGTTTCCACTGTTTCTCCATCTATTTGCCATGAAGTGATGGGATGGGATGGGATGCCATGATCTTGGAACTCTCTTGCTTTTTTGATGATCCAGTGGATGTTGGCAATTTGATCTCTGGTTCCTCTGCCTTTTCTTAAAGCCTAGTTACAATGATTTAAAATTCACAGTCCAAAACAGCAATTATAACTGCACCAAACTAATATTGTAAGGCAATCATTGCAGGAATAGCTGCTATTCCTGGTTCTGCTGGGCTGGTGACTAAGGGTGGACAATGCAGAATTTCCTCTGGCTTTGCCTTGAGATTGTCCCCAGGTACAACACGCACAGAGCAATTTAGACAAATTAGAATGGATCCACAGAGGCTCACCAAAGTTGTGAGAAAGGGAAGAACCGTAAACGTGCAGTGTACCGAGAGGACACTAGGGGGCACAGGAGAACTGTCATCTGAGATCCTCAGTGTGGTGGGCCGAGTGAGAGCAGAATTTCCTTTGGGAGGACAGGGAATTTAATGGGGACCCACTGAGAAATATTTCAGGGAGACTCTTTTAAAATCCAAGGAAAGCAACTCCTGTGGTGAGAACATGGTGTAGTACAACAAAAGATGAGCCTGGGAATCAGAACAGTTCTGTTTCTGGAACCCAACTCTTGTCACTGTAGCTGAGAGATCTCATGCAAGATTAATTACTCTCCAAGCTCCGGCTTTCAGATTTATAAAATGAGAGAATGGAATTATTCTAAGGACCGATTCAGACATTTTGAAATAACATATATAGTCCGCAGTACATAATCACTGCTTAAAAAGAGTTGCTTCCTCCTTTCTCTCCTATTCTGATATTTAATACTGCATATACTTGGATTGCTTTCCCTTGTGAGGCAGTCCCATCAAGGGTCTGTAAGTCAAAGACAGAAAAACACCTGTGGTGATAGTATGTTAGAAACACCAGAATGAATGTGATGTTGGTTCAGGCGGTCTCAAAAGTCCCTCATTTTTCAACATTCCAGCACTGCAAAGCACAATTGTCTGAAATAAGTCCAGTAGGTCTCTGTCTTGTGAGAAGCACTCCCCAGGCAAAGGAAAGGACCTCCTGACGAAGTCTGAGACTGGGAACTGCTGCCTTCTGTATCCCTGCGTAGATTTGCCACTCACACCACATAGTAAAACACTGAGAAACCTCATAGCAAAGAAAAGCCTGGTTTTGCCTAATCACAGCTGACCTAGGTAGGAATCCCCCCTCTCCTCTAAAACACCTGTTAATATCCTGTTCAACTAATTTTCTAAGCTCACACTTAGGGAACAAAACTAGTATTTCATCAGGCATAATATATTTCTCTTCCCATGTAAGTAACTCTCTAGGATAAGAATATTTTTCCCACCGTTTACAGATATGAGCTTGGAGATCTGAGGCTGTTGGTGTGAGCCCCTAATTACCTTGGGCAGGTGGTATCCAGCCAGGACGGTGTCCACTGTGACCTCCCGGGGCACGTTCAGAGGGAGGATATTCCCCATCCTCTGCACCTCGTGGATGACAGCGTTGGTGTAGGGCATGGACTCGCGAGTGGCTGTGCCCGGTGGTCGTGACTCGCCAAGCACCTTATCGATTTCAGCTTGGACTTTCTCTGGAAAAGCACAGGAGGTTTCATCACTCTATTTTTCTATAACTTTCCTAGAGGCCAGCTAAGCTAAGGAATGGAATAACCAGGATCAAAAATGCTAAAGGAGTACATCAAGGCTGTATAGCATCACCCTCGTTATTTAACTTATATTCAGAGTACATTATGCGAAATACTGGGCTGGATGAAATCAAGCCTGAATATTCATTGGAAGGACTGATGCTTAAGCTCAAGTCTTTTGGCCACTTGATGCAAAGAGCTGACTCACAGAAAAGACCCTGATGCTGGGAAAGATTGAGGGCAGGAAGAGAAGTGAGTGACAGAGGATGAGATGGTTAGATGGCATCGTTGACTCAATGGAAGTGAGTTTGAGCAAACTCCAGTAATAATGAGGGACAGGGAAGTCTGGTGTGCTACAATCTATGGGTTGCAAAGACCTGGACACGGCTCAGCGATTGAACAACAATAACAAAACGACCAGAGCTATAGTAGAGTCTCTGGACAACCTCCTCAGGGAGGTATGTGAGTGGGAAGTGGGCCCTGGTGTGAGACAAATCTGGTGGCAAATTCTTGCTCAATACTAGTCCTGCTGCGAGTTCCTGGAACTCTTTGAGCCTCTGGTTTGTCTTCTTATTAGTGAGGATGAATCAGGTTTCACCTTTAGGAATTTTTAGATTTACATGAACTGATTTAGGGAAGTATCCAACAACAATAAAACCCTGTTAACTATGCCCCAATATTTGTTTTCCTCTTTTTCTAGAATAATAAATATTTGATCTGGATTCCTGGTTCCTCAGCTAAAGATTACATTTCCCAGATCCCCTTGTGACTAAGTTCTGACCAAGAGAGTGTAAGTAGAGGGAATGTTCAATACTTGGAACATGCCCTAAAAGGAGAGGCGCGTGCTTCCTGCTCCTCCCCTTTCTGCTGGTGGAAAGGCAGCCACAGAGGTGAGCCTTCTGTGAGTCCCAACAAGGGTGCCATTCCAGATACAACAGAGCAACACACGGGAAGCAGTTTAGACCCAAAGGGTTCTGCAGAGTCTAGCTTACAGTTTCTGAATTGAGAGAAAAATAAACTTTCTTTTTTTACTGAACATTTAGAAATGTTTTAAATTGTGGTAAAAATACATGTAATATATATCTTACTTATCTTAGCCACTTTAAAGTGTGTAGTTTAATAATGTTAGGTATATTCGCATCATTGTACAACCAATCTCCAGAAAATTTGTCTTGCAAGGCCAAAACTATTCTCACTGAACCAGAACTCCTATTTGCACTAACTCCAGGCTCTAACCATGGGGTCTAACAACCACCATTTTACTTTCACTTTCTATGAGTTCAACTGTTTCAGATACCTCAGATGAACAGAATCATATAGTTTGTTTGTTTTGATTGGATTACTGAGTTTAGCATAATGTCCTTAAGGTTCATCATGTTGTAGCATGTGTCAAAATGCTTCATTTTTAAGGATGAATATTTCATTGCATTCCACATTTTGCTTATCCACTCATCCATTGATAGACGCTGGGCTGTATCCACTTTTATGCCACCTTAAGACATTATTTTGGAGCCTTTTATAGGGAAGCTATAACTATATCCTAATTAGGTGGCTTTTAAACTTAAAGAAAACCCTGTAATTCACAGTTGTTTAGTTGCTAAATCCTGTCTGACTCTTGTGACTCCATGGACTGTAGCCCACCAGGCTCTTTGGTACATGGAATTGCTCAGGCAAGAATACTGGAGTGGGTTGCCATTTCCTTCTCCAGGGGATCTTCTGACCCACAGATAGAATTTGCGTCTCCTGCATTTGCAGGAGGATTCTTTACCACTGAGCCATCAGGGAAGCCCATAATTCACAAATAAGTGCATTTTACAAGTGCATGACTCAGGACACATAAAAAAATACATACACACACGTGTAAAACATTTATTCATGTACTTAAGGAAAGAAAGTTTCATGAAAAAGCATTATCCTCAGTACACAGAAAGAACTCTGATTTTACTAATCTATTTTTTTAAAATTTAGGGCAAAAAGTTGGTCTTGATTTACTAAATTGACTTTATCTCCTATTAATAAACTTTTACCCACAGTTTGCAAATATGTATCACAATAGGTCTTGTCCTACATGTGCTTAAACTCTTTTGGGGGAGGGGGTGGCTAGAAATGAAAAATGATTCTAACAGTCACTGCCCTTGAAAGGACTACAGTCTCTGGGGAAGATGTATAAATAACATGTTATAAACAAACTAATGGAGGTTCATTAGGTCATCTTTAAAGAAAGGAAATGCTAGTATTTTCCCAGATGTGTGGAGAAACACTTGGAGGCTATGTTGAGTAGACTCTTCAAGCATAGCTAAGGGTTTACTGTATAGAGAAATTAGGGAAATACATTCTTGATTATTCTTCTAGGGAAGAGCAGGTATGATGGTCCAGAGGCACAAATAAGGACAGTGAAATTAAATGACCTGTGACTTACCGAAGCCCCTATGCAGGCTGGACAGGTAGAAAGAGGCACAGCAGAGCGCATGATATACCAGACTAAGGACTGTGAGCAGTGTCCACAGGGTGCTGGAAGACACTACTTGAAAAGGAGGGAAGGCTGCTGCCAGATTTCATATGTGAGTGGAATGGAGCCCCTTCCTGGAACTCGCCACAATGTCAGTGAACTTCTGTTTTCCCCACTGGACAGTGAGTTTGCTGAGGGCAGGGGCTCTCTGTTATATCTGTGTTATGTGGACCCATCCCAATTCTGGCAGAAAACTGAAGAAGGCACCTGTTCTCAAGTCCACCTGTCCTACCTATCTCTCTATCCTACCATGCTATCTTCTGGCCCTTCTTTTGGACAGTGTTCCAGGAGGCCCCATTCTTTTTTTTCCTTTAAAAAATTATTTATTTTTAATTGAAGGATAATTGCTTTATAGTATTGTATTGGTATCTACCAAACATCAACATGAATTAGCCATAGGTTTACCCATGTCCCCCTGCACCTGAACATCCCTCCCACCTCCCTCCCATCCCACCTGTCTAGGTTGTTACCGAGCCCCAGTTTGAGTTTCCTGTGTCATGCCGCAAATTCCCACTGGGTATCTATTTTCATATGGTATTCTATATTTCCATGTTACCCTCTCCATATCTCCTACCCTCTCCTTCCTCCCCTCCCAACCACACCCATAATCTGTTCTCAATGTCTGTGTCTCCACTGCTGCTCTCCAAATAGGTTCATCAGAACCATCTTTCCAGAGTCCACATATATGCATTAGTATATGATATTTTTCTCTTTCTGACTTACTTCACTCTGTATAATAGGCTCTAGGTTCATCCACCTCATTAGGACTGACTCAAATGCATTCCTTTTTATGGTTGAGTAATATTTTATTGTGTATATGTACCACAGCTTCTTTATCCATTCATCTGTTGATGGACATCTAGATTGCTTCCATGTCTTAGCTGTTGTAAATATAACTGCAATGAACCCTGGTGTACATGTATCTTGTTCAATTTTGGTTTCCCCAGGGTATATGCCTAGTGATAGGACTGCTTGCTGGGTCATATGGTGGTTTTATTACTAGTTTTTTAAGGAATGTCCATACTGTTCTCCATAGTGGTTGTATCAATATACATTGCCACCAACAGCACAGAGGGTTCCCTTTTCTCTACACCCTCTCCAGCTTTTATAGTTTGTAGATTTTTCAATGAGGGCCATTCTGACCAGATGATAGGTGATATCATTCTGACCATTCTGTGAGATGATATCTCATTGTAGTTTTGATTTGCATTTCTCTAATAACGAGTGATGTTGACCATCTTTTAATGTATTTGATAGCCATCTGTATGTCTTCTTTGGAAAAATGTCTTTTGCCAACTTTTTGATTGGGTTTTTGCTTTTGTTATTGATCTGTATGAGCTGCTTATATATTTTTGAAATTAATCTTTTGTCAGTTGTTTCATTTGCTATTATTTTTTCCCATCCTGAGGGTTGTCTTTTCACCTTGTTTATAGTTTCCTTTCCTGTGCAAAAGCTTTTAAATTTAATTAGGTTCCACTTTTTAATTTTTGTTTTGATTTCCATTATTCTAGGAGGTGTGTCATAGACGATCTTGTGATTTATGTCATAGAGTGTTCTGCCTATGTTTTCCTCTAAGAGTTTTATAGTTTCTGGTCTTACATTTAGGTCTTTAATACATTTTGGGTTTATCTTTGTGTATGGTGCCTGTGTTTTCTTCTAAGAGTTTTATAGTTTCTGCTCTTACATTTAGGTCTTTAATATATTTTGGGTTTACCTTTGTGTGTGGTGTTAGGAAGTCAACCTTTTACACGCAGTTGTCCAGTTTTCCCAGAAGCACTTGTTGAAGAGACCTTCTTTGCCCCATTGTATATTCTTGAGGAGGGCCCATTCTGACCCAGCCGAGGCCCAACCACTGACGTGCTCACCTTGGATTTCAGGGTACAGGGCCATGTAGAGCAGACCCCAGCGCAAGGTGGTTGACGTTGTCTCTGTTCCAGCAAAGAAGAGGTCCAGGGTGCTGTAGATAAGGTTTTCTTCATGGAAACTTGAAGCAGCACTGCCTTTATGCTAGAAAGCACAGTGATTATTGATTTATTCAGGTGGTTCTTAGTTGCCACAACACACGGGGCTTCATCCTAAAGAGAACGTGAAGGAGAGACTACCCCAGGAGAAATACCTTTCCTTTTGGCTGTCTCATGAGGCAGAGATTTATTACTGGAATATCACTGCCCCTAGTGCTGGAAGCTTTTGTTAGCTTTGGTGGACAAAAAAGACAACCAATTTTTTACACCCATAATTAGGCAGAATCTATTATTACACTGGCAAACAGCCTTCGGTTCCAATATTAGCAACACCATTCACTATTTGTATGACTTGAGCAAGTTAATAAACCTTTCTGTGCTTCAGATTCCTGTTCCACAAAACAGACATAACAATACTCACCAAATTGCCAACATCCGCTGGATCATGGAAAAAGAGAGTTTCAGAAAAACATCTATTTCTGCTTTATTGACTATGACAAGGCCTTTGACTGTGTGGATCACAATAAACTGTGGAAAATTCTGGAAGAGATGGAAATACCAGACCACCTAACCTGCCTCTTGAGAAATCTGTATGCAGGTCAGGAAGCACCAGTTAGAACTGGACATGGAACAACAGACTGGTTCCAAATAGGAAAAGGAGTACGTCAAGGCTGTATATTGTCACCCTGCTTATTTAACTTCTATGCAGAGTACATCATGAGAAACGCTGGGCTGGAAGAAACACAAGCTGGAATCAAGATTGCCGGGAGAAATATCAATAACCTTAGATATGCAGATGACACCACCCTTATGTCAGAAAGTGAAGAGGAACTAAAAAGCCTCTTGATGAAAGTAAAAGAGGAGAGCGAAAAAGCTGGCTTAAAGCTCAACACTCAGAAAACGAAGATCATGGCATCCGGTTCCATCACTTCATGGGAAACAGATGGGGAAACAGTGGAAACAGTGTCAGACTTTATTTTTTGGGGCTCCAAAATCACTGCAGATGGTGACTGCAGCCATGAAATTAAAAGACACTTACTCCTTGGAAGAAAAGTTATGACCAACCTAGATAGCATATTCAAAAGCAGAGACATTCCTTTGCCGACTAAGGTCCGTCTAGTCAAGGCTATGGTTTTTCCTGTGGTCATGTATGGATGTGAGAGTTGGACTGTGAAGAAGGCTGAGCACCGAAGAATTGATGCTTTTGAACTGTGGTGCTGGAGAAGACTCTTGAGAGTCCCTTGGACTGCAAGGAGATTCAACCAGTCCATTCTGAAGGAGATCAACCCGGGGAATTCTTTGGGAGGAATGATGCTAAAGCTGAAACTCCAGTACTTTGGCCACCTCATGCGAAGAGTTGACTCATTGGAGAAGACTGATGTTGGGAGGGATTGGGGGCAGGAGGAGAAGGGGACGACACAGGATGAGATGGCTGGATGGCATCACTGACTCGATGGACGCGACTCTGAGTGAACTCCAGGAGTTGGTGATGGACAGGGAGGCCTGGCGTGCTGTGATTCATGGGGTCACAAGGAGTCGGACACGACTGAGCAACTGAACTGAACTGAACTGAACTGAAGATGGAATTATGAATTATGTGGGTAGGAAAGGGCACATAGGTATTTTCAATGAATGTTTGTACCAATAACAGAAACAATAACTGAATTTCTCTAATTCTCATATCTCCCCATTAATCTTTTCCTTTTTTGGTTAAACTTTTCTTATTCCAACAGTCATTCCTCATGGCACTCCAGCATCTTTACCACCTTCCTTCAATGTGTCAGTGTTCCTCCCCGTGTGGTCCCAGACCTGAATATCTTATAGTAAGTGAAGTCTCCTCTTCATAAGAGAAATCAATGCTTCTATTAATGTTATCACAATAAGGTGAAACAAGAGAGGAATTGGAAAGAAATCCATTTTGCCAACTCTGGAAATGAATAATCTGACCGGTCAAAGATGATGACACCAATGCAGTGATATGTTTACCAGAGGGATGACTAAGGCACAGGGTTTACATCCCATTTGGCTTTTTTCCTGCTTCTTTCCTATAGTAACACTGAAAAGTGGATGACATAGGGATGAGGGAGGAAGGCAAATGTCTCTCTCATCCGAGGCTAACTCTGGCATCTGACTCAGATTTACCTGTGTTCTGCAATGGGGAGCTGGGGGAAGGGGTAGGAGACTGGGCTTTGGTCCAACTAATAATTAAATAATACTTTTTTTTTCCCTTTTATGTACAGGTCTTTCTGATACGGGTAGAGAATGGATTATGAAAAGGCAGTATTTGGTCTTTCTAAAGTCCTTAAGCCAAATACTGTTAAACCTCTGTCTTTATTTCTAATTGTCCCATCAATTCTGAGTTAATATTATTCCTACATTCTGTGAAGTACTGCCTCTATTCTCCTCCCCTGTGGTAGGCTGAATAATGACCCACAAAGAAGTCTATGTCCTTAACTCTAGAATCTGTGAATTTTATATGGCAGACAAAATTCTGTAGATAGATTGAATAGGAAAATTATCCTGGATTATCCCAGTGGGCCCAATATAATCACAAGAGTCTTTAAAAGAGGGAGGCAAGAAAGTCATAAAGAGCAGATGTGAAGATGGCGACAGAGAAACATGCTATATTGATGGCTTTGAAGATGGAGGAAGGGGTCATGAGTCAGTCAAGGAGTAAAGGCAGCCTCCAGACTCTGGAAAAGTCCATCAGCAGTTTCTTCCCTAGAGCCTGGCAAGAGCCAGTACTGCCCCCACCTTGACTTGATAAATGTTGGTTGTTTTAAGCTACCAAGTTTGTGGTGACTTCCTACACCAGCAATAAGATATTAGAACACCTTCATGTGCTCTTTAAGAACAATACTCAGGAAAACACTCAGGTCCCCTCACCTTTTCTGTCTCCTGGAGGTAAGCATCAATGAAGTCTCTTGCTTCAGCAGGATTCCAGTCTCTCTTGTGGTTTTCAATCATACAGGCAACAAACATCTTCAGTTTCTCCCAGTTACTGAAGAGCCTTTGGTGTGGACCCGGAAGGAAATTCATTATCCTTGGAAAGACATTGTAGAGCTGATGGAACAAATAAAACTGTCATGGGGAAAAGGGGAGGGGGGTGACATTTTTCTACTTCTTAAGATAAGTCCATGGGGTTGCAAAGCATTGAACATGAGAGCGACCGAACAACACGGCAAGGAAATCGTATTCTTTTTCTATCTCTTTTATTTACTTCAATTTAATCCTTTGAGTCAACCTTGATTTTTCTCTCTCTCAACCCTCTTCTTTTCCCTCTGGCAAAGCATTTCAACCCTCCATCCAAAACATGCCACTTCAGACTTTCACTGCTCCATCTGCTTTGTCATCCTAGTACAAAGTACTAACATTTTTTATCTGGTTGCTGTAAGCCTCCAGCAGGTTTCCTGATGCTCTCCTTAACCCCCTTCTCAGCCTACTTCCACTGAGCTGCCACAGAGATCATTTAACAGTTTAATGAGATCATTTCACTTTTTGACTCTCAACCTGCCAATGACTTTCCAAGACGTTTAGACAGATTCTACATCCTTCTCCTGGCCTGAGCGCTACACGATCTGACCCCCCACCCTACTGTCGCCTCCTCTCCTATCACTCCCTGACATCTCGCTCTCTCTTACTCTTTCCAGTCCAGCCCCATTGGTCTCTGTGCAAACATAAAAAACACTGTTCTTGTTTAGGACTTTGTATTTGCTATTTCTTTCATCTAGAATGGTTTTCCTCTGAAATCTGTGTAATTCCAGTTGCTTAAGGTGCTGCTCAAATGTCACCTATTTGGATCTGTCTTAGCTGATGATCCTACAATTAGCAGCACTTCTGGAACTCTCTTTCCATTCCTTTATTTTGTTTTATATTTTTCCATGACAATTGTCATTAGTATGTGTGTGTATATATATTTGTGTGTATTTGTAAAACATGTATGTTTATCTATGTATATGTATCTAACTATGTATCTACATTCCTATGTATCTAAATATCTATGGTAAATCATATGTGTATTTATTTGTCTGTCCTCACTATGAGGTAAGCTCAATGCGGGTAAAATATTTTTTACTAAATACAGTAGTTTTGTATGTATTTTTTTCGAACAATATATGGTAGAAAATAGATAGCATAAGGTAATGGAAAGTTGCCTAGATTTCAAATGTGATAGGTATGGGTTTGACAATTAGGTCTGTTTCCTTCTAGCTACAGTACTTTGCTAATGGTAGTAATAATGATGTGATCTGTATCTATCCAAACTAGCTTCTAATGTGGGCAAAGGTTATTTTCATGATCAAATGACATGAGATCCATACCACACTTAACACAGAGCCAGAGGAATACTATGTGGATTTGTTTACACATTCCCGTATCTGCTTGCATACATCAGGAGGATCCATTTCATCTTTAAATAACTGTTGTAAAAAAATAAATTAACTGAAATAAAGTATATATAGTTGTCCATCAAAATGCCTGGTCTACTTTGGAGCTCTAAGAAATCCTTTTTACCCCTGCTCTATTGCCCCCTCCTAGCCTCCGAGGATTTTTGTTCCTTGGGAATAGTCATCCTGGTATCCACTGAAGTCCCATTACTGAACTCAATTTTCCAGTAATTGGTGCATATGTGAGCAGTAGCATCTAACTCTTTGTGAACCCACAGACTGTAGCCCGCCAGGCTCCTCTGTCGATGGGATTCTTCAGGCAATAATACTGGAGTGGGTTGCCATTTCCTTCTCTAGCGGATCTTCCCAATTCATCTTCAGCATCACCTGCATTGGCAGGTAGATTTTTTCTGAACCACCTGGAAAGCCCTCTTTGTCTATAGTCAATGTTCAACTATGCTACATAAAACATCAGATTCACAGACTGACTTCAGGCATGTTTGTCAAAGTCAATTTTAAACAGTTATGTTAGCTTAAGAAAAAAATAAAAGGAAGAACCCATTTCTGTCTGACATCAGCTCAATGTCCTTCTCCAAGGTAGGAAGTGAGACCGACCGCCTCACCTGGCACCACAACGTTGTCTCTAGGTAGGTGACCTCATCCAGCAGCCTCAGCAGCTCCTGGAACTGATCATCCTGGTAGTCGAACCGCTCCCCAAAGGCGATGGAGCAAATAATATTGGAAACGGCATTGTTGATTTTGAAGTGAGGGTTGAAAGGCTGCCCTGGAAGCAGAAGAAGAGATAGAGACTTCAGATTGGTTTGTTCCTATTTTCCAGAGTGTATTCTACATGGCATATAACACATTGACTACAGAACTATATCTGAAACTGTGGTCCCAGCACCCTACACAGGTCTGACACACAGCAAGTACTCAGTCAATGCCTGGAAGTCAAATTGATGACCAGGATTTAAAACCAATAGTGAGGTTTATACCCATCTTCTTAACACTCAAGCTCCATAATGGCAGTTCATGGTTAGCTGTTCACTGTTATCCCCTAAGCACCCAACACAGTCCTGGGCTTAGGACAGACATGCAGGTATTGATGAGCATCTGGTTGGTGAAAGCATGACCCACGGTCCCTGCACCTGTCCTAGGACCTGCTCACCGTTCTCCTCTCCTATTGCCTGGATGAGGGAGGCAACTTCTTCCTGTATGTGTTCCTCTAAGCTTTTCCTTCCTAAACCAAAGTTCCTCAGGGCTGTCAGGGAGAACCTTCTTTGCTCTTTCCATATATGGCCATTGGACATGATCAAGCCTGGGAAAAAGAAAGCCAACATTATGAAAAGAAAGTCAACAAGACCCATGAGGAACAATGTATCAGATGGAAGGAAGGGGAAGGGCTTTAAGGTGTTTGAAACTATTCAGAGAAATAATCCCAAAGCAATGGATACAATGGCTAGCATTTACTGATTACTCATAATGACAGACCTTTTAGCATTTTTAATGCATTATATAATACTTACAGAACCTCTTTTGAGGTACATCCTATTATAACTGCCAACCCTCCCAACAGTTTTGTTGAAAAGGAAACTGAGGTGTAAGAGATAAAATAAACTGCAATGTCACAGAGTTAGCAAGCAACTGAACAGGATTGAAATTCAAGTCTGTCTGACTCCAAAGTCCATTTTTGATGACTTGTCATATAAATATATGTAAATATTTGTATCATGCAACAAACTAAGAATGCACTTATGGGTTAGACAAAATCCATATTCACAAGTTAAGTCCTTTAGGCAAGATCTTATCTAAACCAGGCCTTAAATGAATCACTCAAGAAAGCACGGAAGAGTGAAAAATCTTCCGTGGACAACACAGGCAAAGGAAAAAAGTCCATCTTTGTGTGTTCAATCAATGATCATTTATTTCATAACTCAGGAGAGGTCACCATCCTTTCATTTCTTTACTTCCAGAGTACCCTTCAACTCACTCTCATACCTGACTGTGGCCTCCACCACGACAGGACATGACCTTCCCTACTGCCCAGTCCAGGATCCTTTTCAACCTCACCATCATGTGTCAGCACATGAGACACTTCTTTCTTGAAACACTCTCTTCCAATGGTGTCCAGGACACCACACTCTCTGAATTTCCCTCCTTTATACTCTGACCACAGAGAAACTCCTGTTATCTTTTGTTAATTCATCTTCCATTGAATTTTGAAATGATGGAGCTCTTCAATACTAGGTCTGAAGTGTTTTCTCTTTATCTATATTCCATGTTGGGGGAAAACTCATTCATTCCTAAAATTTTAAGTGAAATCTACTGATAGTTAGTATCTATTTCTGTCCCTTAGCACTAGACACATATACAAGTATCTGCTTGACTCTGCAGATTTAAATGCAGTTCACACTCAGCATATCTATAACTGAATTGATTATTTGCTCTATACAACTCCCAGGCCAGCCAACACTTGGTCCTCTTCCACATGTCCCTTCTTTCCTTTACCTACCCATTTGTGTGTCTACCTCAACACCTCATTCTCCCTCTGTCTGGGTGATCATGTCCTATTGGAGTCACCTCCTGAGAAACTTACACACATGTATCTTCACAGTCACTCTCCTGGTCTAACCTGTTGGACTGCCATTTCTCACCACCTCCCTGGTCTAGGCCAGCACCTCCTCTCACCTAAAATGTTGCAATAGTCTCTTTCTCCCTTTATCCCATTCTTCACATTGTAGTTTAGAGAAGTCTTTAAAAGGACCATGTAAGGATGATGATCCCTTTCTATACTGCAACCACGCAGGAGCTTCCACTGTTATTAGCATAAAAAGCAACATCCTTAATTTGCATGAACTATTCGTGTTTGAACTCAGCAGCTTCATCTCCATTTAATCCCTGTGCGGCAACACCGGCCACCTTTCAGTTCCTCCAGTTCAGTGTCCTTCTTCCCACCTCAGAGACTTTTCATACTCCATTCCCTCCACCTGATAGTTTTTTCACTTTATGATATTAATTGTCACTGTGTTAGCTTTTCCTGAGACTCAGGATATTAGACACTCCTAAGAAGTACATCGTGCTCTTATCTTCATAAAACTAAGGTCTTAAATTGTTACAGTAACTGATACTGTTTTCCTGAATGAAATGTAAGTTACAGAAAAATAAGGACTTTGTCATTCTCCCCACTGTTCTGTCACTGGTGCCTACCACCAGGCTTCATATGGCAAATAAACACAGTGAATGGATGTAGAGTTAATGGGTAAAATATTTCAAAGAGAAATTGAGAAGCACCTAAATAATATGGTGCTTTTGTAAAATATATTTGAGCTTTTCGTTTAGGTTTTTAAACGTGTAAATTTAATAATCATTTTAAGTACTTATGCTAAACCCCTCTTTTTTCTTTTCAATGATTTTTTTATGGCTCTGCTGGGTCTTCAGTGCTGCGGGCTTTTGTCTAGTTGGGTCAAGCAGGGGCTGCTCTCCAGTTGCAGTGCGCCAGCTTCTCATTGTGGTGTTTTCTCTTTTTGCAGAGCACAGCTTCAGTATTTGCGGTGCACAGGCTTAGCTGCTCCGCAGTATGTGGGATCTTCCCAGAAGAATCCATGTCTCCTACACTGGCCAGCAGATTCTTTACCACTGAGCCACCAGGGAAACCCCAAACCCTCCTAACAAAAACGGAAGGCTCGAGATATCTTGTAAGGCACAGCCTTAACAAGAGATCACAAGAAGTGAGACGCAAGAAGGGATCACATAATCAAGAGGGGGAGGAAGCTGATCCACATCCATTTTCCTCGGGGAAGAGATCTGAGTGGAGAAAGAGAGCCTGAGAATTCATTGCCTTGCCTCTGCTTAAAAACACATCACATCACTGAGTGAATGAGGATACTTATTTATCAAAGCATCCAGAGTGAGTTCATGCAGGTGATGTCGCTTTGCCCAAATCCCTGACATTAGGGTGGACCCTGCCAGGTGCCCTGAGGAGGTACCTTCAACAGGGAAATGTGGGCACTCAGCTTCCTTAAGGGGCAGGAACTTATGAGGGGCCTAGTCCCTGGGAGTGTTGGAGAATTACAGAAAGAAAAGTACCTTTCACAGACTATAAGAATATCAAACGTACACATCTTATATTAGTCAAGAAACTTACCATTTTCCTTAAAAACACGTTCTCGAATAGGGGTTATGGGGCGGTTCACAAAGTTTTGGTCCTGGTGGACAAGGACTTCTTTGATTAAGGGCAATCCAGTTATAACAACTGAAGGCAAGTCACCGAGTTCCAGGCTAAAAAGGTTCCCGTATTTCTTCACAAACTAAAAAATAGTAAAAATAGTCATAGAATATGCACATGTCTGTGTGTCATGGAATGTAGAGTATGTGTGGCTGTGGGAGCTTGGATGGGGACAGGAAGGGTGTGTGTGTGTGTGTGTGTGTGTGTGTGTGTGTGCGCGCGCGCGCGTGCCTCCATATTATGCACCCAGGTTTGATGGGGATGTTTCTGTTTCCAATTCTCCTCTTCTCAACTAGCCTCAGGTCGAATCTACTATAGGACGTGGACATCCCTTATAAACATTCATTCATATGTTCGACTTCCTTGAATTGAGTATCCACCGTTTGTCCTGAGAACAAGGCATAAAGATTTAACAAGATAAACAAGGTATCTAACCTCAAGTATCTTCGTGTCTACTAAAGGGCAGAATTCAGCCCATGTGCCTTACCAGAGAAGGCAGAGATGTGGTTAGTGAACATGGACTTCTTAGTAAATCACATCTGCTTAACCAGGAGAGAATGTCCTTGTCCTCAACATGTTTTAGGTGACAGAAAACTCATCATAAGGCTGGGAGAAGAGCACACTGATTCTGGAGCTGAGTGTAAGTCTTAACTCTGTGGCTGATTAGCTGTGAGCTCCAGGGAAAATTGCTTAGTTTTTTCTTTTTTTTTGAGTCTCAGTTCCCCAGTTGTAAAGTGAGAAAATAATTCTTTCCCTCAAAGGATTCTATGGAGAAAAATGAGAACAGAAATGTGAAAGGCACTTTGTTCCCTGGTCCCTGGCAGATAGCCACTCGAGTCTCTGGGGAATGAATGGGCTCTGTGTGCAAAGGGATGTGGGTGTGCTTGTTCATGGTGAAAGATAGGACAAGAGCACAAGGATGATGTGGGGAGAAAGGTCCTGGTGGTCACAGAAAACCACATCTACTGGGTGCCATGATAACTACCTTTCATGTTTTATCTCATTTAACCTACAACTGTCCTGTGGCAGTAATGATTTTCCTTGTCTTTCAGCAAGAAGTAACTTAGCCAAGGTTGCAAAGCTATTGCACGTTGGTGAAACTTTCCAGGCATTATGTAAGATTTAAGGACAAAGCCATTGACCTGGGATGGTGATAGGAACTTAGAGTTTAGTGGATGTGAGAGAAAGAATGTGAGACTGAGGGTGAGGGATCTGCGGGGAGAGGAGAGAGAGAGAATGGAAGAGTGGGTGGGTGGGTCAGGAGTGTACACATATGTGCAGGTATGTACAAATATGATTTGGACTGCAGTCAACAGTCATTAATCAATGTCTTCCCTGATATGTTTACTCAAGACAGCAATCTAGATGGGCCCTGCCTCTGCCCCCAGTGTGCAGGGCTGTGTCCTGCTGCAGGCTGTGGTATCAAACAGAAGCACGTATTTCCTCCAGGTGTCGATGGCCCCATCTCCCCACCTGCCATGACTGATGCTCCCCCATGTCACTCCAAATGCCCTGGACCCCACTGCCCCATCAAAGCAGATACCATGGATTTAGTCTCATTCCACCACCCTGCTCCCATGCTAAAGGCCAAGCCTGAACTCAATCCTTCCATTGTTCTTTTGGTCCAGAGTCTTCCAGCTGTGTTTGCTCATCACCAGCACAGTAAGTCTGTCTCGTTATAAACAGAAGAGCCAGGATTCCATCTCAGTCTGGTCTGCCTTTAAAGTACACGTCTTTATTCTAAGAAATGGCAGGAATGGGTCTCTTAAATCAAGACATTTTATTTCACTGTGCTGAATGCCTAGATGAACTTCTTAGGTTTTACTTTAGAAAGGATTTCCTGACTATTTTAGAATATACAGTAAAAATATTTTTGGAATGGCTGAAAATCTCAGTTTAAACTAAAAAACTCCTTACTGACAATGGATACAATCTGGAACCTCACTTAGCTTGTTTTTGGAAGGGATTAGGCATTCCATTAGTGTTTACTGAAATGAACTTTTACAGAGTTCTATCACTTAGAACTTTCTGCCCAAGTATATTTCTAGTCCAACAGAACTAGATCAAACATTTTTATGGTGTGATCAACAGTGTAAACGTGGATACATCAAATGACCTCCTGCAGTCCTGGTACCAATGATGGTGATGTCTACCAATTCTTAAGTAACCATGCCAGTCACTGTACCAAGGGCTTTACTTGGAGGTAAACATAAGTCCCAGTGTCATCTGAGATTTTGTAAGATAGAGAATATACTTCAATGTACAACAATAAACAAGTTGTTAAGAAAGGGACAGTATAAGGGAAAAAAGAGGTTAAAAATAAGGTTGTTGGTCTCCTACACTGTTGGTGGGGATGTAAGAAGGCCCAGTCACTATGGAAAACAGTACAGCGTTTCCTTAAAAAACTTAACATAGTGTTGCCATATGACCAGCAATCCTACTCCTGCCATACTTTCGGACAAAATCATAATTCAAAACGATACATGCACCCTTATGTTCACAGCAGCTCTATTCACAATTGCTGAGACCTGGAAACAACCTAGATGTCCATTGGCAGATGAATGGCTAAAGAAAATGTGGTACCTATACACGACAAACTACTACTCAGTCATAAAAAGAACGAAATAATGCCATTTGTGGCAACATGGATGGACCTAGAGAATGTCATACTAAGTGAAGTAAGTTAGAAAAAGACAAATACCATATGGTATCTCTGATATGTGGAATCTAAAATATAACGTAAATGAAACTATCTACAAAACAAAAACAGACTTGGACATAGAGAACAGATGTGTGGTTGCCAAGGTGGGACATGGGAGATGGATGGAGTGAGAATTTAGGATTAGCAGATGCAAACTATTATACATAGGGTGGAAAAACAACAAGGTCCTGGAGTATAACACAGGGAACTATATTCAATATCCTGTGATAAACCATAGTGAAAAAGAATATCAAAAGAATATATATATATAAATAAGTGTGTATATATATATATAAATAAGTGTGTATATATATATATATATATATATATAAACTGAATCACTTTGCTGTATAGTAGAAATTAACACAGCAGTGTAAAAAAGGTGGTTCAGTAGCTAAAACAGGCTTAAGAAATGAAAACAAAAATAAACAGAAAAGGAATAGCATAGTAGCTATAAGAGGCAAATAAAAGTGATAGGTTACAGGAAATTTCATATGAAGGTAAAATCCCCACATGTAAGATTAAGCACTTAAATAATAAAATAGAGCAAAATAAATGTTTAGGGCAAAAAACTTAGAAGTGTTGAGTTAGTGAGACAAGACACTGAACCATGAAATATAAAGTTGAGGAAGATACTACTTTATCTAATTTCTTAAACCCAAAAACCAACAGACAAAGACACAAAAAGAGGAAAGGAAAAAAGGAAGAGTGCACCAATTCTTACTCCCACTAGCAGTGACAGTGTCTGTGCTCTAACACTCACTGGCAAGTGTGTGTGTGTGTGTGTGTGTGTGTGTGTGTGTGTGTGTGTGTGTG
>NW_024070212.1:83699428-83702319 GCF_014754425.2 Oryx dammah | reverse complement strand
TGTGTGTGTGTGTGTGTGTGTGTGTGTGTGTGTGTGTGTGTGTGTGTAGGGGCCTGGACACAAGGAGGACTAAGCTTCTCTCTTACTTATTAAATTATATTTTAAAATGTGTCACTCAATGTATTTGTATGGCTTTTATAATTATAAAGTGCTTCTATCCAATAAAGCACAAAAAAGAAACCTAAGGACATAGGAAATAAAACTTCATGGCATTTTATACAATTTTTTAAGCAATAAAATCATTTGAATATAGAGTATGTCATGGATCTGGTAAAGGAAAATCCTTTACACGTGAATACATTTATGCATAAATGCAGTTCACCAGTCCCCTGCGGTCCACAAACTCCTGCTAAGCATACTGGTCTAACTGGTAGTTCTTGGGATTATATTAGGTTTCTGAGAACAGCCTGTGGAAATCAAATTCAAGTTCAATCCAACAGGCTTTTATGAACTGGTCTGGAGTTGTCAGGCACCTTCTGACATTGCTATGTTATATGTGGGGGCAATACACAGATCACTATGCTATGGTGTTTTCCTGAAGTGTCAAAGCCTCCTGGGGAAGGCTGACTGCAGAAAAACCTAATGCATAGAAGAAGATGATATATGTTACCATTCTGGGACAAGGGGCATGAAGCTATTGAAAGAGGAGAACAATTTCCACTCAAGATATGAGAGAAAGTGTCCAAGAGGACATGATATTTGGGCCAGACTGTAAATGAAGGTCAGGGTACCGGCAAAAGGGCGTGTATTGTGAAGGCAAAGATTTTAGACTGTGGGAACGGCATACACAAATGCAAAGACAGGGAAACATGGGCTTTCAGGAACAAGTGAGCTCTCTTTTCTGACTACAGTATAGGTTCATTAAAGAGCACAAACGCTATGGTAGGTCAAGGCCCGTTGCTGGGGGTATAGACCCTGAAGTTTAAGATGCCCCCAATCTAATGGAGCATACAGATAAGTAAACAGTTCTTATTAGTAATACCATTCTATACAATAAATTATCAAATGGGGGAAAGTAGGGAACACATAAGGGGACCAGAGACTAGCATATGTTCCTGGAAACAAACAAACACACACCTTTTTGTTAATGTAGGAAGAGGGGAAACAAGCCTGACAAGATACTGCGAACTAGACCAAGAATATCTTAATGTCAAGTGAAATAATTTGGATCTTGTTTTGTTTCTAGCTAGAAAACTGAATGAGAGATAAGGGCAGTGAATGCTTAAGAACATGGATTTTGAAGTTATACAAATCTGTATCCAGCTTCTGCTTGTTACTTTCTATGTGATTTTTGCTTTAGTTATTTACCTTCTCTCTTTCCCAGTTTTCAAATCTATAAAATGGGGGCTATTATTAGTTTCCATCTTTGGGATGGTGGTGATAAGTAACCACAATACTAAAATAAATAATAAAAGTATTTATTGTTATTGATATATTTGAGAGTGTATTTTAGCAAAATGACTCTGGTTAGATCTGGACAAAGGAATGGAGGGGAAGTGGCCAGAAAGTAGACTGATGAAGCCCATACAGCAATCAGGCCAGACAAGTGATGCCTGGTATACAACCAGTGACTGGTTTTTCCTTGAATTCATTACTATAAGTTTTTGAAGAAGGTGGGGTTGGGTGGTAGATATAGGAAGAAGCATCAACTATGCACGCAGCCCCTTGGCAATAAACTGATATTCAGGAACTTATTAGGTTCTTATAATAATCCTATAATGCATTCTTTGTTTTCAGAAAAAGAGGCCAAGAGATAGCACAGCTGATGGGTATAAAATTGGGCTCTTTATAACTCAGTTTGTCTCATCTTTAAATGAAAGCATGAAGATATTCTCTCTCTTCTTCTGAGTGACAGACTCCCTAAAGATTCGTTGGCCACATGACATCCCAATTAAAACCCGCATTTCCAAGCTTCTCCAGGTGAGGCCAGTGAGACACCTGACAGTGGGAGCAGGGGTGATATGTGCATCTTCTGGGTGATGTTCTTACAGGAAAGTTGCTTCTCACCACCTCCCTCTTCCCCTTTTCATGGAATGGACCTTATGCACGATGATGTCGTAGGATGAGAACAATAAGACAGAAGGAACTGCGGTTTCTAGATGACCTTGTGGTACAAAGCAGTCTTCCAATCCTGGTCTTCTGGCCTATATCTGAACTTACTTGTGTGAGAGAGATAAATTTCAATTTTTTTTTTAGACGATTATATTTTGGGGCCTTTTTTATTACAAGCAGCTCCACGTATATCCTCACTAATACATTTATTCACCTTATCTACGGTTCTCCCACTTTAGTCCAATAAGATTTTCTCTTACTTAAAAACATGCTGCTACAATAAGCCATGTAGCTGTGGTACAGAAAGTTTAGAAAAAGGAGAAAAAATAAGAGTGGTTCATGGTTCCCATCATGCCATATAAATTGGCCAGTTTCTTCACTGCCCTCTCACTTCATTTTACCTGATTTCACTTCCCCATTTAAAAATCTCCCGTCTACTTTACTCCAGATAACCTCTTGCCTAAGATTCCTTTCCAGTTCAGCCAAATTCAACATTCTATAGGCGCTATCCCCATCACTTCCCATTCATAGTGATCCCACATAATGACATCTCACCTGGTTTACCACAAAGTTTATACCATACATTTCATCATACACTGTCTTGTACTGTGTCTGTCATATGATAGTTCAGTTCAGTTCAGTCACTCAGTCGTGTCTGACTCTTTGTGACCCCATGAATCACAGCATGCCAGGCCTCCCTGTCCATCACCAACTCCCGGAGTTCACTCAGACTCATGTCCATCGAGTCCGTGATGCCATCCAGCCATCTCATCCTCGGTCGTCCCCTTCTCCTCCTGCCTCCAATCCCTCCCAGCATCAAAGTCTTTTCCAATGAGTCA